>NC_051059.1:15590667-15909985 GCF_904848185.1 Acanthopagrus latus | reverse complement strand
GGAACGTGTTATTACCTTATAAACTGTACCAAAAGCTCCAGATCCAAGCACTTTGATTTTCTTGAATTCAGGTTCTTTCAGGATCCGCAGCAGAGCCTGGTTTGGCGCCTCCCCACTGGGAGTCAAAGGTTCAACCAACTGGAAAAGATAGATTGAATATCTTACACACTGTCTCGCACACAGCACAGCTTGTGTCTCTGTAAATTAACCCAGACGTCTCAGAAATAACCCACTCTCCGCATAATGATGTCTTGACGTCTTCGTGTGAACGCGGTGACTCAGTTTCCTCATCTTACCTCTCTCTCCTGGAGGAGTCTGCGCATTGTTCTCTTCCTCTTGATGTGGCGCCGGCGTAGCAGCACAAAGACAGACAGGCCCGCAATAAGAACGGCCAGCAGTCCGCCGACCACGCCAGCCGCAATCATGGAAAGACCAGAGGTTCTGAAAGACAGGTGGAGGCCGATTTAAGAACGCAGACAGAACACAAAGCGCGTGTACAAATTCAATAAACAAGAATAGATGAGATCAGAAAGCCAAAATTGGTGTGTTTTATTTTCAGTTATCAGTGTTATTATATTTACTCACCTTATAGTCTGGCAGCCTTCAAGACCGGGCGCATTGCACCTGTAAAACAATCAATACAAAGAATGTGATGCATCATTCTGATTGCAAAAATCTAATTCACAGAGTCATCATATAGTCATATATTCTATTGTTTACTTATCATGCTGAACAATCAGGGAAATGTTGTGTGATCAATCAATGGTTGACACCCAAGCTCTCTGTGATTTGTGACAAAAGACTCAACTTCAAGGCCTGGCTGAAAATTAATAAATATTTAATTTACACTTCCTCCTTTAAACCTTGGTTTTGTTTTTTCCCTGAACCTGGATCAAAATTAATTCCATGGCACCAAAACTTTACACTTAAAATCTAATCCAGTGTTGACTCTAAACTTACATTTTAGGAGGTTTGACATTTAAAATGTTTTGCCTTGAGCCACAATAGTCAAGTTCCTCAATTAAAGCCCGGGAACACACTGGATGCTGCTGAATTTCTGTCATCATACAGGTTTAAAAAAGGAAATAATTATGGAGATAAACCGGAAGATTGGACCAACTGTCAGACATGGCAGACAAAACAACTAATCACTTAATGTAGAAAATAAATGACAGATTAATCACTGATAAAAATAATCGACACCTGCAGTCCCCCAACATTAAGTCAACGTTAAGTCTGCTTTAATTTCTATGATCTACAAAATATGGTAAGCTTAACTAATGTGAAAAATATGAATTATTTAGTAAATGCAAAATGACCGGCACTTGTCTTTGACTGCTCAGCCCACCTTATCCCTCCATAACTGTCCAATTTCTTCATTAATCTCTGCAAATATTGCCTCATCCTGCGAGCAGACCTCTCTCTCCTGTCTGCGCCAACGTAACCACAGCTGACCCTTCTGGGCTTGGATCGGGTTTCTGCATCAACATTACGACAGACAAGTGTTTGCAACACAGGGAGTAAGTAGTGTCAGCTCTCGGGCTGGCTGAACAATGCTCTTACCCTTGAGTGCAGTTCTTGTGGCATAGCTGGCACACTTTCATCTCGTCTGCGTATTTCCACACCAGCGCGTCGTCCTCGCCTGGCACGCCTTGGGGACAGCGAGACACGCAGAACAGTCCATCCTGGAAGTTGGCACACTTCGTACAGTTTCCAGAACCCTGGAGGTTGAAAAAAAAAAAAAAGAATAGAACAGACTTATGTTTATAGCTCTCTTGAGAGGTGTAGTAAATATTATGTAAACCGCAGTGTCTCATAGTAATAATTTCTCGAAGCATGCTGCACCTTTCTCCCTCATAAAGACGCAAATGTTTAACACTGAAAATCGTAATAGACACGTTAGTTGCTTCGGTCGGTACAGATCTGTTCTTTGAGACATTTTGTGCAAACAAGTGCTGCAACTTAAAAGGAGCTGTATATAAAGAAGGCTGACACGCTTTTACGCTCCTGTCTCTTTAGGTCTGCAGGAGAGAGGCGCTTTTGTTCATTGACCCTTTAAGGATCTTTTACGTGCACAAGAGCCTATATAAAATACTGAAGGAAATGTATATTGTTAAGAATTTGCCATTTGTTTTTGGGTTTTTTTTGATATGTAGGGTTTTTAACATTCATGATCCTTTATATAATCACTTTGGTGATTATAACTTAGTTAGCCCGTCAGCTAGCTTAGCTGGCTTCCTAAAATGCTCTGCATATATATATATATACACACTATACACAAATCCCTTATGTAGCATTGAGGTCAGAGCTTTACTGCATGCTTTCTTAAGATGAAGTGCGGCAAGCACTTTCAGTTTAGGCAGCTATTCCAGGCACCAAGTGTAAGAAAGAGCGACCTAACGTTAGCGTGTCACTAGCTAGCATCTAACCATCTAAAGGATCAAGTATTTCACCACTGGAATGGGACATGCAGTTCATAAGGCGGATTTCCGTCACACTACATTGTGAAAGTGTAAAAGTCTTACATGCTGCACCTTTAATATTTTCTCTCAAGTCTCTTCTGTGTCTATTTTTAATAAAGATACTTCACATTATCCTGACTTACTTTCAACAACCTCAGAAATGGGTGTAAGAAAGTACACAGTTCAGCAGCTGGATTGCACAGCCACACCTCTCATACAGAAGACAACATGTCTTGTGGCTACCGTTGCATCACGTTCCATTAAAGCTGCTGCTGATGGAGAAATTGGTACTGCTGAAACTTGCAAAACATATTTCATGCTGCGTAACCTTCCATTCATGGTGCTCTTTGATTCTTAGTGAGTTTTTGGGTGGATGTTTGCGATAACAGTTTAGTGGTTGTGGCACACGTACGGGCGCACTACAGGTTGCAGTCACATTCATGCGCTGACACTCGGGGTGGCACTCCATGCAGGTTTTGTTCATGACGGCCTCCCGTGGCTCTCTGCAAAAGCAAAAAAACAAAGCTGACAAAAACTCTCACCACTGCTGCGCCACATTTCAAACAGTTACACGTGAAGTGCGACTCTTGATCCCTGTTTCGAGGGCACAAGTTAAATTGTAAGCGTGTCGTGATTCAATGTTTGACAGAGATCTGCGAAGATAAACAGATGTGAGTGAATGTGCCATTTCAGCTGCGATGTTTGTCTTGTATCTACTGAGGGTTTAACTTCAAAATGCCTCGGATTGCATTTGGTATCAGATTTGCTTCGATAACAAATCCTCAAACTCATCTGAAGCGATAGTCTGGAAATGTTTGTTGGCCGTACAACACGCAGATCTGATGTTCAGGCTGTTTGTTTGTATAAAAATAAGGAACGCTGCATTTCTCAGCTTTAGAGAGGCACTTGCAACCCCCGATTCCTCCCTCACCCCTCCAGGATGTTGCAGGAGTCAACACAGCTCCCATCACGGCTGAAGTCACGGCACGCGAAACACATGTCCGGGCCGGGGCCCCAGCAGCCCTCTGCGGTGCACTTCCTGTCACAAGTGTTGTTCCTCAAAGCTGAAAACAAACACACAATCTCAAAAAGAGATCTTTCCCACATAACCACCCAATTTCGGAAATAGGCTTCATTTATTTAATCTGGCTTGTGCATTATGGAATCAGAGTTTAAAAAACTAAACAACAAAAGGATCAAACTCCAATTTACCACATGTGGCAGAATCAGCATTTTCCTCTAAGGTGACACTCTGGCTCGCTGATTTGAAGAGCCTCATCCAGTGCTTTTTGTCAGTGTAGCACAGGTTCTGGTTCTTCACGATGATCACGTCTCCATCACTGATTTCTTTGAGGGAGCGAAGGCCCAGCGAGGTGATACTAAGCTGAGCCATAGCCACACTGCGACTGCCACTACAAAAAGGAAAAAGGTGGAGACGAGAAGAGAAGAAGAACCTTTTTTAAAAAAGAAAAGATTTTACGACAGCCTTGAGTAATACGCAACTCCTGAACAACAAATTTATTTCCTGTTATCCAGTGGTTGTAAACCTGCGCACGGGAGGGGGGGGGGTCTTTACAAGGAACATACCGCTTAGTTCGTCCTCGAATGATCTCCAGATTCTCGAAGGGACTGAGTGAGCTCATGCTCTCTGGCCACGTTTGAATCCACAAATATCCTGAATGAACAAATGATTTGGTAAATTGTGAAACTCCTTAGTGTGTATTAAGTGTGTCATGCGTTAGTCAGGTTTTGACGCAGTCTTACCAGTAATTTCTTTAACTGTCTTAAACACCTCAAGCTGGGAAGGCTGCATCTTTGGTGTTTTGGTATATGCATCCCTACAAATAACAAGAAAACACATGTTATTTCATATTTTTTAAAGGTACCCAGGGATCTATTGAAGTGGATATGTTTGATATAAAGAGGCATGTGCTGCTGTTATGCTGTTAATCTCATCATTTTACCCGTGAATCGACGTGTGGATGATGGCGATGTTACCACTGATTGTTGTGCAGTTTTTAAAGGAGTCAATGTTGGTGGCATTGATAGACAGAGTGTGCATCAGGTCTCCCGTGCCAAGTCCATTACACACTATAAACAAATAAGGAAGCAAACATCAGTAAGGAAACTATTTCAAACGTATAAATGTTCCAACTATATTGGTACTTAAGGCATTCACTTTGACATTTCGGGTGCATTGAGGGGATAGATTATCTTAAATGTTTACAACAATGTTGCAACCCTCAGAAGTCTGAACCGTTATTCAATTTGGATGCCTGTCAATAGTCCCATATCCCCTTTATCCTGTAGTTACTTTAACTACAGAGGAAAAAAAGGAAACACCAGACAACATACCAGAGCATGAAGAAGGAAGTCAACAAACTAGCTAGTTAGCTGCCCAAGACCTGTAAAACACATTTTAATGTGTAAAAATGGTCGGACTTACCCTTTAAGCAGATTTATTTATAAAAGTGTGTAATCTTTTCTAATTTCGCACAAAACATTGCTGTTAGAAAAAGTTAGAAGTTAGAAAAAGTTAGACTACTTCTAATTACTATGTAATTTGTTTAATACATACTAAAATTAACTGTAAATCTGACTAGTTGTGGTTTCACAGGGTGTTATGTGCTCAGCCAACAGGCTGCTGGCTTGTGTCATTTAACATTTAATGGCCAGATGTTAGAGCCGTGTCCATCTTCTCATCTAAATCTCGGCAAGGAAGTCCATTTCCCGTATTTTTGTTCCAACTGGTGCCAACTTTGTTGTGTAAATAGGTCAGAGAAGTTGCACAGTGATAGCTTAAGCCCGAACCTTTCGGGCACAATCCGTCACACTTGGCGCACTTCCTGATTCCTCCCTCGTCCACCTCGTATGTGTTCCCGCTGCACGTCCGCACACACGCTCCGTGATCAGTCACCACATAGTTATCTGGAATGATTTGAAAACACACGCTTAATGATTAATTCAACCGTAACCATGCAATATTCAACAATTACAGTTCCAATATTACAAAACATCAAAACCAAATGTGCCTTTAAAATATTTATAACTTGCATGAGTCTGTACATGATAATGCTATAGGCCGCACAGCATAGACTGAGCAGAACTGGGACAAATAGGTAGAAGTTAAACAGAGAAAGAACGGTGTTGCATTAACACAACCTGAAACTCAATCATTTTCTTTTTGTGTTCATGCAGTTTATAATTAAACTGAGACTAACCGAATGTCTAACAACCCTGAAGGACAACCTGGACACGTGTTCAGCATAGCACAATGTGAAAAAGCTCATAAACATGCACGATGAGTTTCACATTGTCCAGTGAAGCCTGGTGGTCTTATTTTATCGGCAGGCTACAACTGTGCATTGCTTTATGTTAACTCGTGAATAAATCAGTGTTTAGCAAGATGAAAAGTTTAACATACTTGGCTGAACATACAACAACAAAAAAAAAAAATGAAGAAGCAGCATGTTTGTTTGTAGCCGTTCTTACGCGGGCAGCTCTTGACACAGGTGGCCCCGAAGTTGTACTTCCCGTGCGGGTTGGGTACGAGCTGGTGCAAGTTGGGATCGTAGCGCATGAGGCCGGGGCAGGAGTCCTTACACACCCCGTCGTCCTGGAAGTCCCGGCAGGCCTGCAGGACAAACAACAGTCATCTCGTACACTGGGACCATAACAGAGCCTCACACTAATGATAACACTGCATTCCTCTATCACAGCCTTGGCTAAATCCTCAGAGCTGCACGGAGAGGGAGAGCAGATACTCGAGGCCGCTGCCAAATGAAAGATTTAATCAGCACTTATATGTCTCATTGGTACTGGAACCAATAACAGTAGTCCCGATCATAAAAACAGATGTTGCTGAGTGAAGCCTTTGTTTTGTCGGAGGCTTATTGTCCAGATTTAAGGCAGAAGTATGAAACATTCAGTGTTTTGTTGTTCGAGCTCGTCTCCTGCCCAGTTCCCTTCGTCATGTCATTACTCTGTGTCCCGTATACGAAGGTGTGTTTCTCTCACCAGACAGTCGGTGGGCCGCGGTCCAGTGCAGCCTGCAGCACAGTGCTCATTACAGCAGTCGCTGGGTGAAGGCCCTTTGCACCTCTTAGAGCACTGCTGAGCACAGTTCAGCTTTGTTACTGGAAGTAAGAACAGGACAGAGTCAGTGGAATGATGATTTAATGAAACGAACTGTGTTGCAGATAGAGATGCTGCAACACCTGAATTTCCCCTCTGAATCCCCCTTGGGATCACTAAAGGCTGATCTTATCTTTTCTTACTGGAGTATGACTGCATAGACCTACTGTTTCTCAGCGGGAGACTATGGAAACAACCCTGGCTCAAAACGAAAAGTTGGGACACTAAAACTTCAACAAAAGCAGACTGCAACGATTTGCAGATGCTTTTTCGATCTGTCGAATATAAAACAGGCAAACTGAGAAGATCCACAGTGGTCTAACTTTTTTTCAGAATCCTGGTTGTGGCTCAAAACATGAACGACACTTACAATAAGATGTGCAATAAAAACAGATTTGAGCTTTCATACCTATTAAAACTAAACCTGCATTAGCTTTGTTTCATTATTCTGACTAAATCACAGATTAACAACTCACAGGTCTGACAGTTTCCAGGACCAGGTGCCCAGCATGAACCATTGAAGCAGCTTGAGTCACATTTTCTACCTGTAAGACCAGATAAGATATTAAAAAAAAGTAAAATGTTGAATTCTTTCCCTTTACAATTATTGAAGAGTCTCTGCCATCTGCTGTGATATGTATTACTCACAGCTTGGATTGTTGCTTGCCACTGGGAGCTCCATGACAGGTTTGCTCTCAGCGTTGACAATGTCCCACCACTGTATTGTTTCTACATTGCACAATCGGTGGATTCCAAACTTCACTCCCCCTTTAAGAATTTCTGAAGAAGAAAACATGACACATGAGTTCAGCAGAAACGACGCACTGATATCTCTACTGCTTAATATTGAAAGCTGAGGTTTTGTGAGAAATTCTGTCACTTAAAAGAGAGAATAGATGGCGAGGTGGACCGACCTGTCAGGCTGGGCAGGAGGAGCTCGTTGGTGGCCTGACCTGTCGGTTTGTCGATGTTGGAAAGAACAGCGAGGGCGAAATTCCTCTCGTAAAGCGTGTGACCACGAATGATGCGTAGATTCTCCAGAGAAATCCTGGATGCCGTGTTGAGTGCGATCAGTACGTAGCCGCCCACTTCTTCGATAGACTGAGGAGGAAAAAAGAGTGAGAAAACTTTGCTTTGCTTAAAGTCAGATTTATGATCAATTATGATCATGATACTACTTTATCTTTTGACTGATTCACTTCTGGTATTGTTTAAGTAGAACGCTATAATGACACGTTGCCATCTCTAAATCAAATACAGATAAAGCAACAAAAAAGAAGAGTTTATTCTGACAGATTGCAATTGTGAACTTAGTCATTATCTAAATGAGAATGATCATTTTTGTATTTCATTTTCACTGAGAATATAAATATATAACCAAACAAGCATGTCTAGTGTCTACTTCCCCAGATGACAAACAGTGTGCCGGGGATGACGGTATGCAGTTTAAAATGTCCTGAAAGCACTGCCTCACACTTGTTGCGCTTATTGTCAAGTCATTACCTTGACGTGCTATCAGCATTTTTATCAATTCACACATGGAGCTCACTCTGTAGACCTTTTTCCACAGCAGACATTTCGAGTTGTCGAAGTGGGAAAGGCTCAGGCGGAATCTGTAATGTTACTAATGGCTGCATTCCATTTAGGTGAGCTTGTTCCACTGCTCAGGTATTGCTCACTGCTCACTCACTTGACATGACACTTAATAAAATTGAGCCATCATTAACGTCATCGGTCACACCTGTACTTTTCCTACCTTGACAAGTCAAAATGTCTGGCGCGAAAAGAGATACTAAGAGTTGAACCAAAAATGAAAAAGTGAAGCAGTTAAACTGGATTTTGGAAAGTTAGGAAGCCAGACCCCGTCCTCGGTAGTGGAAACCACCCCTGGAACTACTGCGTTATTTCTGCTGACTGGATGTTTTTCTGTGTTTATGTGTGCAAGCTTGCACATGAGTGTGTGTGGTCCCTCCTGACATCTGCCCAGTCTTCACCACCTTGTCGCCACAGCTGGGGTTTCAAGCAAAGCTCCAACCGGAGTGCTATAAACACACTGAGTCACCATCAGCTCGGACTCTCCGCTGATTTTAATGATCTGTATTGATGTGATAAGAGTAGTTATGATTCAGGAGCGACTGTCTGGAAAGCTGGCTTCATACTACCCGAGTAACAACTAGAAAATGACCAGATGAGAGGTGCTTTGTTTTCCCATGTGCTGTGTGCATGTTTAGCTAACAGAATAAAGTCTTTACACTGAGGAAGGACATGTCACGGTGATCCTCCATGTAGGTGATCTCCAGGTTCTCCAGGACCACCGTGCAGTTGCTGTACGTCTTCACCATGTTCATGTAGTGGTCCTCTTTGGATCCCAGAAGGTTCAGCCGGTTGGTGATGCCTTGGCATACTGCAGGGAAAGACCGAGAAACAAATCTGTGAGATTTACTTGAATGCTGAACACAAGACGACAAACTGGCTGTAAATCATCTGCAGTGTCACAAAAGCATTCATCCAAGGCCCACGGTGCTATCAGTCAGAAACATTCACTGCTTATATAACGCTACTGGCTCAATTTATGCCTTTCTGTCTGTGTGTGTGTGTGTGTCTGTGTTTGTGAATTTGATCTGGACAGTCATAACTTGGCCCGGCTTTCATGTGAAAATACACGATCTGGGTTGCATCTACAATAGGAATCAAATCTCAGCAGCGAAGCAGATTCTGGCTCGTGAGTCAAAGTGAGCTGGCTGTATTTACACTGGCAGAGGCCTGAATCTTTCCACTGCTATGCAGGCTAGTTAAAACAACCACGGCGACCAGCATCTCCCGGCCCTTTGTGTCATTTCAGAGAAAAGGATTTGGTGTGTCACAGATTCCATGAGATCTGCGAGTGCATTTCTTGGGGGAGCTTCAGCCCTCTAAATCTCATAATTAATAACCGTCTCAATAACCCCAGCCTAGTCTGAGCATATTTGATTTTAGGGCAAGTTCTTGACATGACTTAATAACAACGTAGGGCTTAAATAAAATGCTGATGTGTGCAGTTTCTCGAGTTTAAAGTTGCAATAACAACAAAGGCATTGATAGAGAGATTCACAGGACTACAATTATGGGCTGATAATGAAGCCTATCTGGCGTTATGCAAGCGGGTGTTTGGATAAGGACGGCAGACTGATAAGTTCAGGCAGACACAAGAGGCTTTTTTCCTTAAAGAATGTGATTTTATAAGGAAAGAATCCCCGCTTAAGACAGCAGGTCGACTTCCTCTGTTCAGTCGTCCCCTGAGCTGGTCAGACAGGTTCTGACTGGCACCGAAAAGGGAGTCAGCTGTGTTTAACACCGCTTCAACATACACGCACGTACATGAACACTGGCTTCTGCATGCACACATAATGAGCATATAACTTGTTTTTCCTCTTTTAAGTGCTGAGTGATTTATGGGTTAATTTAGGAAATAGGTTCAGAAAAACAAGAGATTATTTCCCCGATTATTAGAAATCAAGATGTGCAACGTCTCTTGGGTCACATTCCACGACGTGTCCGCTCTTGACTCCAAAGAACGCCAAAACATGAGCTCGCAACTCTGAGACACGCCTCACGACACAGTACATAACATTTAACTGCACAGAGGCCAACCCAGCCCTCTGGTCATAAAGGATTACATTATGCAATCAGATTCTTTTTAATCAAGTATAATAAAGGTAAAAAAAATGCACAATTAGATTATAGTAACACTGTCAGGACAAATTGATTACATTTTTAATGAAGTCTTCAGCAACTGGCAGCTTTTATATTTGGATTTCGTTATGATCACAGCTTCATCTTGTAAAAGATGCTAGGTCACATATCTGCACTAAAACATCTAAAAACGACTTTTGTTATCCCAAATTTTTCCATTAATTTCTAATGACGTATGGACGGAAGGACAAATAAGCAAAAAAACATAATGCTTCAGTCATGGCTGTCGTGGGCGCAGAGGTATAAAAATCATGACATAATTTGGGGTTTGCGACCAGTGATTCTTTTTAATTTTCAATGAATCTGTTGAACATTTTCTTGATTATTTGATTAAGGTTTCGGGTTGAAAATGTCAGAGGTAAGGGTGAAAAAATGTCGATCAAACCAGAAAATGTTCACATTCATGTCGGTATAATCAGTGGGTTTGGCTGTTTTTTCCTAAAAGTTACTCAAACTGATTAAACGATCACTAAAATAACTGCCTATTAATTCTAATGGTTGAAAAGCGATCACTTCATTGTCAAACTACTATCTGAAGTAAATATTTTGTACTGTTCCTCCTCCTCTGTGCTCTTCACACATGTTGTTGTTTTGAATTCACACAAACCAACAGCGGTCGGGCACCCAATCAGTGAGAATTAGGCGCAAACATCTGTCTCCCACCCTGCCTCTTCTTCCTCCTCATTAGTTTGTCCCCGAGGGATCATGCTGACATGAACCCTGCAGTCCAGCAGCCTAACGTCCAGGCAACAGAGGCAGACTGTGGCAAAAAGCGAGCTGACTGTTTTAATTAGAGGAGCCATGCGAGATGTAATTAGCCCCCTAATTATTACTCAGACTGAGGGACTGAACTGCGATAAACAAAAAGGTTGTCAGGACAGTGCGGATGTGAATATCAATCTACTTGATTTCGGACCTCCTGAATGACACCTTGCAATTAGGGATGCTGATTGTGGTTAACTAATATTTTGTTTCACCATATACCAAAAAAAAAAAAAAAAAAATCATGTGCATCTCCCTCTACCTCTGCCCACTTCATGTATGAATGTTTTTGTTCACTTAATATTTATGACCAGCAGTAAAGGCTGCATGAGCCAGGTGACTAAAGGTTCAACAAACTTCCTGCAGCAGAGGCGGGGAGAGAAAAAAAAAAAAACTGTTGATTGCTCAAGCAAGCCCGAGTAAAGCCACTGTAAACACTCTCCTCTGTCCAGTTGTTGATTTCGCAACTCCGCTGCAGGTGGTAAAAGACCTGATATTCCTACGACCATAAACTGACTTCCTCATCGGGCCTGCAGCACGAGAAAGAAACGAGGTCAGGCTGTAGCCAATGTAGACGTTAAAACCAAACGTTTGGCCTCACAGCACCTACATGGTCTTTCATGTTTTTTGACACACATCTGAGCTCGATGCGTCATAAAGAGTTTCTGCTGGTAAAGGAGGACAGCAGCTAGTGTGGAAAAGATTATGCAGAATGGAAATTACTGGGAATCTTGTTGTATTTCCACAGCAGGTGATTCCATTTTGACTCATCAAACAACTTAAAACGCAACTTACTGTCCGCAAACCGGTTAAATGCGCAGGTGGGGCCCGCGATGATGTAACTCATACTCTGACAAAGACTAATTACAGATTGCTTCACTTCCTCCAGCTGTATTATCGTCACAAAACGTCCAGGAGGTTACTCCAGGAGCAGGGAGGGGCAGATCTGGTAAATCTCTACCTTCACCACTGTTTGCATGCGTGTGGGTGTGTGTGTGACGGCATGTACTGAACGCGAGCGAGCAGGAGTACAAAATATTCCTTGGGTTGCTCTGATCAGCAGGCAGCCAGAGCGAGACAAAGGGCTCGATAAACCCTATCATTAGTCATCTAAGCTCGTTGAAGTGTGCGACCGCATATCACTCGTTTGATGTTTACTTGGGGACTTGCGTTTGGAAGTCAAGGGTGTGTGGTTGATATTTGTTTCTCGAGGCTACAGGATCTGTGCGACAACAGAAAAGTAAATTGCCGACGGTTATTACTGTGAGATAATTAACTCATTCTTCAGATCCACAAAAAACACACGCTCGAATAGCAGGCTCCAGTCGAGAACTCACGTGCTACCTCTAACAGAGAGGGCAGCTCGTATCGGTGTTTCATCTGCCCGTTCTCCTCTCATGAGCTGTAAATAGACGAAAATGTACTCAAATCTTACCATATGATGCTTGAATGTTTGTGTAATCGTGTAAGTAAAGTGCAAAATCATCCCATCCAATACAAAAACACCACAGAATGAAAACCTATGAAAAAAGTTGATGTTTGTGTTGACATCTGTCTGACAGTCTCTCTCAACAAAATCTTACTGAAATGGAAACTTCAACATTTTGGAAAATATTTTTTTGTTTGCTTTCTGCTGGAAAGTTAGATGAAAAGACTGATACCAATACCATGTAACTACTGGGATGACTGACTGACCAACTCTTATATTCATACATTAAGAAATCACCCTTCTCATGCCATAACCTAAACAACCCAAACAGAACTAGAGTGCAGTAATGTATTGTGAGATTTACTGAAGTTATCATGCTAAACAGATCAACACTGCCCTGGTCCTCAAGCTCCCAGCCCAGACTGCTAACTGCACAGCTAACTGAGCTAACTAGCTAATGGGATCTACATTGCGCAGCATTAAGCAGTTACTCTGGAGATGCTCCCGTGTTGAGTGTGAATTCAATAGGTGGCCAAATCTTACTTATTGCACCGTTCATATGAAGCTACTGTGAGCAGGCACTTAGTTTTACATAATGGCAGGAAACAGGTGGAAACAGGTAGCCAGCCTCTGTAAAAACAACCTCCTGTAAAACAGTGAATCGGATTTTTGCACGCTGGTTTTTCTTATTAAATCAGTTAGATCAAACAAACTATGTATAACAGGTTCAATAAAGTACTTTGAAAGTGCTTGTAGTTCCTGTTGGACAGAGCCAGGTTAGCCCTTTTCTGCTCTTTGTGCTAAACTAACTGGCTGCTGTCTGCAGCCACATATTTAACAAAAAAAATGAGTGCAAGAGAAAAAGGTTTCAAAAAATAATAGGCCTAATTTTGTTAATGCCGTTTTATTTGTATGTGTGGTAAAAATGCTTTTTAATCATGTAGGATCCCCCATTATTCATCATTTGAGTAAATGTGAGCATGGCAGGAAGAGTGACGCTCTACAGAGGAAGTCAGTCAATTAAAGGAATTTGGCCAACTATTAAATTTCTATTTTGGCCTTTCTTGCCCCCCCCCCTCGCTTTTAAAGCTTCCCAAAGTAGTATTTATTGAGGGGCTTTCATATTGGATTACCCATATTGGTTGCACATATGTATATATACACGTGTTTGAGTTGTTATTTAAAAGCCTTGCTGGCAGCGAACTGTAAAACGTAAACCTTTTCTTTAAACTCTGAAACCTTATTTGACAGAGAAAAGGGGAACAAGTGAAACAGAGTGTAAAACCAGAGTCACGGCAGACAACATTTACAAACATTTGAGGCACGTTAACTAAACATGGCGAGATCAAATGTACAATGTTAAGGAGCAAAACCAACCAAAGGAAAAGGGTTAAAGTCTGCCATAAATTCACATTCTGAGGTCTCCTTTAGATGTTTGGATGAAACTTTGTACTTTCTTCTGGCCATGAGAGGAAGTACTGCATGGCTACGAATGCAAACCACTATTTCCAGGGACACGGCAAAAACTATCCCAACTCCTCTAATGGTTTCCTTTTCTACAGTGAGCCATTTACTATATGTCTAAATCATCATGCTTTCTACCTTTTCTACAGACAACAGAAATGGCCCTGCCGCGTTCTCTTCCTCTCATTCACTACCTGCAATTCAATTAAGCTGTGTCCAGAGTCTGATAATTACATTATCTGAAAACTTAGACATAATTAATGAGAAGCCGCAATGCTAACTGACATAACTTTGTTTATTTCTCTCTCCCAAGTCAAAAGCATTACGGCAAAGTATCTTATGTAACTCAATCTTCCGTGTTTCTCCACTGATAACAAAATCGATGCCGAGATTTATTCCCGTATTCAGGGGTAAATTGTGGTTAACCGCCATCGTAAGTCTCTGCAGATGATAAAAAAAAAATATATGTTGGGGTTTATATGGGATAGGACTGACTCAAATTTCCAGATCTTCAGATTTCGGGAAGGCATAAATCTCTTTAAGCCCACTATCCGTGAATAAAGAGAGGAGGAAACCCTACTTCCTCAAGTCTCTCTCTGTGCATTCAGCTTAAACTTCCTCCTCTTACATATTCTGAATTGGCTAAAAGAGATCAAATGTCATATAAAAAGGGGAAACAAGGAGCACGAGAAGAAATATGTGCATTCTTTGGCAGTGTAATATATTTGTACAAACATACTGTGTAGTTTGACAAAAATAAAAAAAAAAAAAGAAAAGAAATTCTGATATCCTGCTCTCTGTACAGGGGAAACGCAATCTTCCTTTGCGTGGGAGATGCACCAATCCCTTAGAGAAAACATCTTGGGGCCTCAGAGAAGAAAAAAGGGGCCAGTACGGACCAAAGGATACCCCCCCACTTTCCCTCCCGATCCCCAGTGAATGCAACAACACAAGTCCCTTTGACATCTCAGGAAGTTGATCTTTGCGAACGGGTCAGTTCCAGACACTATCCTGTGATGCTGAAGCAGATGGTGGCTGATTGTCGTCTCCAGCGGAGGAGGACGTACTGGATAGAGCGAGACAGAGGACTGACGGACAGGAAATGCGCTGACAAAAAATGAAATTGAGAAGAGAGACAGAAGAAAAAAAAAGGAGAAGCACGAGTGGTTTGTGGTTTAACCATCTGAAGCGTTGAGCGGGCGGCTGTGGGGTCAAACTGTGGAAACTGGGTGTAAAGCCTCACACTGGATGTATGAACACGCCTGACCTTTCCATGAAGGCTAACAAAGGGCGCCAAAACATCAGAGCGGCCAGCTGTAGAAGGCAAGCCAGTGAGGCATCCCACTGAAAACGTCATGTGCCCTTTAAACAGCTCAACCACGGTGACTGTGCCGGAGTTTGCGCGCAGTGAGTGAAGTTTAGTCTGTTAAAAGCTCAGCAAAGTGACCAAATAAAGACCAAAAAGGCCAATGTTTACGCTTGGCTTCTGAAGAGCACTCTCTACCAGTCAGTGAGACACTCCAGATACCTGTGACTGGGCCCATCACAATGTTTACTCTGCACCTCAGCGTGAGGAAACCGCGGATTTAGGCTCAGCACAAACACAGGAATACAGTATGTATACTCACACCGTGGCATACTGTGATCAGCATTTCTCAGACCTTAAGGCATATAGACTGAATTAGTCCACTATAGTCCCTTATCCACTAATTAGGCTCTGTTTTTGTTTTACCTTTTTTAACTTAAGAATATGCTTTGACATTCAGAAGTTTTGGTGCTGAACAAGTTTCTCATCAAGTAATTCACGTCGGCCACCAATGACCAAACATTCCTGTTCGTTTGAAACACTAAGTTTTATCTCTGCTTACTATCGTGACATCCCAGTTTGACTTTAGCTTGTAGCTAATCATGGGTTACATAGCAGCCTGAAACAAAAATGCTTCTGGGAAGACTAAACTTACTTTTAAGTTAAGCCATTTAAATTAAATTCTGTAGTATTTCAAGTTTAGGATGTTTTTAAATGTACTTTTCTTAATTCAAATAAACAATTTCTCCGAACACAACTGCAGGAGGTGGCTCCAGTTTTCATAGGAAAAAATTATTTCGTAGACAGTGATTCCATTTAAAAAATATCCACGGCGAAGTCTGTGGATTATTCATGCTAACACGGCCATTAATCCTAGATTAAAATGTGGTTTACCTTTTCTTAAATCTGAACGAAGAAAGACAAAAAAACTGTTTGCATGGCTGCACACCACCAGGAGTTAATGAGAAAATATTTTGTTTTTAATTTCAGGAAACCAACCAGAATTTTAAAAGAAATAATTACTTATTTATTGTGATACTATTATTAGAGGATCTTTTATTGCATTCATGTTGCTTATCGTTTTGAGCTGCTGCTGTGGATAATCAACATACTTCACATTTATCTCAATACTCAATGAGGCATTCATTACGCGATGGCGATATCTGTGACAAAAGGGACAAATAAACCATAAATAATAGAAGATACATTGGGAGAGGCATAAATTACTGGGCATCAAGTTGATTTATTGGAGTTAGTTCAACACAGCTGCACTCCTATTAGTATCCAGCTGTGGCCAGTGTGCGAGGGGTCCAATGTGATGGCCCAAATAATCAAGCAACATTACTCAGATAATTATCCAGCAAGCCCTGTTGGCAAGTCCATTAGTCCTCCAAACGATCCCTCTCCTGTTACCCCAAAACTCACAACCTCCATTAGCCCCGGCCCCATTCAAATTCCAATAATGCTCCCACCATTCTGCAGAAATGCTCCCAACATTCGACCCACTTCCTCTTTAACGTCCAGACATTCTCCCTATTGAAGCCCATTCTAGCCAAGACAACCTCCCCCCCACCTCCACCCCTCTTTCTTTTTTTTCTCTCTCTTTCTCCTTCCCTGTTAAAACCATACTCCTCTTCAATCCCACAGGAAGCAAGGGAGGAAGACTGGAGAGGGAGTGGGCGGCGAGCACGTTGCCGCTAACTCACAGCCCAATGCCCCCCCACCCCCCCGACCGACCGACCGACCGACCATCACTAAGCCATGCCTGGAAAAGAAGAGCGGAGGAAGAAAGGCAAAGAAAGAGTGAAAGAAAAACAACAACCACAAGCGAAGAAACCCACACATTTCACACATCATTCCAGCAAGAGAAAGCAGCTGTGACTCGGGAATCCCCTGTTGGTTTAAAGCATTCCCAGCGCTGAGCAGCAGGCTCAGGTCGGAGCGAGCAGACAGGACAGATAACTCTCACTCACTGGACTCCTCACTTCATCTAAACAAAGGAGATAGACGCTCTTTGAGGCAGCCTTTTCTGCTTAAGGGTTTCTTATTTTTAGCCCCGATTGCTGACAGGCTCATTTCTATGTAGGTCTGACCGCTGTTTCGCAGTGTTGCCTGCCAACAACTCCGTTACTGCCTTAGTCATGTCTCCAGCAACTCTGCGCCGCTCGAGCCTTCGCAGAGAGAGACCCCATAAAAGGAATATTCTCCAAATGCCCCGGGGTTTCAGTTAGCAATCTCTACTCTGTTGCTCAGCCCTTACTCACTATTTCAACCTCTGCTTTACACATCAGCAGGCCTTTAAACCCACTGATGAGTAGTTTCTTCCTCATCCACGCTGGCTGAGGTCAAGAGTCAGGGACAAACGGAGCTCGGGAAATTGGTTTGTACAGCCGAGAAGCTCTCATAATTTTTCATCGCGGCGTAAGGGTATCTTGTTACATGTTGCGTTGTACTCGCTGAAAGCATGACCAATTTAATTTGCACAGGAAAAGCTGGGCAGAACTTAGCAATGTCTTCCTCATGACACATCAAACTGAAATGTCTGCTATGCAACGGGGTGCCACTGCCAAGTACTCGGGGCCCCAGAGTGCTCGGTTATGATCTTCAGTGTGTTTTCAAAACAGCGTTATCGCCACTGAAATAGCGCAAACGGCAGCGACTGACAGAAAGCGGTGCAAGTTTGTCATCAGACACCTCTCCCACTGGCCCACGGCTCGGATTTCACCCATTGTTAACGTGCGGGGCGTCATCCTGTTCCTGACAAAAAGAGAAAAAAAAGGCACATCACACATGGTTAACAAAGCTCCGAAACAATGCGCTAGCTTGTTTAAGATGATTATGACTGCGGAGGGTGGTTGTTTCAAGGCCGCCCCCTCACTGCAGACACACAGAGGGGCTTTTGCACAACGTAAGGCCTGGCTGCTTTACATCAGTCATCAAAGGCATCAGACTTGGCAGACTAGACCTTTTTCTCGCTATCAGCCACACTGCTGAACACAAGGGCCCTGGCTCAGAGATATGCACACAACGAACTCTTATGACTACTCCAAAGAGTGGACAAGCCAGGATTCAACATCTTTCCAACGTAATCGTTTTCCTATGTCTGACCCAGGGGGAAAAACAAAAACAAAAACACAGCAATTGTCTTCCTTCCTCTCATTTTCAGTTGAACTGCAGACAGCAAATATAACTAACTTTAATGCAATAATTGCCTTAATAATGGGGTGAGACATTGGTTTATATTACACATGTGCAGCCACGATGAAGAGTTTACTCTTGGCCTTGGAAGTTGGCAAATAATCTCATCATACGTCCATATTTGGGAGCTGTTCTCAAGTGTTTTATCAACTTCTGTTTCCAAAGTCAAAAATAAACTTGTAATCTCAATTTCTAAGCCAAATGGATGAGAAGTCCTTCCAGTGCTCAAAACAAGGGGGATTGGGGCAACTGGGCTCCAGAACAGCTAGGAAATGGACCTCATGGTGAGGTTGTTTTGTTCACTACTTGGCCACAAATTAAATTTATAAACTTAAATTTCAAGCCAAGAGGTGCTCAATGTGCCCAGATAATGGAATTGGAACATCTACCATTCCTCGACAACTTGGCAAATTCATTCTCTGAGGAAGATTGTATGAAATGATCAAAAGCTTCAGAACAGCTACTAAAGGGCCCTTGTGTTGAAACTGTTATGTCAGCTACATGGTCACAAATTCAAATTCAACTTCTAAGCCAACATTGTCGAGAGGTCCTCAAAGGGCCCGAAAAGATTGAAATGAGAGTTCCTAACACTCCTCAACAACTTGGCAAATTAATTCTGTGAGGAAGATTGTATGAAACAATCAAAAGCTCCAGAAGGAGCTCCTAAATGGACCTCTCGCTGAGACTGTTTAGTCAGTTAGGACCAGCGCAGCAGATGTAATGACGTTTCCAGCTCAAAATCTTGGAACTCATGTCGGATGTTTTTCAAAATGAAGAGCAGGTGCCAAGCATTCGTAACTCTTGGACACTTTAGATGACTTTATTTCCTGGAAGCAAAAGACATCATCACATAAAAACTATCCAAAATGCTGCCTCACCAAGCCAGAATAACAATAAGAACAAAAGGAAAAGACAATTTCCCCTTTCTGAAGTATTTCAAATACCTTCTGCTTGACCGTTTAAAGGAATAAAGTTCACTGGGTTGTTTACACATCCTTTGACCCAAAAACCCAATTAGATTTTGATCTCCTGGTAATCTTACGGGGGCTTGATTATTCAAATAATACCAGGATAAAGGCTAAACATGTGGATACATATTAAAAAAAATCTCAGACTGTCGTCTAATCAGCTCAGGAAGAGGTTGTTGATGTAGTGGATATACAGGACTGCAGGTCCACAGGGCTAATCCTTACTGCCTGGCACAAGTCCAACAACGCACTCCAGGGTATTTCTATCAGGGAACCCATTTCCACCTAGCCACTATCAAGCTGAAGTGGTTTGTTATGAAAATGAAAGGAGGGTAGTAGATATTGATCATTTATCAGTCATGCTTTAAGTGTCATGGGGCCGTAATATGACACAGTGCACGGGAATACTTATAATATATGGCCTCCACCAGCGGTTTATTGGGCAATCTTGCGAGAGGGTCAATTCCAGCCTTTTTATGGAGGGAAACATTGCAAGTGAAGCAAGCAGAATTCCTTCGTTTTTACAGGCCTCTGGCTTCAATTATAAAAACATGCGGTAATGAAGATGTTCCGCTCAAAGTCCCACCAGGAAATTAATTCTGAGCTCAACGAAGCATTGGTGCCGTTGAAACTTACTAGGCAATTAGAAAAAGGTACTACAGAAGGCATGTTGTGTTCAGAGCGCATTATGTTTTAGTGCTCCGGGAGTTAAACAAATCACAGATCAACTCTGTAGCTGAGCCTTGCCACCACTACAATATTATGAACAATGCTGTCGTCTCATCTATAAAAGGCCAGGCTGAAATATGTTTTACGAGGCTGATGAAATCCCAGAGAGGTGATGTTGGCCTGTAAAAAGCTGGAACCGTGGCGAGAGAACGGCTGACATCTTCTTTTCCAGCTCTAACACACCCTACACTCTGCTCTACCCTGCCAGGAGCACTATCATCATTGTTGTCGTAACTCAGACAATGCTATGTCATGAGGAAGACGTCTGTTATTTGCTTGCCAGAATTATACTTCACTGATGTGTAAGAAGATTACTCATTGGTGTCCTTTTGTCACTCAGTTCTCATGGTTAGAGACAAACGCCAGATGAAGCGTTGATAAAACACTTTTTTAGCCACTCTAGTGACTTGGCTCTTGGAATGGTAATGTGGGTATGCTGATTACTGGTTGGTGGACCACTTTGGCCAAACTACAATAACAACAAGATTACAACAGACTTTGTTGCAGATCAGATCAGTTGTGCCCGGAGGATGGATCTTATTGACTTTGATGATCCCTAAGCAAGTTTTCATTCATATAATGAACCTCTGCTGGTTGGATTGGAGCTTAAAATTGCAAAAAATTTTTTTGTTTAGTGCTAATAGTTTAGCATACGAATGCAGACTATGTAGGTAAGTGACAAGGTTTTGGCATTGTAGGCATTCTGGTTTGCAGGTATTCATAGTCTGTTTGTAGTCTGAGCAGTAGCACTGACCAAACACGTTTGGGCGGACTTTGGGTTCATGCAGCAGTTGAATAGCAAAGGTGGCGAAACAAAATGGCCAAAATGCAAGCTTGAAACCTGTCGGCCATTGTTTAGCTTTAATTTAAGAGTTGTCTCTCAACTTAAACTCCATTCTTGCGTATCAAGTTACTAATCGGAATGTTAACAATGAATAAAGACATTGACATTTGGTATCTATAAGCCAGGTATCGGCTGCATACACATAAAGCCCTGAAACACTGGCTGTTATCCCCAAAAGCTAAATCATCCTCAAAAAGTAGTTGATAGATTCCAAGAGTGCTGATAAGCAAATGTTAGTGTCTTTACTACAGTAACCATGTTAACATGCTATCATGCTAAACTAAAATGGTGAATGAAGAACTGCTGTGCCTATGTATAGCCTCGCAGAGCCTCTAGCATGGCTGCAGACTCTTAAGCCTTGATACCATTTTGAGGCATAAGCTTTCTGTATTTTCTCTTATGATATTTGTATAAAGTATTTGATTCCCTAATTCAAAATAAAGCTCCAAAACAGACTAAGCGAAGCCTTTTAGCTAACAGTCTTCATAACTTTGAGCCGACAGGGATGCCTTTCTCCTCACTGTTGACACAGGGCTGTAAAGTCATGTCTACACGGCAAGTTAAGGTCAAGGAAGACAGATAAGCCTTGTGTCAAAGACTACAACAAAGTCCTGAATAAAGAACCTTTTGTTCAAAGACTTGGGGTTTCTGCAGGCAAAAAGACATTCATTCAAGTTTGGTCTACAAGTGAGCCACAGGGGCTGGAGGAGAATTAATCTATCTTGTGCACTTTCCATTTTCTTTGTGTGAGTTTCTCACTCATGCGTGTGCTCTCATTATCTTATTTGGATTCCTGCAACCCACCCACTATGTATGTATATTGGCTAATTTTCAGCCTTATTAACATTTTCTGCAGGAGACACTCATGTCTCACGAGGCTCACCACAAACAGCACACTGTAGTTTGAGAATTCAGGTTGTGCACTCTGCAACTTGTCAATACCGGGCACATTCAAAGATGTGACATGGGGTCGAGACCAAGAGGAACCTGGAGGCAATACAGGTATCAGTTAACAAGTTCTTCAGCATGTCTGTAGATGTTTACTTTCCTAGTGAGGACGTCTTTCCTGCAAAAAAGTTTCCAAGTGCAGCTGAAAGCAAGACAAAACTGATAACATGCACAGTTTATGGCAGAATCCACAAAGACCAAACAAGGCAAAGCCCACTCTGTTTCTATTTGACTAGTCATTACTCGCCACTGCTGGCAACCTTTCCAATAAATACTGGAAAGTAACATCCTGTAGGTCCTGAATGACACTCTACCACACCCTTGCAGTGAAGCGTGTAATGCCTTAATCACACTGTGAAAAGAAAAAGGAAAACACGCTTTTTCATAAGTCGTGCAGCAATGACAACTATCAGACAGCCCTGATCAGGATTACCTTGAGAGCCATAAATAATTTGAACTAGATAAAAGTCTATGATTTGAACAAACTGCAGGAAGCAGACTGCAAAATAATGCAGACATCACATGTTTTCAGTTGTTTACAGTGTAAGTGTGGAAAAAGCCAAAGCTTAAAGCGAAAGGCTACTCAAGAGCCAATGCAAACTACTGGAAAATGGCCTAATCCTCCAGGTAATGCTGTTAAAGAGTTCCAACATCCTTTTTAATCAGGATGTGAGCCAGGAAGCCCCCCTATTTACACTGCAAAGGGAATTACAAATTAAACATCCTGGATCTCCGTCCACACTTTTTCTTTTTTCCACAAATGCAGGAATTCATTTACAAAAGATTGGATAAATTCACCAAAATGTGCCACAAAGTCCAAACCACCAACTGTGAGTCACAGCTTCAGATACACCATTAAGTTTATTAGGCCAATGGACCACACAGGAAGACGCTAAATACTTTTAGGGAAGCAAGTTTCAGAGCCGCCACCCTTCAAACCAATGCTTTCTTCTGCTATATTCTATGACGGAGATTTGTTTTCGTGAGGCTATTGTTCCCCTCCCTGTGGGGGATTCCTTTTTTGGGCAAGCACTGTTTGAAACGTTGCTCCTCGGAATGACCCATAGGTCATTAGGGAAGACGCCACACCTATGGGAGGTCTTCGGGAGAGTAGTGAGAGACTCTCATCTCCGATTTAGATGTCAGAGTGAGGCAACAGAACAACCAGAGAGAACAGCTCGAGGCCTCTTTGATGAGAGCTTAATCAAGGGGTACTAACACCAAAGTCAAAGATCTCACCCCGTCCTTCTGATGTTTGTTTGTCTCCTCAACTTTTCTGTTTTTCGCCCCTCTTTCTTTCTTTAATCCGTGCACCACCCCGTCCATCTCACTGACATCTCTTACATTTGCATTGTGACACGGAAATCCGTAGGGCTCAGCTCTGAATACAAATGTCCCCACTTTATTTATGTGCAAAGAAAAAAAGGCCTCAGACTATCCCAGTTCACCATTCTCCTGAGCTCAACTGAGCTGCAAAATTCTCATGATCGGGTTAGAGTGATGGTTTTCATCCAAGCTGAAAGTCTCCAGGATGGAAACATGTTCAGCTGGTGCCCACTTTCCATCTTTACCTTCACAGCTAGAGCTGACTTACTGTTTCAGCAGCTCCAGCCTGACAGGACACATTTAGAAACTGCTTTGTCAAACGTAAATGATAAACATCTAATTCATTCACAACAGAAATTAACTGATAGGAAATGTTCCAGGTGCTGCAACTGGCACACAAGTAAAAAGGATGTGTGCAGTACACTGGCAAACATAAACCAGCCAACCAAAAGACATTATTTTGTTTATTCTAACCCATATTGAGCTAAAAGTAGATAGATTCTGCACTATCTTTCTGAAGATCTGTGAACAATCACTCGTATACGGATGTGCATACTGAAAATATTACAGTTATTCAGATTATTATTATCAAATAACACCAAACACCAATGACAATGCATTTTTGTTCTAACCTTTAGATATAAATGCAGGTACAAAGCCCATTGAGCTTTTCAGATATGCCAACTGTTTCCCAATGGTGTGTGTTAAAGAAAGGTTCAACTAGCAATCAATCAATTCCTACGACCAAGCCCAAGGGCACGTTGTCTCAATAGAGTGACAATGCTAAATAGAAAGGTGACAACTGTAAAACACATTGCCAATTATTTTGATAATTGACCATCAAAATTCATGAAATCCATGATGAAGAATTCATACAACTCATCCACAGGCTTGTACAGGTAAGCAAAAGAGATGGTGAAAGTCTAATTTTTCATGTCACGTTACAATCTGCTCATATACAGCCACTAATAAGAGTGATCAATTCATGTAAATTGCGACAAATTGTTACATAGAGCCCCTTTAAGAGACACACCTAGAAAAAACATTATGGATTTATAAATATATTGTTTTTCTGTATATTGTTGAGTCATGATTTTCCAAGGGATAAGGTCATTTTCTCCATCAGACAGGGTTTGAAAACGTTACTCCAACAGGGAGACGAATGAAATCCTACAAAATTATGACCACTCCTCAACACTCCCTCAATAAACCTTCACAGACGGGCTTAATAACTCAATTGAAGCTGTTGCCTTTCTTCCCTTTTAACACAACACTGCACCTGATGAGATGGCGAGATAGCGTGAGGCCGTTTTTTTTTTCCCGGCCTGAATTCCTGGGTCTCTTTCCACTGGAGACTCCGTTCAAGGCCAGCGAATCATGGAAAGGCCATAAACGCAGCGGATCACTTTGTTACCATGTACAAACAAAGGAAGCAAATCAGTTCAATGAGTAACCACATCCACTCACTTTCTGGTCTCTCACTGGATGTATACAAACTGGAGGCTGCGACACAATAAACACTAGTTTACTCTGAGCGGGAGGCTACAAGAAGAGCTTTCAATAATTAAAATCAGACATGTGGCAAGTAGTATTCCTGAACTTATTAAGAATCAAAGTCAGACATCAGAGCAATACGTAAAACGTAACTGCTTGTGGTTTGTTTAGACTGAAAAGCCAGAAACGCATCTAATGGCTCCAGAGCCGCAGCACTGCCTGATTTTTAGCACAGCACAATAGATTTACTGTATTCAGAGGTGTCTTTTATGGTTAAAAGTAAGAAGAAGAACAAAAGCAGCTTCACTTCTGTATTCCCCCCTCGATGACACACACGTTTAGCCTCGGGTGCGTCTGCTGCACACCACAGATCTCGGTTGCTCTACAAAAGTATCAGCACTGCCAGATAACCTGCCCCTCCACAGAGGCACCATTGTCCCAGACTGAAACCAAAATCCTACACCTCGCTAGCAACTCTCAAAAAATCTCCACCACTCAGACATGGCCACAGTTTATCAAAGCTTTATCCTCCTGCTCCCACGGCCCCGGACCAGAAAGCCGTATTTCCGACAATGTCTGCAGCAGATGGGAGTCTGGGAAGGTTGTCAGAGGACCGTCAGAGACACAGCAGTGGCAGCAGCAGTAGTAGTAGCATGACGGCCACTCAGGACCTTAAAACTGGAGATTCTAGGATTACACAGGATCATAACCTATATTTCACTACCGCCATCCATCTAATCCCAGAGAGTGGGCTTTAATGAAAAGAAAAGGCATGGTTTTCTGAAAGTAATGGAAAAAAAAAAACCAGATGACTGATGAGGGAAGCTGGCTTGTTATATATCCAACACAACGCAGAGGGAAAAGCACTTACTCAGGATGCAGAAACGCACCGCAGGAGTGAAATTTTGTCATGATTCAGCTCAACTTTTGCAGGTGTGCAAGCACATTTAAATGAGGAAGCCGGACCTCACCTATATGCTGTGTAGATATATATATATATATGTGTATATGTATTATCTTCCGATCTCATTCTGTCAAGAACTTGAATAACTCATTAACTCTGAAAAAGCATATTGATATAAGCCGGTTATCCTCTGCCCAAAGCAAGCCTCGCATTAGGGATTAAGGGTTTATCCGTCGACATGCCCCTGAGATTAGTTTGATCTTTCACAGGTTAACTCACAGCCCAGGTTATTGGGGATCTCAGGCACATTCACCTCATATCTGTGCTCTGGCAGAAGAGTTTAGGAATATTTCTGCCTCCAATAAAAAAATGCAATCATCACCTCTACGGTACATCTCCAGTCACAAACAGAAGGTGTCCAATTGATTCTGAGGCCATTTAGCATTTCACGTGGGAAATAAATCACCACAGTTATTACTTGTGGCTGGCTGCTGGGTGCAGCTGTGGGCATTATTTACAACCTCCTCGCAGATGATGACAGTTAATAAACTGAGCATGCCAGCGCGCGGGACGAGGAGCGTTTTCTATTATTCAGCAGGTCCTGTCTGACTCCCACAGAAGCCATCACATCCAGGCAGGCTGGCGCTGAACGATGGACTGACAGGTGGGCTTCCTGTGGGGGAGGCTGCTCGTTGCCAGGTGCATTATCAAATCTCACATTCGTTTCCAAAAGGCCTTCATGTCTTCTGACAGGACCGCAACTATCGGTGGGTTAAATGTCCACCTGGTAAAGAAACTTCCCCAGTATGATCGTTAATCTATACCTTTGATAGGCAAACATAAGTTTGATATCATTAGGTGCAGTTGTTTTTTTTCATACTTTGCCAACTGTTAAAGGTTACTGCAAGTAAGTCGTATTATTAATAAAGTTACTGTTCATTACTGCTGCTTTACTTTTTTTCTGACTGACACACAGTTTACAGTGAAAATGACAAGCAATCTACCACTAAACATTCCTAGTAAATTTTGAAACAATGAGACTTTGATTACAGGCCAAAGAACACCTAAGCAGGTTTTTCATTTCTAGCCAGTGAGCGTCAACTTTTCAAGCTGAAATGGCGTCTGTTGCTAGCATATTTTATTGGCAGTAGATAGCTAGTTAAGCTAACATTGAGAAACAAAAGAAACAAAGAAACAAAGAAAGAGAGAAGTCAGTCCAAATATAATATATATATAGTAAGATCCTACCTTGTAGGCTGTTTCTTGTACCTATATATAAGCTATTTAGTTTAAAACAAATATCTGCCAGATACACTGATGTTAGCATGCTAACCAGCTAGCCTCGGCCCCTCCTGTCTTGTGATACCACTTCTTACCTCAAGAGGCAATAGTGAGTCACTTCCCCAAGGGATTAATTTCACCATCCGCTCCCGGTAAGACACTACGATAGAAATATCAAAACGAGAGGTAGCATTAGCGCTGCTTGCCACCGCTGGATCCAGCTCTTGGCGACATACTCTTAAGTATGACAGGGAGAACATTCCCTCCAGACTGTTAGGTAAACAGCTGCTAATGTTAGCTATGTAGCTTAAAAGGGTATCTAATTGTAAAAAGTTACTGAGTGTGCTTATATGTTTAGCTAGTTTAGTTTGGCCGGGAGGGACATGTGCAGTTCCTTGTTTCTCACCCAAAGTTCCCGGTGATACGATTTGTTGAGTGTATGAATTCTACAGGTAGCCAGTTCGTACACGCAGCCCCTTCAGGGACTAAGCAGTTGTTTTGGTAGACCTGAAGCTCTCTCTGGAGCAGCAGAGAAACACAACACATTGGTTGTGTTAACATGAAACTGGGCTTTTTTTTCTTTTGACCCGACAAACTAATATAGTTAGGGACTAATGTGCCTTATGTCAGAGCTAATAAACACACAGTTTACTCTGTTCCATACAGTTCACTTGTTGTTTTCAGGCTGAAAAGAAAGACATGACACTTCAAGCTATTTAAATCACTCTAACCACAGCCTGATGCTCGCTGTTCCAACATGTGGAGAAATCTGCCTGCCTGGTTACAGTTGCTAATCAGACGAGGGGGCTTGCACTGACTGTCAGTTGAAAAATGATTAATATTAGTGTGTGTGTTGGTGTGTTTCACTCCACTAATAGTTTCTCAATGTTATCTGTGTTCTTAGGGAGGACTGTTTAAAGAGACACTGAAGTGCTCGCTCTCTTCGCCACGATGATCCATGTATGGTTAAAAACAACATTTCTCAGCATGTTCCAAGTGAAAAGCCCAAACACGGAACAGTGAGCAATGATTTTTCACTCTTTCAATCGCCGTCAGTTTCAAGTTTTCCTCGAACTCCCAACATCTTTTGCCACTTTGGTGTCAACGGCTGACCAGATGTTCCCGCATCCTAGCAACACAAACAGCTTCATGTCAGACAGACACGTAGATTGATCAGTTGTCCTTCCCTTAAAAAAAAAAACAAACAAACATGTATCTCCCAGTTTAGCAGATTTTTAAAAATAAGTCGAAGGATTACATGCTCCTTTACAGGCTGAGAAAATTATCCTTCTTCTTAATTCTTATAAAAGCCTTTCAAACCCCTTTGGATTATCTCAGAAATGCATTGTCACAGAGCTTAGATCCAGGCTGCTTTTCTCTGTGTTTGTTGGGAAATCTTGTAAATACTTGGTTTTCAATGGAAAGCAATGTTATATTACTGTATACAGTGCATTTCAGTTATGCTTATTTTAAGAGAAAGTTACAGTGTCCCTTAATTTAGGTTGAGACACGGTCATATTCAGTAAGCATCAGTACTCCTTTATGATTCTGTTAGACAGGATAATGACACGTCTGGTTTACAAAAAAAAAGTTGCCTAATGTCAATTTCTGCAACATTTTCAAAATCCAATCCAAAATCTTCATCATTTATGACAGTAAATGAAGAGTTTGGGGGGGCTTTGGACTATTGGTCGGACCAAAGGAGCAAAGTGAAGACGTCACTTTGGACTCTGGGAAACTGTACTGAGCATTTATAGACTATAGGTAATGAAAACAATCGTAAGTTGCAGCCCTACTTGGAACAATGACTTCTCAGCAATACGTTGTGTAGCTTGCTTATATGTCAAGATAAGAGTAGTAGCTCTAAACGTATCTCACATGATCAAATATCACTGTTTATCCAACATTTCTGTCACTTAGGAACCTTTAACAAACAGCAGTTACTGTTCGCCCTCGACCTCTGCGGGTTAAACAAAGTATTTCTGAGCAGTCTGTATGTTTTTACTAAAGATTTATTCTGAGTTAATGAATAAGCCGACTGCAAACTGCATGGCCCAACCCCAGGATCACATGTGACAGCCTCCAGCTACTCTATCTTCAATCAATAACCAAAAAAATGAACATGTCTGTCAAGATGTAAAAACAAACCACACATCCGAGCATCTTGTCACTTGACTTTTTCGGAGTGATGATTCAGGAAGATACTTAGCTGGTGTTGGACATCTTGTTCACATCAAGTTCTTGGACAAATTACCGGACACAGCGCTCGGAGATCAGCATGTGCCACAGAGATTGAAACATCTGCGTTAGCCTCTGGCCAAAAGCACAACAACAACAACAACAACTGAAACTGTCAGACCATATGGTGAAGCTCCCTCTTCCATGAACAAGGAAATCAGATCCAAAAAAAAAAAAAAAAAAAAAGGAAGAACAGCAATTAAAAGCACATTGTTTCTGCACACCATGACTATCACTACAGCTGCTCATTTCTAATCTCCTCTGGTCTCAATGAAAAATCTTAAAAATCCTTATTTACTGTGGGAGACTCGCTGCTGCGTGAAATGCGCACTGTCAGGTTTGTTTAGCGGCCCCGGAAATGTTTAGGGACTCTTGTATTTCTTGGCTCGCAAACACTTTTGATTTGTTATGGTTCTCTGGAAGAGCGGCACTGCTTGTTGCTCGTCAAGAGCGGACGGGGAAAGATGCAACTCGCACGTGGGCTCGCTGGCACTGAGCACGCCCCGCTTATCAGTTTATAAGGAGGAACAGCAGCGTGGACAATCATGATTCATGAGAATAGGAAGTTTGAAGCCATTAGGGAGTAAAGTGATACTTCTGGTCACTTTCTCCCCCCCCCCCCCCTCACTGACATCTGGCCCTGGTGTGGTTCTGAGTCACTCCCACAGCATGTGGAATATATTGAATCTGAGTTTGTATCTACCTTAACCGCTTGGGAAGCAGAGGTCATTCCCGTGCTTCATATCTGTGTCAAATATCACTTTGGCCTTCCAGCGAGGTGTTTATTTAAAGATGGAAATCTCAGCTATTGAAAGAAAATGTGTGGAGGGTGGCAGGAAAGCATTGAAGTGACAGTCAAAACACACACACACACACACAAAAAAAACATTTGTTGACCTTTACTTCAGGGCCAAAAGAAAGAAAAAAGAAAACCAAGAGACCTGTTCCTGCCACCTCAGCGCTATTTTTCATACTTTTCATCGGCCCTCACTTCACCAGACTGTCTGCTTCTTCATACTTTCTTAAGTAGGATAAAGGCGACTGTTAACACATTTTGATCTGATTCGCTTTGAGGCAGAAGTTTTAAGGATGTTCCCTAAAACCAAAGCAGCCAAAGCATCTGAAAAGTGCAAACATGGCAGCGTGAGACATAAATGTAAGATTTTTAGTGTGAGCACTTTTTTTTTAGCATTCAAATGAGCTTTAATGTGTTTCAAGGTGACAGCATCGCCCTGTTTTCACTTCTAAATTTACCTACAACTGGGTCAAACGCTGTCAGGCACTTGAGACGAAATCATCGCAGACAAAACAGTCACACACAACGAGGCTTGGAATTAAAGTACGTAGTAGGATTGCACAATCCACATCCCCTGAAGCATCATCCCCAAAATGCAGTGCATATTTGCGTACTTCGGTGTCAGTCTCGCACAGGATGTGGCTCAGATGCGTATTTGCACTAGTTTTGTTTTGTTTGTTTTTTTTCCCCCTAACTGGCCCAATCAAACACAACTTTTCCTCAACTTAAACGCGCCATGTGTTTCCCGATCAAGGCACTGAAGACCGGCTGGACGTTAGACTGAACCGGGGTCACATCGAGCAGAGCCAGTGAGAAACTTGTTTTTTTTTCTCCCACGCTGGATCAAGTTTCTCTGCGGCTTTTTTTTCTTCCCAGAGCAGTGCGTGATTTCTTTTTTTTTTTTTTCTGTGAGATTTATGGAAAGCGGAAAGCGAAAAGCCCGCTCGGCAACACAAAAAAACAGCCCCAAGTCAGCCACGTACATGTAGTTTTAACAGCTCCCTGACATACCTTTCCTTTCCGCCAGAGCACAGCAGCCCAGGCAGAGGCAGAGCAGAGAGGTGAGACCGATCCACTTCGCAAATCGGGGTGCCATCGTTGTTTCTGAAGCCTCCAGGAGGGAAGGTGTCATTCCATTCCAACGGCGATATTCCGCTTTGTGGGAGCTTCACGGAAAAACTAAAAAAAAAAGAAAAGAAAAAACTAAAAAGAGGAAATGTGTAGGTTTTCCTTCTCTCGTTAGGTGAAAGAGTTTGTCCTTCTCTGGGAACAAACTTTGACAGCTCCTCCTCCTCGCTAGATATCTCCAGCAGTCCCGAGCTCGTGGAGCGAGAGGACGCACTACTGCTGCTCTGACGTCAGCAGGAGGGAGGACAGATGCGCCTCTCGGGCTGCTCAGGTAGAGGCAGGACAAAAGACGAGGAAAAAACACACAAGAGTGTGTGTGTGTGTGTGTGTGTGTGTGGATGTTAACCGTCGTCTTCTTTTTTTCTGGAAATGGTCATTTATGTTAAAATAACTACAACATTCACTTTAAAATAAATAAATAAATAAAAAAACAAAGCCCACAGGTGAAAACTATTGTTACAGCTGCCCCCAGTGAGTCATAAAAAAAGCATCATAAACCTCATGTAGGAAACAAACAAACTAAAGCATCAGAAGTAGCTGCAGATTAAGGCTTGAATCTGCTTCCTTAAAATCAGTTAGTTTTGATACAGGGGTGAAAAGAAGTAAAAGGCATAAACTACACTGTTGTTGTATCCAGTCTTCAGCATTTCTTAGATCATCACAATCATAATTTTTTAAAATCATTTATATTGCTGGTAAAACACATCAATTTAAAACTGGTAAAACAGGCTCGGGTGCAGTGTTGTAGTCTGCAAAGTTACTAGTAACTAAATGTCATGACATTGAAGTGTAGTGGCAGGTAAAAAAAAAAAAATACTCAAATACGTGTATCTAAAATTGTACTAGTACAGTACTTATATTCCCTCACTGCAGGTAACTGCAGCCCTGCAGATGAGACTTGTTTGTGTTTTTGTTTTCGATGTTGAGATTCATATTTTTTTTCATTGTTCTGATTGAAATGTCTGCTGTGCAAGCACTCCGCCACAGTTTTTAGATCTGTTAGACGGTGACACCTGTGTGACCTCAGCAACCACGGGTGCCACCAGTGTGCCTCCAAACAAGCTGCCACACTCGCTGTGTGACACCTCAAGTACTCATGTTTCCTTTTTTCTGTGCCTCTTTTCTACAACGGCTTTGTTCGCACATGGCTTCCATTTGCAAATGCTCCAACATTATAAACTCACAAAGACAAGTCTGATCAACCTCATGTATTTTTATATATATATATATATATATATATATATATATATATATATATATATATATATATATATATATATATATATATATATATATATATATATACACACACACACACACACACATAAATATATGGTAATAAGTGTCAAACCAACAACTTATATGGATGTGCAAGAGCAAGACTGAGCTCAATAGATATACTTTATATATATATATATATATATATATATATATATATATATATATATATATATATATATATATATATATATATATATATATATATATATATATATATATGTATGTTAAGTGTATTTACCATAGTTTCATTTTCTTTTAAATGCTCAGTTGTAGTTTAGAGTGAGTCTTAAGTTACCATAGGTATAAGAGCTAGACTGAGCTGGAAGATATGAATTATATCGTCCTGTTTGTCAGATAACAAGTACAGTATCAGAGTTGGTATAGGTGCATCTCTCCATGATTTACAGATGTATTTACACATTTCTATCATTTGACAGAAAGTGTCAGAGGTTTTGGTGTCCATGAAGCTATTTCAGGTGAACATCGAGATATGGAAAGCGAGAGAAAAGGTAGATGATGACTCATCCGGGGATGTCAGAACCAACTTCCAGAGGTTTCATTAAATTCAGCCTCTTACACCAACCCCAGCAACCTTATTTATTCCTAGACATGCATGTTTGAAAGACAGTCCTCGGTACAGCTGTCATACTGGGGTTGAAAGGACAAAAAACGTCTAGACTGTTGACAGAGCGCCTGTCTGATCGGAGCCGAGTCTAATTGGATGTCAAGCTGCTTAAATGTGTTTGTTGTTGTGCACAGATCAGACTCTATGAGGACAGGAGTGATAGAAATCATTTTTCACACTGGTGTTTATTTCATTACCGCAGCCTAATGGCTCGGCAAATCGTCTTTGGTTGTACTGTTGGAGGAAGAGGTTATTGTGTTGGGTGAAATTACGCCCATTTTCCTCGAGGAGAAATTACCTAATGTGAGGCTAACGTTTCACATGGGACAGCACAGCTCTGCTCTGGCAGTGCGCTGTGGATGTGATGCAACCGACAGTCTGACTGCTCGAAAGTTCATTGGGAAACAGAAAAAAACATGCATGGTCTTTGTCATTTCAGTATGTTGAAGGGGAAATGGCAAGTGAAGGCAGGCGGTCCTGCTGAATCAATGATCTGGTTAAATATAGGCACAAAAAACACATTAATAGGGTTAGGAAAATATCATATAGGCCTAAGATACCTGTTTTTGGGTGCCTCAAAGACAGCTGGAGATGCCCAAGTTTTAAAAAAAAACTCTCTTTAAAGGCCCAGTTTGTAAGATAGTTGATTTTTGAGTCTCATTCACAACTCATCAAATACTGACGCTTTGGGTTGGTGGGTCAAAAAGTCTGTAGAGATGTCAGCATGGTAAATATAGGCGATGACGCAGTCAAATGAAAACTGCCATTATTTTCTCTTGGCAACTGGGTTGCAACAAAAGCCAAAGACATTTTTTTTCCCTAACCCTAACCACGTGGATTTTTGTGTTCGAACCTAACGAGACCATAGGCACAGCATGGCCACAACGTACAACTGAAAATTGAGAGGTACAGAATTAAAATGGAAACATATCCATTTTTCTTGGGCACAGTATGCCAACATTTATTCCGGCAGTTAAGGAGCACCGCTGAATAAGAAAGTTATTGTCCCTTTTCAAGGTTATACACTTTCGAATGGTCCAAGAGTCATAAAAAGAATCAGGAGAGGTCAAACATTTTAGTTTTACTTCTAGTGAAAACCAAATTTCAGCTTCACATCAAGGTCATCTATTTGAATCTGACTCCGGGCTGTTTTTTTTAAATGTTTTGGAACCAAGGTTTGCCACATATGAAGCCACAATGGAAGCTTGCTAAAAGAAAAGAAAAAGTAAAGAAATCCCGTTGGCTGCTAACCAGCGGCCGATTTCTACAACACTGGCCAACGTCTCAGTTATGAAATGTTCTAGAGAAACAAAGAAAGAAGTCCCTGTTGTTACGGCACTACATATCACCATCCATCGCTGTCCTGAGGCTCTGTGCATTTTGCACAGGCCTTCCCGGAGCCTTACACCAGAGTTGTCTGTCAGCCAAGCAGAAACACTAAACAAACACAGAATAATGGCCAGACCACAAGGGATTCAAAAGAGAGAGTAAGAAAAGGAGCAGAGCCGGAGAGGAAAGAGGAAAGTGTGTGAAAGAGCACGGGATGACAGATACTGCCTGGTGAAGTAACTACATGTCCTACCTTGCAATACTCTCAGCATGTGTGAGTTATTGCAGCTCATATCTGAGTCTCAAATTCTTTCGGGTACTGTAAAAGCCAAACAACGTGAAACACACTTTCTTAAAGGGTAATGTTCACACAAGGAGTCTTATTAAGCCGTCCAGTGAGGCAGAAAGGTCATGCGACCGTGCCGTGAGGGGAGATGACTCGTTATCCCGAAGGTCTTAAGTTTGATCTGCATGACAGGGCACAGATGGACCAAGAATATCTCATTGCATTTTTTTTTTAAGTACCAGCCCCCACAAGCAACATAATCATTTGGAAAGTCTTGTACATTATATGGACGGGACCGTGCAGCAGACGCAAGAAAGCATGAGCACAACATATGGGATAATATAGGACTCACTGTCACTCAAAGGCGCAAAACATCTGCTGCATACACCCATACCAACATCACACTATAGCTGAGAGACAGATCTGAAAATGAATCTCAGCAAAGAGAATATTGTGATTTCTGAAAAAGTGTGATAAATGAGATCTCGAGGGTGAAGTGTTTGAAAAGAAGCAAAGAAGGCAACAGGTCCAATGAGTGGACACTGTCAGCGGTAACGCTTTGCATTTAAGCGTAATCAGTAGAGCACGTACTTCCACCAATACCCAACAGTCTCCTTTCACTCACATGCACCTTATTTTTTCATCCAGATCCATGCACTGGATAGAAATTAACAAAAAAGGTCACTTTCAAAATATAAAGTGAGAAAAATGTCCTCGATCTTTCCCTTTTGAAAAGTTAATGGGGTCTATTCTGAGCCACGACTCAACCTCCATCCAAGTTTAGTCGGATTCCGTTCTGCAGATTTGATTTAATCCTGCTGACAAACCAACTGACAAGAAAAAAGACACAGGTGAAACCATAATGCCCTTGTAAGGATTTTTAAAATGCATATTAACATTGCCTTTTTTTGTTAATGACAATGAATAAATTGACATAAAGACATGTCTAAAAACTCCTCTAGAGACTGCTCTATAACACTAATCAATGCATTAAGTCAGTGTTACAAACAGTTTGTGTATACGTCAGATCTTGTGAGAGAAACAAGACCAAAAAGAACAATGCTCATGATAACAAAAGCAAACCGCCAACAAAGAACGTGTCGAAGTTAAATCCAGTCCTTTAATACGGACCCTTTGTTGTCTTTGTTAGATTTTATTCCCTATTTCGCCAACTTTGCCACCAGCATTTTTATTCTGATTTGAAATATCACCCGTGTTTGAGTTGTGCATGGAGGACAGAGGGAGGGGTGGAGGGAATGAGGTTGTAGACAGATGTTGCAACATGACAAACCAGACATTTTACCCTATTAGACAGGAGAGATAGGAGGCACAGGAACAGCGAAAAATGCAACATGAGAAACAACCCCAAAGAAAACTACCAATATTTGTACCAACCTTACATAAAAACAGGTCCAAATAATTAATGGCCTCCCTGTTTACTCACCTTTATTAAGCTTCTTGTTGCTTTTCTAAGGTTAACATGTACTTTATGTCTCTTAAACTACACTCAACACTATTTATATTGCTTAAATCTTTCTGTGATTTAAGAATTTAATTATTGCCCAGATGGACTAATAATACGACGAATGTTGGTGCCTGAATAAGGACAACACCTTTGGCACACTTCTACTGAATTGTGGGTTACACTGAGTGATTTCCAGAATTGATGTAAAAAGTTAGATGTTCAATTTCAGATGTCCTTGACGTGAATCTCTGCTCTATTCTGGGCGTCCGTCTGGGCTGCCGTATCTTTGACATGTGAGATAAGATTGGATTAGATGTGGCTGTATCCATAAAAGCTTGAATAATAGCTTCCTAAATCCTGTTTTCAGCGGTATGGCTGAAAAAGCCCCAGGCGCTCAGAACACACTGTCAAGTACCAATTAATTAGCTTTAATTAGAGAAGCCAGTGAGATTACCTTGTATCCCGCCATCTGCCCCCCCAAAGCAAATTTTCCTTCAGCTAAACTTAAATAGTGAAGACAAATATTTATATGTTTGAGTGGACGCACAGAGAGAGAGAGAGAGAGAGAGAGAGAGAGAGAGAGAGAGAGAGAGAGAGAGAGAGTTTGAAAAGCGATAAAACACGTGCACGTCTTATTCTCTGTGTTTTACAGTTTCCTGGTGAGGCCCCTGGTGTTTTGGCTCCGAGCCATTGTTCGCTTGCCAGAGCATGTGGTCTCCATGGCAACCCATTGGATTACACAGTAAACACCCCAAAGTAAATGAATGAACCTGTTTTAATCCAATAGGAATCCTCTGTCTACACTCTGAACAAGTCACATCCTGTTTCATAACATGGAACACCTTGTTTGCAGTTATGAGTGATGCGATTGATTTCCTTGCGGTTTGTGTGCGTGTGTTCTGGTTTGAAAGGTAATTTGGCCACTTTGGTTTTAAATGTGCTGTGTGTGGCAAGCGAAATGACATATAACAAGTTATCCATAATGCACCTCAAAATCCTCCAGTTCTTTTTTTAAAAAAAAAACAGTAAAACAATAAGAAAAATCAAGTGAACATATTGATCCCATGGTGAGAATGAAACGTGGGAAAAGGATTAATAAAATACCAATACACACGTGTATGGTGATGCGCTAATGTTTGCTTGTTAATGACGAATTACAGAAAAGCTTTCGGTAAAGGAGCGCCCTAAAGGAAAAACTGACCCAAAAAATTTAAATTTGGTCATTTTCTACTCACGCTCATGCAGATGGAGAGTCCAGTGAAGTGTCATAGTCCACAAAAAGATGTGTGGAGCTTCACGGCAAAACAGCAGAAGAAGACTGGTGCTAAAAACGACCTTCAAAAACATAAACTGGCTCCATACAGCTCGTCCAGTATAATCCAAGGCTCTGGAAGCCCCGAGATCCCAAACTGATTCTCAAACTTACGTTATTTAAGCCATTTTCTCAAGCAAAAATCTTCATTGTAGCTGCTAAGCTAAAAGTGTTAGTGTGCACCCTTTACATTTTAATACAAAGTCCATCTGCTTCAGTGGTTCAGGATGACGCTTCAGAAGCTCCAGAAATGTTTTGTGGACTATGAAACATCACCGGACTTTCCGTCAACACGTGGGTGAATTGATAGTAACTACATTTGAACCTTTGGGTGAACTTTTCCTTTCAGAGAAGATACTGAGTCTGCAAGTCTGAGTACATCAGGCTGTCCACAAGTTTTAAGGTCTTCAAGGTCTTGGTTCATTAAGGCTGTGCTAGTGTGAAAAATAAAATTCTAAGATAAAAGATATGAAGGTCATTATACCTGTTTATTCCTATAAGAATAACTATTAGAGATACATTCATCATGTTTTTGAGGATCTTAAAGGGGCCCTCATGGTTTCTGCTTCAGGTGCAAAGTGCTGTAGGTGCTGAATGCTCTTTGGTCCTGAGTCATCTGGAGAAAATGTGGGCAACAGGCTCAAAATGTGTCCCGATCAGAATAATAATCAACCGTGAGGGTCAGGAGAGTTTAATCTCATTAGGGTGACATCACCGATCTCTGCCTTTGAGTTCACTGAAGTGGTTTGGTGGCACAGTTGGGGCGAAGGTCTACATTGCCAGGCATTCACTGTGCCACGAATCTCCTTTGGTAACGTGTGGTTCCTTCCGTCACATCCATTCAAATCAGCGGTGGGAAAGTGGCCTCGACTACAGGAACCTCTGAGTCACTCACAAGTGGGAATAAAAGGGATCAGAGGACTGTCCGTTAACAAACTGGCTGCAGATCTTTTTTTTTTTTTTTTTCAAACATTGGACTGGGGTCATGAAAAAAAACTGCCAAGCCACAAAATGTGTCAGTCTGGCAGATGATACTCGTTCCAGCTCTCTCATGTACGAGTGATTGATAGAATGAGCTCATGGATGTAATCAGCTGAAATGTCTCTGCAGGTAGGAGTCAGAAACCACTGATCCCAGAAGAAGCTCCCTTATATGAATACTTATGCTCATTGACAGAAAAAATGCTAAACATTAACCAGGACACTCATTTTTCCCTGATGCCTCTTCACTTTAGGGCCTGGCAATATATTTTTAGCATATCGTCATTGTGATATGAGACAATATGACGTCTCACATTTTGGATATTGTTAAATCCCGATATGATATAAATGTTGCCTTTTCTTTAAAGGCTGCATGACAGAAAATGTGATGTCATTTTCTAAACTTTCCAGACTGTTGTTCTTACACTTGGCTGTACCCACTAAGTCATTATATTCTCTATTATCTTTTCATTCGTGCCTGTTTGTTGGTTGATTGGTTTGTCAGCAGGATGACACGAAAACTACTGAACTGATTTCCACAAAACTTGGATGGAGGATGGAGAATAGACCCGATTAACTTTTGGTGCGGATCTGGGGACAGATCCAGGACTTTTTTCCTTACATTTTCATTAATTCTTCATAATGCATGGATGTCTGTCAAAAAAAAAAAAATCAGGGCTATTTAGGTGACTGGTATCTATGAAACAGAGCTGTCAACATATCAGATTTTCACTACAAGATTATTGTGGCCAAGCAAATTCACATTATCGATAGTATCGCGATACCCTCAGAAACACTTTTTTTTTAAAACATATCTATCTTTAGTCTTGCTAATGAGTGTTTTGTCTCTTTTTTTGCACAAATAAATGACCTTCAAATCAAAACTGTAGGAAGTCTGTAAAAAGACTAAAAAACAGCTATTCAGTTACAAGTGAAAGACAAACAGATGAACGCATAAAGAAGTTCTTTGCTGGATTATTCAGACATTATTATCATATGTGGGGTTTTTTTTTGGAACCTGATATTGATATTTCATTTTTACGATTGTTTTTGTGAATATCGCGATATTGCGACATCTCGGGTACATTTTGATGGTAATCCTAGATCTGGTGAACTTGAATTGTTCAAAAGTCAGCGTGAGGCAGTGGCTGTCCTGTTTGAAATTTGAACCAGGCTTGATTGAATTCAAGGGTCATGGCGGAAGTATGCACTCTACAGAGCCATTCTGGAATATTGGCATAACATGAAGATCGAGGTACTTGGTTAAAACTGTTGCTATATTTGATGGTGTCGCCCACTCTGAGCATTTATAAAGTGCTTTTGATGAGGTTGATCAGTTATACAGTATGAAATATCTTTATCATTTTAAGGTCTGATAGCCCCTCACTGTAAAAATATAAGTAGTTTTTCAACATTAAAGGATGGAAGGAAAATGTCAAGGTGTTAATTATCTTTTTTTATATGTTATTAATTCCAGGTTTTTTGGCATTAGTGCCCCCAGATTACCCTCTCAAAATATATCACCCAATCTCCTCAATGTAAACATAAAAATAGGAACTAACCAACAACTAATCTTAAATGTGTCAAAGATCCAGTGTTCCTCCGCCTCACTCCTCTCCATATGCCCTTCACTGCCTGTCATATTAAATCAATGTCAGATCAATGTTTCCGCCTCATTAGTTCATGCGGGGTGGATTCAGGTTCCGGTGTGTCCTCGGAGGGGTTTGGAGGGGAAAAAAACAGCTGGCGGACACGTTGCTCGATGAAATGCCGCCATCTTGTGGCGTAGGCGCTTGTTGTTGCCGGAGCCTTTCTGGGCTGTGGGTGCTATAAATGTCTTGGGGAAAGATGTCAGGTCGAGATCATCACATGGGGCGGTGAACGCACATGTTATTTAAAGACACGCGTGTGGGGAGGGAAGTGGGCTAATTGAGCAGCATCTGCCCTGATGTTTAATGTGCATATGCAGGTTGATGATGGTGACGGTGATGAAGATCAGGTGATTCATCCGTTTCCCCTTTATTGGCAAGGTGCAGGCTACATTTTCTTTGTAACAGGGTTCACGTTAATATCATTGTGGTTAGGATTACGCAGGCCATGGACGGAGGGGACGCAGGCTGCGCCCTTAATGTGGACCAAGGCCTCTGTTTACTCCGAGGAATTAAACATCAAACCATGCATGTGCTCCTCAAATCACACACTTAAGTGGCCTTTGCGACGCGAAAGCCAAAGGCACAAGGCAGTTCAGAGGGATGGTGTTTCATTGCCGCGCACTCTGTAGGGGCAGCTCTCATGATGCTGCCAAGCGGCGCTGCGCCGTGTGAGAAATCAAAGCGCAGGCGTCGAGTCGGGAGGGAGCGTATCTTGCGCAGACTGGGTACTGTACATGGCCATTGATGCTGCTGGATGGATGTAGCCCCCCCTGATGTAAATAAGAATGGCGAGGCCAGCGGGTGTAACGTGCCGCGTTATCTCTGCTTGACATCGGAACATTTTTTTTATTTAATCATTATTTTTTAACGCCACCATCGGGGATTTTACAACGACACGAGTGGCCCTTTTTTTTTCTTTCCTTTCCTCCTCTCGTCTTCATCCCCGAGTCCTGCCTTGACAGCTCGCCCGATGATTTCCATTTGACACGAGAGCCACAGCAGACGGGCGGCTTCTTCTAATAAACACTCGGGAAAAACAGGTCATTATGACCTTAGTATCCTCCAGTAAAAGAAAACCATCGGATTGCTTTTACGCGGCAGCATTCTGCTTGCACCTTTTGCTCTGGGTTTCGTGCGCCGTGTCCGGAGAGAAGTATCATCACTTCAACGTTGAGGTAAGATGAATGGCCTTCCCTTTTCCCCATCCCCTTTATCACCAATGACCGTGTGTCTCTCCTCCACATCATCTTCCCCCGGCGTGAAAAAAAAAACAAACATATATATTTATAGAAAGAGAGAAAGAGAGAGAGAGGGAGAGAGAGAGAGAGAGGCTCCTCACGCTATCCGTGGGCACAATTACCATAACGCATAACATGGATACATTGTAAGCCTATCCAGGGGCAGCTCGCGCACTTCACCGGGGGGAAAAAATATCGAGCATTCCTCATTTGTGGAGTGCAATGAAACAGAGGGATGCTCATTTTATTACACTGCGGTCCGTGCGCTGAGCCGACACAGCCCCACTGATGCCAAATGTGCAGCCCAGATATGATTGCAGTCACATAGAGGGGGTCTATTTTAACAGAAATGCCCTCCAGCATCACGTTTTTCTGTTTTTTTTAATGTTTTCTTTCCATCGCTGGATATAGTTTTTGTGACAGGCCAGCGTGCAGGCAGACATGCTTTGGCAAGCATCACAGTGTTCGAAGGAGATGAGACGTTTAGGGACACAAGTTTGCATTTAAAAAAAAAAAAAAAAGGTTTTTATATTTTTTGTACCCAATTAATTGATGTCACTTTCATCCTCACCTCAGGCTTCCCTCCCACCTCACTGAAGAAATAAAATGCTGAGGCTGACAGTTAGACACACACACACACACACACAGAAAGAGAGAGACACTCATACATCATTATTCAATTTTATGGCTCGCTGAAATCTGCCCGACATCTCTCCGATGATCTGTGCCTTTTCAACAAAACACAACACACACAGGAAAACACACCCACAGGAGAGAGGAGGGAGAGACAGAGAGAGAGAGAGAGAGAGAGAGAGAGAAAGGGATAAACAAGGCGTTTAGCTCAGCAGAAAGAGGGATAGAGGCAGAAGGGGGAGGGATGGACAGAGAGAGGAGACAGCTAGTCAGATTAGCTAGCTGGAGCATGTCTCGTAGGCTGTGTATGTGGTGATGTGGAGGCAGCTGGGTGGCACGTGGACAGCTGGGGATGGCGTTGGCGACCCCGTGGACCTCTGCAACAGGATTTGAGTGTGGCAGTGACCCCTGGATGATGCTCGGCCTCACCTCGCTCCCCTCTGTATCAAGCGGCACTCTCGCTTTGTAGGGCAAGAGGAGGCAGGGCCACAGTCCTGCACATGCACACTGACCGGCAGCCACAAGACACAAACACTGACTAAGGTCACTGGAAGGGATTCAAATGCAAACAGTTGCACTGACGTCCAGGGAGCCCGCGAGCAAATGTACCCGGGCAAATTTAAGCCTAAACCACCTACTTGCATTCAAACTCCACCTCATTAAAGCTTCGGAGCATTTCATTCACACTGTTCTGCTGGGTTTAAACGTTAACACAGCAGCTCTCCCTCAGCACAGTTTGTTTTTCTCGCAGTAATAGAAAAAGCATTGCAGCCACGGTTAGTCACCTTGCAGCCTTTTGTAAGATGCAGAACGAATGACGCACAGCCATACTCGTATTGATTTTTATGATGGGATCAGCCACTTACTGGGAAGAACTGGGTGAGGTAACTGAACAAACAACACTTTGTTCCCATTAAACAGCTGCTGCTGTGGTGCCCTTGAGCAAGTTACCCCCAACCGCTGCGGTGGAGGAATGTGTGTGTTTGCACTAGACGGCCTCCCAGCATTAAAGGTGCACTATCTAAAGACCTGGCTGCCTGTCAAATTCATCATCAAAACAAACAGGGGAACAGGATCAGCTGAGTAACCCAGGTAACTGCCCTAATAGTTGGGGCCATTAGCTATATAGCTCAGTTAGCTGTGCAGCTGGTAGTCTGGACTGAGAGCTTGGGGACCAGCTAAGTAGCTAGAAGGATTTTTGGACGAGGACGGACCGGGGCCAGCCTGTTAGCTTTTACTTCAAGAGATATCGTTTCAACACAAAACATAAACAGCATAATGTCAAAACTGTTTTTTCTTCACATTTTATCAATGATTTACGTTCTTTTTTTCAAAAAAAGGAAGATATTTTCAACTAAAATTCATTGTTTTCCAGTTGAAAGCATAAAAAAAAATGTTGTCATGTCAAAGATGTCTTGTACTAATGAAATTAGCATGCTAACCAGCAAGTCTCTTTCTCAAAGCGGTCCACAGCTCCTGTTCCAGCAGCGTAAACATCCACACTGCCCGGGTAGTCCGGCTATCTGCACGGCAAACTGAGCTAACACAGCAACAGTTGCCACAGTCACGGATTGAAAGAATACATTTAGCAGCAGTTAGCAGTACCTCTGATGATATGGTGCCCCTATTTGTTGGGATTAATTCAAGGTAGACAATTCTTACTCCAGTTCAAAGCTCTGCAGCCACTTAGAAACACAAGAGAATGGATTCTCTTTCGACATATTTCTTGCTCGGTGAATACACGTACATTGTAGTAGGTGACACTCATTTATAACAGGAACAAACTTGCAAAATGCGTACACACAACATCCTGGACCCTTTCAATCTCCTACTCCATCCCCATGTTTCATCTCCTCTCTGAGTTTTCTAACAAAAGCACAGAGTGTGAAACGAGTCTTAAAATATCCACAACATGAAGGCCCGAGTCTTTTCTCCCTCTTCCTCTCACAGGGATGGCTACAGAGGTATGGATACCTTCCCCGCACAGAACCAGGAATGTCTGTCCTGCGCTCGGCCCGCACCATGCACTCAGCCATCGCTGCCATGCAGCACGTCTATGGTCTCAATGTCACAGGGACACTGGATGAGAGAACCAAGGAGTGAGTATGCACACATGCAGTCGACGTGCTCTCGCCGAGGTGCACATGCACTTTCACCGAGATCGCTGTGATGTGACATTAATGCAAATGCTCCGCTCATTCATTTAAAATGCAGAGGGAACTGCTTTCAATATTTCAATGAATTAGTGAAGGACAGAAATAGACGTGTTCATTTCACCCCCCCTCCCCCTGCTTCACCTCGCCTGAAACAACCCTCAGGTGAAGGTTTTAACACTTCTCCTTCTTCTCATTTTGCATGATGGTGCAGTGATATCACGCTGAGGTGAGACTTAATGTTTCGTTTTACAAATCATGTTTGTTCTGTACTTGTGACAATCTGATGTGGTATGAATGAGTAATGATGAAAGTCTTGATTTCCTCTCAGCCACTCACTGAGATTTTGATCTGACACTTGTATAAATGCCTGTAGTTTGGAGTAGTTTAGTTGTATTTTGCACCTTTGTTTTTTTTTGCTCCTGTGATTATTTGGCACCCGTCAGGAAGAGAACTACTGAGTTCACTTCGAGCTTCATGTTGTCTTGTGATGTTGTTTACCCCCCCAATTTCTGTTTTGAAACCAGGAGTCACCTTTTTCCTCTTCTCTTCTCTTCTCTTCTCTTCTGTTCTGTTCTCTTCTCTTCTCTTCTCTTCTCTTAGTTGGATGCAAAAGCCTCGCTGTGGTGTTCCAGACAAGATCAAAAGTGCTTCGAGGTCACGGAAGCGGAGATACGCGCTGACGGGACAGAAGTGGCAGCGTCCACACATCACCTACAGGTGAGCGATAGTGGAGGCAGTTGTCATGGCCACCATTGACTTCAGCAGTACTTATTTTAGGGTTCAGATGTGCCAGTGTTAATTTTCGCAGCTCTCCTCCGTCTCTCGTCTTCTCCTCCCTAACCACCTGAAATCACATGCTCCTGTGTTGTCATAGAGACTGCGCAAATACGTCACGCATGTGGGAGCACATGCTCAAAAATATAGTCAACATCACACATCTCAGATCAACACATACAGTTGCCCATGTGTGCTGTGAGTATGTTTACTTTCCAGTGTATAAATAGCTCGCTGGTGAAACGAAAGGCTGGATTTTTTTTTTGCCCCCCCTTTTCATAAAACAAAACAAACAATATTAACTGCACAGCATGGAGATTGAACGCTTCCTCATATAGATGTGTTCGGAAAATCTCTCAGTGTAAATTGTCCGTAATCTCAGCCGAAATATTCAAACTCTCATCTTATCTCGCCTGATTAAGCCCCGGCTTTTAATAGGTTCTGAGGAGGACTGATAAACGGGTCTCTGGCGCAACTGCAAATTGACAGGTTACAGCAGTAATAGATGATAACACTGTCAATTTATTCAAATCCTCCCTTCCTCCACGAATTTGAATTGATGAGCCACCTCTCCTAATGGAATGTCAATCAGTGCTGAGCCAGTGCTGCTGCCGACTGCACTTATTCATGAAAATGAGTGGAGGGAGAGAGAGAGAGAGAGAGAGAGAGAGAGAGAGAGAGAGAGAGAGAGAGAGAAGGAGAAGATTTCCCATTCCTCTCTGCCTGCCAGGGACTGATAACGACTGCTGTGTTAAAAGTTCAGCAAAAGCTGCTGGGCTTGAAATAGTTGTGTCAAGTGCAACTTTTCCTTTTAATGTCTCCTCATTTTGAAAAGTAAGAAATGTTCGAAATTAATGGGATAACGAGGCACCGGGTTGATGCAGTATGTATTTTAATTTCCACACTTCTACGCAGTGTTTTCGTTTTTTGTTTTTTTTTGTAGCCTTTATCTATCAGCAGCCTTTTTAATCAGACTGCCTTTTTCGCCTCCTCTCCACAGCATTAAAAATGTCACGCCAAAGGTGGGCGCCAGGGAGACTCATGATGCTATCCGGCGGGCGTTTGATGTCTGGCAGGGTGTGACTCCTCTCCGCTTTGAGGCCGTTCCATACAGCGCCCTGGAAACTGGCAGGCGCGACGTCGACATCACCATCATCTTCGCTTCGGGTTTTCATGGTGACAGCTCACCGTTTGACGGGGAGGGAGGATTCCTCGCCCACGCCTATTTCCCGGGCCCTGGCATAGGAGGGGACACTCACTTCGACTCGGACGAGCCCTGGACCCTTGGGAACCCCAACCACGATGGTAAGTAAAAGACAGAGTGGGTACAAAGTGCTGGTGGTCATAAGCGGTGAGACGAGATTACAAAGAGTGCCAACAAAGGGTTGAGGGAAGCGAAAGCTGAGGGATGCTACAGCAGCAGAGTGGAATGGAAATTATTATAGGAAGATTTGGGAATAAACAAAATAAAGGTTGTTAAATGCAGAACGCTGGTTGGTAAGTAAACAAGTGAGGTGTGTGGGACGAGCGAGGAAAGCGATGAGAAACAGAAAACAGAGCAGTCATCAGGAGAGACAGATAAGGACTGATGGAAAGCAAATAAGTGGAAATACAGATGGCTAGGCAGGAGGGCAATATGACAGAGATGTTATCACAGGGCAGGCTATGAGGAATGCTTAAACAAAAACAAAGAATGAAGCGATTTCTTTGATCGGCCTGTGCTCTGTAAAGACGCATCACCCCATCTGTCAGGATTGGGATGGTTTTTTTTGTTTTTTTTTTCCCCCTGCATAATAAGCTCTTCAGATGATAGGATAGAAAACTCTGCTATTTTGAGACATTCGTTGCTGGCACATGATTATGGCCATTCTGTTTTCAGTGAGTTTGATGTAGCTCAGTGGAATGCTTCAAGAGAGGTAAAACAGGAAACAGACAAGCGACAGCAAGATATGTGATGGCTCATTCTGTAGTTTTATGTTTTATTGTTATGTTATGTTATGTTATGTTATGTTATGTTATGTTATGTTATGTTATGTTATGTTATGTTGAGTTGTCTTTTGTTATCTTATGTTTTGTTGTATTGTGTCATCTGAGGGTATATTAGATTAAGTTATAGTATTGTATTATGGGTTATATTATATTCTGCTCTGTTATTTTACATTATGTTATGTTATGTTATGTTATGTTATGTTATGTTGAGTTGTCTTTTGTTATCTTATGTTTTGTTGTATTGTGTCATCTGAGGGTGTATTAGATTAAGTTATAGTATTGTATTATGGGTTATATTATATTCTGCTCTGTTATTTTACATTATGTTATGTTATGTTGTTTTGTGTTATGTTATGTCATGTCTTGTTATGTTATGTCATGTCATGTCTTGTTACGCTTTACTGTGTTGTCATGTTATATATTGTAATGATTTTATGGGTATATTAGGTTATGTTATAGTATAGTAGTGTATTACAGGTTATGTATAATGGTTATATATATTCTGCTCAGTCATGTTATGTGTTGTTTTGTTTTGTCTTGTTTTGTTTTATAATGTCATGTTATCGTGTGTTGTTTTATGTTATGTTATGTTATGTTATGTTATGTTATGTTATGTTATGTTATGTTATGTTATAGGATTTTATATTTTATATAGGTTAAGTTATAGGTTAAGTTATAGGTTATATATACGATTAGCTAGTATGGCTTACATTGTTATGTTATGTTATGTTATTTACTAAGTTATGGCTGTATTAAGTTAAGCATGGCTTATATCGCTACCGCATATTATGCCATGTTATGTCATGTTGAGCTGTGTTGTGTCATGTTATTGTGGGTGTACTAGGTTAAGTAATGATCTAATAGGAACGACACATATCAGGTTTTGGTTGTTTGTTTTCTGTGATGCTGTTTCATTTTAATATTATGGTATGTTGCATTATGGATAACATTTATTAAGTTAAGTCAGGTCAGGTTTTTATGGGTGATGAGATGTGATGTGATTAAGTTATTTTGAGTTGTGTTATGTGATGTTTTATCTCGTATGACTCATGTTGTGTTCTGTTGTGTGCTATCATGTTATAGGTGTCTTAGGTTATGTTTTGCTGTTATAGGTAGAATGTATATTAGGTTTCATGAGGTTGGGTGATTTTGTGTTTTGTCAACATCTTATGCTGAAATGGCAAATGATGTTTATTAGAGGTTAAGATATGTTTTTATGTTTTTATGTCTTATGTGCAAACAAATAACAATGACCTGAATAACATGTAATGTTGGCCACTCTGTCAAGATGGACATAGTGGCAAGGTGCAGCAGCCCAGAAAGAGAGATAAAATGCCCTTCTTAGCCATGTATCCACACACAATCTAATTACCCTACCTGCATGGCGCCAGGCTTGTCAGCGCTCTACCAGGCTACTTTGCTAATACGCCTATTTGCCATACACTTTTATCCTCCCATTAGTGGAAGAGGAGGGCAACAGCTCACACGCGTTTGCGCTCGGAAACTGCTTGCCACCCATCAGCTCCCCTCCCTCTTTCGCTTTTGTTCTCATACTTCATAATTGTCTCAGATTCCCGAGTCAAATTCATGTTCACCCTTGCGCTGTGTCCCATAGTTATCTGGATGGAGTGCAGGGGCTGATTCTGAGAAGCTCCTGTCTTAGCCTGTGTGTCTGGAAAGCTTTGCAACATTTAATGGGCTTTCACAGCAGTGTAATTGTAAATGTTGCATGTTGACATGTGCACTAATGGTAGCTCTGGCCTGTCTCCTGGGAGTCCTTGTGAGACATTTTTGGTCCGGTGGAAGAGGCTGGTTGTGTCAGATAAATGGGGGATGGGGGGGGGGGGTGTAACCTTTTAGCTGCTGGCTGAGGGTCAGTGGTTGTTCTGTGCAGAACTGTTGGCAGGAGTGGATATCATGTTTTAAAGGGCGACAATCTCCTGGGGACAGCTTCAGTCGCAAGCTGTACATAAATGGTGTACTTCTTTCTAAATCAGGTTGACACTGTGAGCTGAGTGCTGACCATAGACACTAACCATGACATTTTTCATTTTTACATTTATCTGTGTGCCTGAACGTGATATGATCTCGGCCCACAGTGTGTACTTGCGCTACACCAACATTTGTATGTGCTCAGGTGCATCACATGAACGTGTGTTTTCTCTGTTCTCTGTCGCCCTGGGCAGCAACGTGAGCGCATGTGTCTCTGCTCTCTGTGAGCCGCGGCTCACATGTGGCTTATCTTCTCTTACGGAGCAAAAGTGCTCATGCTTTGCAATTTACCTCCAGTAATCTTCACTTGCACTACATTGAACCACATTAGCTCGGTGGAAGATGCGTCCGGACAACAGGGCTGCAAGCGATGATTATTCTCTTTGCTGAGTATCTAAATGGTTATTTGCCAATTATGTGTTTAATGGTTTGTCTATAAAATGTCAAAAAAAAATATTACAACACGAGCTTGGTGGTCTTAAAATGTTCTCAATAACCAGAAGGTGGTTCATTTGAAATGATATAAAACAGAGAAAAGATGCAAATTTTTGTATGTACAACCCTAGATTGATAGACAACATCTAAAAGAAGGTTGCTTACATCTGATCCCACGTGACTTAGTGTTTAATCTCTCCGTGAAGTTTTCGCCATGAGCTTAGCTTCACTGGCAACTTACTGTGCAGGACACTAGCTGCTTGTGGGAAAATGTATGTAGTTTCTGTTCTCATCACTGTCTGTCTCCAGTGTTAATCAGTGTATCTCTGCATGGGTTCTTGTTGTATTCTTCTGTAACATCGTGGCACATATATAGTCACATTCATTCTTCTACTATAAGTACTTTGTACTATTGCCCCAATCCCCTCTCCAGGTAACGACCTGTTCCTGGTTGCGGTGCACGAGCTGGGCCACGCCCTCGGTCTGGAACACTCCAACGACCCCACTGCTATCATGGCTCCTTTCTACCAGTACATGGACACAGAGAACTTCAAACTACCTCACGACGACCTACAGGGCATCCAGAAAATCTATGGTAACACTCTACTTCATACTCTGTCTTGACTGTATAACAGAGTTGATGCAGTAGTTGAACAAAGACAAACTGTAAATCCTGTAAGTTGGGAAGACAGAGCACTGTTACATATGTCTTACATTGTTCCAACGCTTGATATTATAAAATGTGAGAAATACTGAGGCTTTGAAGTAACTTAGGCACTATAACACATGCTGCTGCAGCATTCAGTTATTTTAGGTTTAATGCCAATAAACAGTGTTTGTCAGTTGTCAAGGAGGACAGACAGCAAGGATTTTTTAAAAGCAACAAACAACAGAAAGAAAACAGTATGGATGGAGGATGTCATATTTTTTTTTGTCTTTTCAGGTCCACCAGACAGAGCACCGCAGCCGACCCGGCCCCCACCGACGGTCCCTCCCCCTCGCTTTCACCCTCCCTCAGACCCCCGTAAGCACGACCGCCACGCCAGACCCCATCGCCCTCCACAGGGGGCCAAGCCCTCCAATCCCAACTCCAAGCCCAACATCTGTGATGGAGGCTTCAATACCCTGGCCATCCTCCGACAGGAGCTTTTTGTGTTCAAGGTAGAGTAGATCGTCAGCCTGAGTGCACATGGTTGCTGTTTTTAATGCAGTTTGGGAAGAAGAAGATGATGATGATGATGATACCTTATCACCCCATTCGTTTTTATAGGACCAGTGGTTTTGGAGGGTACGGGATAACTCTGTAGTTCCCGGCTACCCCATGCAGATCAACTACTTCTGGAAAGGCTTGCCTGCCAAAATTGATGCCGTGTATGAAAACAGTGAGGGGAAGTTTGTCTTTTTCAAAGGTAACGAGATTATTTTTCAGTTCTCTAATTTCTTAAAGGTAACCACTGGAGTTTTGGACCGCTGGTAGAGCAATATTTTTTATGAGTCTGTCCCAAATCATTAATAAATGATTTGTTTAAATTAAATGATTCTTCCCACATCTACAACAATGACAACATGTTTCTGACATGACATGACATGACCTTTAACCTATTAACTTAGTTACATTATAAACCACAAATGATATTCCGCTAAACCACAATAGATTTATAAATGGCAGAAAAAAAAAGATCTATGTGAAAGTGAGCCCTCTTGAAAATGCGGTAATCTTCTATTTACCCATTTGAAGTAATATTTTATTGCGCACAGCCGTCACCAGTTCATGTGTATGTGTGAGCTGGCTGAACACGCAGTGATCTTTCATTGTTATCAACTGATCGGATGACTTTGAGGTTGATTTGCGCTCTGTGCGGGAACAGAACGGGTGCAGGTCCAGTACAGCCGTCTCTCCATCAGGCAGATTAAAATGACATCTGTCACCCAGTGGGATCAGAGTGCCTCATGCTTTATTTATTCTCTCAGGGGGACTTAACTGCGTGTGTGTGTATGTGAACGTCTAGCTACTTACTGCTAGCACACCACCACAGCAGCCCTCCTCACTCCGCCTCAGGCACTTATGATCAAACTGAATTAAATGCAACAATAGCTTCAATAACACTGAAAACAATGAGTCTCGGCGGGGCTGCCTTCAAACATCATCTTGCTGTTTATTGTATCGCAGATAACACTGCATAGATTTTCTGCTGTGCAGATATTTTGTAAATGAGGTTATTCATCTGACCTTTGAAATCACGTTAAGAGAAATAAATAGACTCACTGGGAAAAAAAAAAACAAAAAAAAAAACGCGCAAGGCTTGAATGAGCCGAGAGCCAGCAGTGTTTTGTGTAGCGTGATTTTTGAGGTCATCTTTATGATAATGTCTTTGTCCCAGCGGCTGCTAACTTTGTGTGTGTATTTTAGGAAACCGTTTCTGGGTCTTCAAGGACACAACTCTCCAGCCTTCGTACCCTCAGGACATCTCGCTGTTCGGAAGCGGCATGCCCACTCAGAGCATCGAGACAGCTGTCTGGTGGGAAGATGTCGCCAAAACCTACTTCTTCAAAGGAGACAGGTCTGTGTGGAACTGTTTTCATACTGTTCTGAAGTTAAGCAGTCGGACAGAACTGGAACCTCTCAGTATTGTGAGGACCATCGATGGCTGAAATCTCTATGAAAGTCCTCTGTTTATGTCAGTAAATTGACTGTGTGTTATCAAAGGGTGTTAACAATCCTCACATTTATACATATGCTCTCTGAGAAGTGGATACTACAGTATTTGTCAGCTCCTTCCATTCAGTTCCCCTCATCAATGCAGTTTGTCCGTGTTTGGAACATTAACGATTTTTGGGACTTTTCCCCCCTGAGATATTCAATCATTTTGCAGGTTTGTTGATCATTGCCTCTTCAGTTTTTGGCACGGATTAGCTGGCATCCTCGAAGCTCTGTCAGCTGTCACATTTCTTTGAAAACACTGATTGCCTATTTAACAGATGACAAATGCCGCTCATTGGCTTTCATCTGATTATCACCCAGTGTCAGAGGATTTGTAATGGTGATTACGTAACTGCAGAATTTGAAGGTGCAACATTTAATATCTCTGGAACACATTCACTAAAATAACTAAAACATCAGCAGAATGTGAAGTGAGGTCAATTTAGACATTTATATACTGTGCTGCAGAGAGGCCTTCTGAATTTAGCATGCTAGCCATCCAGCTCGTCCCGTCTCGTGATACCAAGTGGAAGTGGACTGATAGTACAGCCTACTGTAGTTTCAGTTGTGAGACACATAGGTGACTGGCAAGTTTGCTACGTTCAGCTTTTTGGTCTGATATATAAACAACACGCACTCACAAAATGTCAAAAAGGGAAATATTCTTGCGCTTATTTTCCTTATTTAACAGAAACCCTCTGAATTATTTTTTTTATTATTGTGTTCACACATTGCAATACACACTTCATTCAAACTTGAAGGAAACAAAACAGTTCATCTAGAGAGACTCAAAGCAGCTCACGGCCACTAGCTGCGCTGCTAATTGAGGTAACGCTTACGAGCTAGCACGTGGATCTAACAATGCAAAATGTAGATGCAGCGTCAGGGGCGGAGCCTGATTCACACCTATGAAAGCTGTCGGTGGTGCTTGACGTTGAAGAAGTTCGTCTTCCTGCGTGTAAAATCTCCCACATCTTCTGCATAGCTTGGGCACTGAACAGCCCAGATGCACGTAAGAGACTTACATCATTCTAGATCTTCGCTCACTTGAAGGAGAAAAAAATGATTTGGTGCAGCTCGTCAAGACTTTCCAAATGTTATGGGAGCCAATGCCTCAAATTTTGGGACTGAAACAGGTATTTTACTGGGGTTGTGACGCTTCAAAAAGTCTGAGCTAACAACAGCTAGTAGCTTCAGCCATATATAGCTAGCAAAAAGCACAGTTAGCGGCAGTGAGCGCTTTCTCTGCTGATCTTCTGCCACTTATTTTGTATGGAAGTGGCCAATTCTTACATATTACACCTTTAAGTCTTTTGTTTGTCAACCTGCATGAATACATTATTTGATTGATTCAGGGGCTGTAGTTATTTACCTATCGGTGGATGTGAGTTGAGCCGAAGGGAGTTTTTCCACAACAACCAAATCAGTGAATCTGCTGTTGATCTGAGCGCTTTGTAAAGCATCTTAAAGTCTGAGAGCGTGTCAGTGTGACTCACATGTTTGTTCAGCTGATGATACAAGAGGTCAGTGAACCTCGTGGTAAAAAGCTGACAAAATGCTTTGTCATGATACCGTCATCCCTCAACCTGCTGCTGTATATCATATAACAAACAGGACGCTCTGTCCTTCATCACACACATGATTCTTTCTCTCACTCTCTCTTTGACAAGATGGTGTTTGTTCCAATTTAAAGGAAAGGCACTGGATAGCGTGATTAATGTGCGTGAGCGCTGGTGTATGAGAAGCAGATCAATCACAACAACCCCCCCAAAAAAACAAATTCGCCCGGCCGACAAACATGGTACGGATGACTGATCGACTGTTTTCTCCGGTCGTGTGAAGTAAGTCAGTTGGTGAGCGTTAAAAATAGTCTGATCTGAAGGCGTTTTTTTTTATTTTTTTTTTTTAGGTCTGTGTGCAAGCTAAAGACAGCAGACTGTCACTGTAAACACAGAGCGCAGAAGTCTAGCCCTGTGCCAAGATACAAGTGTGATATTTTATGCTTCCTCATCGCAAAAGTTGTAATATAAGTCTGAATTCCTGCCAGAGTAGGAAGAGCAAAGTAAGCTCCCACCTTGTTCCTCTGCCCTCGAAATGAGGTGTAACTGCTGTTTAATATCATCAGTTCTGTCCCTGAAATATCATTAAGTCGTCCTTGTATATGTAATGGTCGACAATATGTGGTACTTTATTTAGATTGTGGCTGAAAGCCTATTTGAGGCACACGCTGCACATGTTATAAATGTCCTGTTCTTGCATCTGAAGAGACCTCTCCACCTTTTTTGCCAGTGTTTTTCCAGTGCGATAGGACTGTTTATCTGGATTCAAGAGTGCAAAATCCTTTTAGATTTGCTTGTCTTGACCTCATTTGACTTTGTCCTTTATGAGGATTTCGATGATGGTTGACGTAACAGAACAGGGAAGCCATTAGCCTTTGTTTACACTGAAGGACTGAGAAGTAAATCTTGCGCTCTAGCATTGATGGATTCGGTGACTCCATCCAGGTGTGGGGATTCATTAAATCCTTATCACTTTGTTCTGCTTCGTCTTTGTTTTCTACCACAAGAATGTGTAATTCGCTCCTACTTGGCGCTGACCCAAATCTACACCATCGGCAGCTGGTGTCTCAAAAAAATCGTGGAGGCCAGGTGGAAAGTAGCTGAGAAAATGATTTTATAAATAAATAGATGATATTATTTTAACCAATTACTATTTGACTCTTCTGCCTCTATGGACCCACCTCCGCTAGTCGTCAGGTGGGTCAGGTGTCAAACAGGCGTATGTGTCACTGACTGATTGTGTTCGTAAACATCTATCCTTACTGGAGGGTTTCTGTCTGTCCTGTTGTAGATACTGGCGGTACAATGAGGACATGAGGACCATGGATCCAGGCTACCCAAAACCCATCAACATCTGGAAGGGCATCCCTGACTCTCCCCAGGGGGCCTTTGTGGATAAAGCCAACGGTATGCCAGCTTTGTGGACATTTATGAAAGACAAAGTGCAATGCCTTTAGATGTTTTAGAGAGACCTGGTTTGGCTTTACATGTCTTGTCTTGATTATGAGACAAATTATGTGTTTTTTGAACATTAACTTCATTAACAGGAACTGTAAATACTGATGCCATCTTCTGCTGCAGGACTGCACAATAGGCAGTCTTTGTGTAGTTAATGTATAGAAGTTGAATTGTTGTGTCCTACAATCCCTCCCTGCAGGCTTTACCTACTTTTACAAGGGTAAGGAGTACTGGAAGTTCAACAACCAGCTGCTTCGCGTGGAGCCAGGCTACCCGAGGTCCATCCTGCGGGACTTCATGGGCTGCGACGGCCTACCCGCAGACCCCGACTGGGACTGGAACCCCCCGGTGGCGGAGGAACGGCACTATGACAATGGCGACGTGGACGTCGTCATCAAACTGGACAGCGCGGGGGGGACTGAGAAAGCAGTGGCCATCGCCATCCCCTGCGTCCTGGCGCTGTGCATGATGGTCCTCCTCTACACCGTTTTCCAGTTCAGGAGGAAGAGCACACAGCGCCACATACTGTACTGCAAGCGCTCCATGCAGGAGTGGGTCTGAGGGACTGTTACTGTATAGAGAGGGGTGTGAAGCTCTGATAAAGGTCTAGTTATTACTTGAAGCCCTGAGTACAGTAATTGGGAGCACTGTAAAGGGTACAGTACGTACGGATTGCCATGTTGGCAGATTTTAAGAAAACTGCTTCTCTTAACGCGCAATCCGCAAGGAAGCGTTAATGATCAGCAGAAACTCGACTGAAGACAGTGCGGGGAGCCACATCTCCTATGTCCAACTAATATGTATGTATCTGCTTCGACTTTTTTTCTGTATCTTGGAATGAACTCAATTAAGTGAGACAGAGTTAAGCTACTGTAAGTGGGACCTTTGTCTATCCTCGTCTCTGCACGCCGCTTAAAAAGCCCCTAGCACCAACTTCAGTGGACAAACTAGATATAGGCTTCTACTTTACTTTCATTTCTTAATTAAATCGCTCTGAGCTGTGCTTTTTTAATTATTTATTTTACTTTTTTGTCTTTATTTAGGGTCCCTGTAAAAGATTATTCATTGTGTGGAGGACTGATACACAAACCAAATATGACCTTTTCTTCCAAAGAGGATTACCGCTCGATGTTGTTTTTTTCTGATGGGATATTTTTTCCTCACGCGGATCGAACATTGTGGCATTGTGGCACTCCGATCTTTGTTTTTTCCGCCATTGGTATTCACAACCACCCCGTCTGCTCTGTTATCGGTGGGGACGGGAAGCAGCCATTAGCAGAAGTTGGGAAACTTCAAGACTGTGGTGGCAGTCTATCTCCAAAACGGGGGCCAAAAACCTCTCTGCAATATTTATGAGACTGCCTTAATCACAGATTGCTTAAACTCGCCTTCTCTTTTTCTCTCTGTTTCTCCGGTGCGGACGCTGGGTGGTGAGCGACACAGTATGAATACAAACAATGCGCGACAGCATTAATTACTGCCCATAATGCAATTTTCAAAACCAGTAATTAAGGACAGTTTGATCCACAAAAGGGTTCACTGCTCTCGAAAATGTGCTAAGTTGTGCTAAATACCCGATGGCAAGCAGGCCATCAGCTTTCATTTACTGCCTCACCGGAGGGTGTGAGAGAGAAGGGGAAGGTAAGTTGTGTATGCATGAACGAGACAGTAATTACCCACACTATATACGTGCTGTACTGTACTGTAGTGTCAGTTATTGAACAGCTAACATCCCACTTCCCTTTGTTTTCCTGCCAAGTTTGGACACTAATATTCCAAACAGTGTCAGTCCATACATTTTTAAGCAGCTTTACTACTCCATATCTTGTTTTTTTTTTTTTTTGGGGGGGGGGGGGCACTTTTATACCAGGTTTTTAAGTTTACATATTATCTCACGTGGCACAGAGAAGGAGGGGAGGAAAGACAGAGGAGGAAAACACATGCAGTGTTTGTAAAAGAAAAAAACTAAAGTCATCACTCTATCTCAAGTTACCACATTCACCTCGACCTCGTATCAGTTACCAGTGCTTTTTGCCCAGATTGCTCCATCTTCATGCAAATAGTTTTCAAGTAAATTCAAAGTCACATCTTTGTTTCAAAGAAGAAAAAAAAACTTGTCTAATGAATAATATAAATTAAGTCTGAAGACTGGATTATAGGAAAAAAAGTTAAACCTGCGTGTCTAATAATGGAGCGAGGTTGTTTTACGCACTGTAATCGTAATTATCCAGTATTCTAAAAATACTTACACAATATTAACAAATTACTAATACATGTTTATAGAACTACTCTAACATTTTTTCAAATTAACAGACATATCGGAAAAACCAAAACCCAGCTAAAGTGAGTCTGGTGATTACTATTTTGGTCACATTTTCTATGAAGCCCAAGTCTATAATGCAAATAGGACATTAGGAACGTACCTTTAATGTGTCATAATGCAGCTATAGCACTGAGTAATCACATTTGTAAGCACTCTTGAAAAATCATAACAATTAACACAGTGAACCAAATAAGAATGCTTCATCACAGTGACCAGAACACATTGTAAAATGTTTTTTAATTGCTTATAAGGTCACATGTCAGTAATGAGTTTATAATTATACAATAAGAACTGCTGGTCACTCACTATTTTTCACAGGGATCATAGTGTATTTAAAAGATCATAGTTGTAGTACAGAATAATAAATGTTTTGATACATTTGGTACATGCAAGAACAGATGAACACATGATGATATGATGATGTACAATATATCCTTACAAGAAGACAGTCATACAGGAAAAATTTAATTAAAAAAACATTTATTACAATTGAACAATTAATTTTAGTCAGATCCCTTCAGCAGTTCATATTATTGATTACCAGTATATATATATATATACTGGTATAGTATATATATATATATATATATATATAAAGAAAAAAAAACAGTTGTGAAACAAATCCATTTAGCCAGTCCCAGTCATCACTAGAGAATACTTCCTCCCATCTGATGTTATGTTGTGCTACTTTGTAAAGGTTGGTTGCATTACCTTTTCTAAAAGAAAACGTATTTGCTAGTATCAGGCTGGGGAGGTGCACTGGAACACAGGAGGGAAACAGATCTGGGAACACAGGTGAGCAAGAAGCATGACGTCATAACAACAAAATAAGATAGAAAACTAAAAACTAAAACACCTGACAGTCAGTGCTTATAGATATGATTAAGGGGCGCTACAGGTGCATAATGACAGAAGTATGTTCACGGTGCATTAAAGTGAATTATAAACATGGGCTTCATAGAAAGTGTTACCAGTGATCTACTGTATGATGTTACATATATAGGACATCATATACAAAGCATATAATGTGTTTCAATCAGTTTAATCAGCTAATTATGAGAAACAATTAAAAGATGTAAAGTATATATAAAAGGCGATTCTCTCCGAGGTGAGATGTATGGAGCTGCACAGAGCAGGAGCTTTCTTTCTATCCCCCACGTGTTGCATTATGGGTGCGGCACACACAGCCTGGTCCCTAATGAAATACATCTCGATTGCCTTTGGCTGCTGCCATATACATGTAACAGTGTGGCTGTGTGGTGTGGCGTTTCTCAAGAGTTTGCCAGATGACCCATCTGTGAGCATTCATGCTGATTTTTTCTTTGTTTTTGTTTTTTTATATATATATATATATATATGTATGAATATTTGTGCTCCTTGATTTTGTTACTCTTACTTGAAAAATGCTCATCAACATCAACTTGTACAGGATATCGCTCATAATTTTCTGTTTATATCGATTTATACATTTTTGTTTGTTTGTTTGTTTGTTTTTGCATATCGCAGAGGGAATTAGAGATTTCAAAAATGTACTTCTCAAATCTGCAAATGATCTGAAGAGGAGCGAGGTGGGTTTGCGAGGGTTAATGACTTAAAAACCAACAGGAGGGCAGCGCATGTTCAGCTGAGACGTCTCACTCCGCTGGATCGTCCTCTTGCACCGTCCAGTTGTGCACATTGACAAGTCGACCCTGTCGTGTGAGAGGTGACTGGCCTCCAGTCCATCCTCCTTGTTCCAACAATCTCCCGGCGATGTGTCAGAATGACTAAAGAAGATGTTTTGAAGAAGGAAACATCTGTTGTGCTGAACTGCACATCAGTGTCGATCCGCTGTAACATGAGGTGGAGAGCAAAAAAAACAACAAAAAAACCCCACATTGGCTCGGTGTCGTGTGTGTGCCGTCTTCTCAGTTTGTGTGTTTGGTGGTGAGGGCCCAGCGAGTGTGAACTAAAGACGGTCAGCGAGGCGAGTCGGTTCCGTGTTTGTTGCCGTGTTTGTTCCTCCTGTGCCCGGCGCCTCAGATCGTGCTCTGCATTGTACTTTTTGGGGGGTGGGGGCGAGAAGCTGTCAATGAAGTGGGTTTGAAACGCAATGTTTGTTTTCGAGGTAATCCTCCTCCTTCTGTTGCTGCCTCAGCAGCAAACCAATCATCTGGTGTGAATGTTTCTCCATCCTTGAGAGGTAAACTCGGAAACGTCACATAATTACACTGGCTGTTTTTTGACTCTCGAATCCCCTTTGACGAGCGACCCGTTTTAGAAGTCTCAGTGCTCTGACCCGTCCCTGTTTTATCTCTCTCAGTGCTTTTATTGTCTGCCTTGCAACACGCTGCTAAGCATTAGTCATTAAAGGGAAGTAGATGCGGCAGATGAGGCAGCAGTCGATAACGCCAGGGGAGGCGAGGAGACGAGGAGCATTTGCAATAATTGCAATCGAGATCTTATGCACAGATACGTGCAGTATGCGCTCGACGGCTTCGTGTATGAGAAGTAAAAAAAAAAAAAAAAACATATTGCGTATTATGTACATAAAGACAGAGTGTATACTGTCTGCTTGGGAGGATTTTGTTTTTAATCCATCCATTCCGTGGGTAAAGAAAATGTGTGTTGTAAATAAACATGTGCATAAAGAGTGTCTCCTTGTATCGTGCTGGCACACACAAACATTAAAGTCAGGCAGTGGGTAAAAAAAAACAAAAAAAAAGATTTTTGTCACTCCAGTGAAGTGATGGTGTGAAGATGAACAAGCTTGTTGAGATTAAAGAAGGCAGGATTGATTTGAACCCTGCTTACTCACAGCTCATGAAGTAATTTCCTTTATACAATCAGGTGTTGAGCAACGATGCCCCTTTTGTCGCAATCATCATACTTTCACCTGTTACCGATCGACCTGTTGCAGTGTGTAATGTTCCAGACAGGTGTTAGGTCTTTTGTTGCCGTTGTCCCAAAAGTGTTTGAAACGGGTTGGCTGGTATCAAATTCATAATATGCAGATTTTTCTAAAATTAATGAAGCTGATGTGGTGTAACATGTTAGAATTTCAGTTTAAAACGCTAAAAACAAACTAAAATTACTTAAAAAGGAAAAAAAAAAACATTTTTGATCGCATGTTGAAGATATTTATATGTTGTGGAGATATCTATTGAAGTTAGCGTGCTAACCAGCTAGCCTACCAGCCACTCTGTACCTGAGGAGATGATAGTGCGATAGTAAAGAAAACCTAACAGTCACTGGTGCTTCAAGATCTAAGTTTGGGCAAAGACTGCTGCCAAGCTAACTGAGCTAACTAGCTAATGGCAGCTACAGTTAGCAGCAGTTAGCAGTTGCTCTGGTTATACGCTGCCCCCTGTTTTTTGGAATATTATTTTGACACGTGGCCAATTCTTACATATTGTGCCTTTAAGTATATCATCTTTGTACTGTTTTCAATAGAGTGTATGTCCAAAAAACAGTCTGTTTTACTCAATGTCCCACTTTTTTGACTCTGGGTTTTACATCAGAGGGAAACAATGCAATGACAATGCAAATGGAAACAGCACAAAACAAGTTAATTTACATGATCCCCACACATATTTGGCTCGATCTTCTCTTCAGATAGACCCTTAAAAACACATTTGTTTAAGTTTTTGACATCTCTTTATTTGCATTTCTTTATGCAGTTCATAACATTGGGCAGCAAGATATGACATTCAAGCAGCTCAGAAGTCCTGAAGCCGAAAAGATAGTTGGACTTCTCGCATAAAACAAAACGAAATGAGAAAAAAAACAACATTTAAATGACGTCACCTGCAGTTGATATTGGTCGTCAAAATGAGCACCAGGAGCTATTTTTCAGGGTGGTAAGCGGTGTAAGTTTTAAAGTTAAACATTGCAAAATAAAGAACATCTAGTAGACATTTAAATTCAGCATCATGTGTTCATACAGAGATGTGTCTTTTTAATTTTAGCTGAATAAACAACACAGATTCACCATGAGGGACTCATCCCTCAGTGTTTGCATGGTGCTGTGACCCTTGTGGGGCACATTGTGTCACTGCAGATCTCCTTGTAGCCTTGCGCTTCAGTCAGTCCGCTTCCTGTTTGCGTACACACACAAATTACACATCTGTCAGAATGTCTCCTGAAACACTGCTGTGAGCATGTGACAAAAATGACTCTCTTACCATCCAACAGATTGTAGATCAGGCAGTAGTCGTTTGGATCGGTAGAATTCTTAGAACTTGAGGTGGCAAAGCCCTGCGCAGATTATACAACAGTAACGTTAAAATAGGTTTAGAGGAATATCTGAATGTTAGATGCAACGAAACAACCAATGAAATGAAGTAAAATGAAATGAGATAATCAAAAACAAAAGACAAACCTTTATTTTGCAGAATTTGGGTGCTGAAGGATTGTACATCTTAAAAGTGATGTCAGTGGTTTTGTGGGTTCTGGGGGACGTATGCTTGATTTCAAGGGATGTGGGAGACACCTGAATCAACTAGAAAACAGAAGAAAACAAAACAAAACAAAACAAAACAAGCTGTTCAGTCATGAACACATTTGTTTAGTTTGTCTAAGCATAACCAAAAAAAAATAAAAAAGTCAATAAAGATGTTTCCTTTACGATTAATGCCCTACACAGTGCACCTTTAAGTCAGCCCAGTCACCTGCAAACCACAAATATGTTCAAAAAATGTAGCAAAGGGACCCAGGCCGGGCTGTCCCTCACGTCAGGTGACAATGTTTCCAAATCTGACAGCGCAAATCTACTTGGTATTCTTAACGCGATGATTTTCCAGCCGTGTTTGTGGTGACAGAAGCAGGAAAGCCAACACGCGCAGACCTTCAGTACAGTCAAAAGCATCTGAAAGGCAAATCTTCTGATGCTTTTTCTCGACAGAAAACATTGTAGATGGTACTGAAGGACATTTTAGCTGGTTACAGAAAAAAGTTGCAAACATGTTGCAGTTACCTCATATTTGCACTTCTCTTGGCTGCCAAAACATTTCCTTTGGCTCCAAGCCTTCACCTGGTTGACAATAGCACCAGCAGGTTCATTGCAGGGCAACTTAAAAATCCTACGAGGAAGGAGAAAATATTAAAAGATGATATTACCAAAACCAACATCAAAAACATATCACATCTGTGTGACAAAGCATTATTTACCATAGGACTTTGCATCCTGACTGGCCCATGGCTGACGAGGTGGAAGCCGGCAGAAGCAGCAGCAGGAAAGCTGCCGTGTTGAGCAGAGTGCCGGCCTTCATCCTGGTTGTCTTCTGAAGTGTTCAGGTCTATCGCAGTGAGGCCTTTAAGAATTCTCATAAGAAACAAGAAAAAAAAGATGAATATGAGCAGCACAATGAAATTGCCTACAGCAACAGAGACATTCATGGGGTCTTCATGAGATCTCCCAGCGAAAAATCGTGAAATCGATTACTTCTTTTTTGTGGGGGTTGACCTGACCGACAGATCATATTGGAAACAGCCGTGAAGAGGCATGATGGAGGCATGATCTCACTGATGAGCCACCATGACGCTGATGAATGTCCTCCACCCTCTGTACAGCTGAACTACATTATATATGGTCGTTCCACCTACAGTACCAGCTGATAACCCTTTCAAAAACCATTTACTCGGAAATGCGTGAAATGCAAAAGTGGGTAAGTGTTTTCTTTTATTTGATTAACTGTGTCTGTGCTTTATGTCCCTGCTGCTGCTGCTGCTGCTGCTGATGATGATGATGATGATGCCCCTGTTACAGAAGATACTCCTTCAAAGATAGTGTGTCTGTCCATTTGAGGGGATCTGTGTGTGTGTGTGTGTGTGTGTGTGTGTATGTGTGCTTGTTGCTCCAGTGACCATGTCTGATTAAAACTGTCCTGATCAAATCACATGACTCTTCAATTACACAGTAATCACTCACAGATCATTGTCCCCTTTGTTGGCTTCACGTTGTACAGCATTTGTGGGTACCACATGAAGAACAAGTGACGATGTGCAGGAAATCATCTCATTCGTTGTTTATTTTTTTGTTTTTTTTTGGGTGGATGAAGGAAAGGGGGGTCGAAGTCGGTGGACTTCTCTCTCTCTCTCTCTCTCTCTCTCTCTCTCTCTCTCTCTCTCTCTCTCTCTCTCTCTCTCTCTCTCTCTCTGTGTGTGTGTGTGTGTGTGCTTGTTGCTCCAGTCCAGTGACCATGTCTGATTAAAACTGTCCTGAATAGATCACATGGCTCTTCAACAACACAACAGTCCCCCACAGGTCATCGTCCTTTTGTTTGCTTCACGTTGCGCAGTATTCATGGTGACCACATGGAGAGCAGATGACGGCGTGCATGAAATCATTTCGTTCATCTTTTGCATTGTGAGCATCTGACACTCATCCACTGAACCCATTAAGCTTTGTTTTTTTTTTACAGATACATTTTGCTGTGGACACCCCCGATATAATCTCGATAAATGCAATTTTGTTAATTAACCAATTGATTAAAAGATTCCAACAACTATGTTTCTTTCTTTTCAGACACAGCATCCTGTTACTTTGAGTAATCCTGTGAAAAGTTTTAAACAGAGCAACTCTTGAACACATTATTAACAATGGTCTTCTGGATTAACCAGCACTGCTCTCAGTAGACACACATGCAAACAAAACTGACTTCTAACAGCAATCTCAAAATCCTGATGGGCAATATTAGCATCACAGTGTGCAATGGCCAGACCCCCTGCTGCTCCTCTGTGCAACCACTCCAGGACACCACCCACACAGCCCCCGCAGCAAACACCTAGCTATCACCACCCCACCTCCCCCAGGACACCCCCACAGCCCCCCTCCAACTCCTGCAGCACCCACCACAGACCCCGCCACCCCCCCACTCCTCAGACTGGACTTCACATCACAGCCAGCCAGGTGAGGAGACAGCTGGAGAGGCTCAAGCAGAGGAAAGCTGCAATCAGATTGTAGAACGCACAAATAACACCATAGCACTCAAATAATGCGCTTCAGAGTATTGTTACTATAAATCCTGCACCTTATCCTCTTGCACCTTATGTTCTACTGCAGTATTGTATTGTATTTTATTTTCTATTCTACTTTACTACCTCATGCCTTATTTTGTTTTAAAGGAAAAGCAGCAAACCTTCACGTCCGTGTTTACATCCCATTAACATGTTCATCTCTGAGCTCTGAGCCTCTCTACTTTGACAGGTTATCTTTCAGACACTGAATGTGCTCAAAGAGTCTCTGTGACAGCAAAGGATCCTGATATGTTGTGATCTTTGGTAGAGAGCTGATCCAATGAAAACCATTCAGAGTAACCACAGTATTGTGTTTGAAGAGAAAAAAATGTTGCTGACATTTTTAAATCTCATTTTGTTGTTTTTATCCTTTGAGCACAACTACATTGGGGCGTCCACAGACAAGATGGAGAACGATATCTCTAAACTTGAGCTGAAAACAATCATCAGCATGGCTTCATATCTACAGCCAAATGCTTTAACATGGCCTCAGTGCTGTAGCCCAAAAGAGTAAATGTAGACTAGAAATGTTCACTTGCCCCAAGTCAAACCATATACTTGTGTATTAGCAGTGTGTGAGGTATGAAAATCACAGCTGTAGATGTTCATATCGTCCAGATCAGGAGAGGTTACAGGTGATTTCCACATTGTGGTGAAAATGAAAAGCACAAATGCAGAGAGGTTGGATTGAGTTGCAACTTTTTATTTGTTTTTTTTTCCCAAGCACACATAAATTAGTTACCAAAGGGTAAAAAAAACTACATTTCAAAGCGAAATGTTACAAATTCATGAAATTATTTGAAGAAATTCAGCAGCTTTGGCTTTAATAATTCAAGCATCTCGAAGGAATGAATACTACTTCTAATAAATCATGGCTTGAAGTAGTGACGGAATTTCCATCTTCAAGCTTTTTAGGCTTCACAGGTGGCGAGTCCGTAGCCCAGGCAAGCCCACTCATTGGTCATCTCCATGTAGCCTGGTGCTGAGGTAAGTCCGCTGGCTAGAATCGAAACAGAAACAAACAGTTCACGCTCAGTACTCCTTGTCATTCATACATTCATGTTGTCAGGTGATCCCAGCTCTTCAACTCACCTGACAGCAGGGTGAAGAGGTTGCAGTAGTTGAGGCCGCCATCAAGAAGGGAGGTGAATCCAAGAGAGGAGGACAGTCCCTGGTGAGGAAGCAACAAGATCCATTTAAACACAGTTCATCTTGTTATGAAGCTATAACCCCAATTCTATAAAAGCATCAGACCTCTGTATCATTTTGCTTTCTATACAGCAGAAGTGGCTGTTGAATGATGAGCGTCATTAGTACTTACAGACACACGGCAGCCACCGCTCATTACAGTGGGGTGAAATGTGAAGGTGATGGTCTCCGTCTGAAATCCATCAGGAGAAGTGTGGTTGGCCAAGATAGACTGAGGGAGGGCTGCCACAAGCTGGAACACAAAACCACACATCGTCTCACTAAATATAATACATTCTAAAATTTAAAACATCATTTATATTGACAGAAGGGTTTCTTACCGTGTACTGACATTCAGCACAGCCAACCAGAGTGTCGAAGGCTGTGATCTGCTGAAGTAACGTGGTGCTGATTTCAGCACAAGGTGTTGCAAAGAGCCTAGAAAAAAAGGAAATTGGACACATTCATGTTGGAAACAGAAAGAGCCGCAACAATTCTAAGTGAAGCATTTCAAGAAGGTTCCTGAGACAGAGACATGAAATAACTCTATCAGAGCCAGATCAGCAATACTCACCACAAGGATCTGCAGAAGGCATGGTAAGGACCGGGAGCAGGAGCAGGAGCAGCAGCAGGAGCAGGAGCAGCAGCAGAAGCAGGAGCAGGAGCAGCAGCTAGAGAGCCCAACAGTCCTGCCAAGAGAGCGGAGGCCAGCAGCAGAGTATTCATGGTGGAATAATGAAGCAGGTTTCTTTCTCCTGTAGAGCAGAGCTGGAGTGTGAGGTAGTGCTGAGAGGATTGTCTGACTGACTGCTTTTCCAGAGAGCCAATTTATACTAAAATCAGGCCCAACAAAAGGCCCAGTAATGATCCCCGTGACTGATTTGGTGAAGGATGTGTGTCTTGTGGCCATTGTCTGATCTGGTTGTCTTGTGCTGATTGTCTTTCATTAAAACACCTTGATAAGTACTCAAGCACATCACATATCTATTATTTTATCTTGCCTCTAAAATGACAATCTGAGATCACTTGATAGGATCAGAATGTCCGTGGGATAAAAGAGCAAATGTCAGTATTTAGAAGTCTGTTAATTCTCAAGATGGGTGCTGTCTTTGATATTGATGAGTCAGTTAACCTAAATAACCAAGAAAAAAAACAAAAAACAACATATATGATTGTAGTTTTTTTTTTAACAGAGGATATTCAAATCTCTTAGTTAGGTAATAGTATGATAAGGAAAATGTACTGTTGCAGAAACATGTCAGTGACTGTTGTACGATCATATATCAAATCATTAGATTATTATCACTCGTGTCAATGTAAAAAGAGTTTGGAACCCATTTTGAACTGTTTTGTAAAGGACTCCAATGATCATTTTGATGATTGTACAAACCTCAAAATTGCTGAAAATACATTCAAATTGTTAGAATAATTGATAAGAAAAGCAGCAAATACTAACAGTTGTGGAGTTAACTAATCGTTTCCTGTCCCTGTATAAACTGTAAAGTTGAATCAAACATCCTATTTTGAAAGCTCTTCACATGTCTTTGTGCAAAAGATCATAGCAGTACATGACACCAACATGTGATGATTAAACAGGCGACAACAATCAGAATTTGTTGCAAACAAAATCCTATTGAAGAAAGAAAAGATCCATATGATATTACAGCTGGAGTCCAAATGTTGCCACAAGGGATCTTAGGATTAATCACATTTATGTTGACATTTTAAATGATGTAATTGTTTTAAATGATTAAATAACTGAAATAAATGTGTGTAACTATTTTCTAAAGTACGGTGGAGTTTGTGTCTTCTAGTAAACACGCCTGTCATCAGAGCTGTATGAATGTGTGAAAGGAGAATTAAGAGTCCTCCAAGTATCCAGAGAGAGCCAAGTCTGTCTCGAAGTAGTATTTGTACTTTAACTTAACAGAGGAATATGAGCAGCCCCCTCTTAAAGGTAAAAATGTTTTATATGGCTTGACGAGAAAATAAATTTTCTGTTTTTGTTATATTGATTTTTCTTTTAAATTTGGATTAACTGATCCCCTTGATATTAAAGAATGTCTAATCAAACAACTGACTCCTAGACATTATTAACTATTATTATTATTATTATTATCAAGTGGTCTTATAGAGGCATTATGAAATGATAAATATGATGTGCTCAAGTACTTGTAGAGGTGTTTTATTGCTTTAACATTCACATATGAGTAACAACAATCTAATAATTTAATATATGATCGTACAACAGTCACAGAAAACATGTTTCTGCAGCATTTACTTTAACTTTAAGTACACTGTCCTTATCATACTTTTATAAGATAAAATAATAGATATGTGATGTGCTTGAGTACTTGTCGAAGTGTTTAATAGTGCAATGAAAGACAATCAGCACAAGACAACCAGGTCAGACAATGGCCACAAGACACACATCCGTCACCAAATCAGTCACAGGGATCATTGCTGGGCCTCATGATGAGCCTGATATTTAGTATAAATTGGCTCTCTGGAGAAGCAGTCAGTCAGACAATCCTCTCAGCACTACCTCACTCTCCAGCTCTGCTCTACAGGAGAAAGAAACCTGCTTCATTATTCCACCATGAATACTCTGCTGCTGGCCTCCGCTCTCTTGGTAGGACTGTTGGGCTCTCTAGCTGCTGCTCCTGCTCCTGCTCCTGCTCCCGGTCCTTACCATGCCTTCTGCAGATCCTTGTGGTGAGTATTGCTGATCTGGCTCTGATGGAGTTGTTTCATGTCTCTGTCTCAGGAACCTTCTTGAAATGTTTTACTCTGAATTGTTGCGGCTCTTTCTGTTTTCAACATGAACGTGTCCAATTTTTTTCTAGGCTCTTTGCAACACCTTGTGCTGAAATCAGCACCACGTTACTTCAGCAGATCACTGTCTTCGACACTCTGGTTGGCTGTGCTGAATGTCAGTACAAGGTAAGAAACCCTTCTGTCAATATAAATGATGTTTTAGATTTTAGAATGTATTATATTTAGTGAGACGATGTGTGGTTTTGTGTTCCAGCTTGTGGCAGCCCTCCCTCAGTCTATCTTGGCCAACCACACTTCTCCTGATGGACTTCAGACGGAGACCATCACCTTCAAGTTTCGCCCCACTGTACTGGCCGGTGGCTGCCGTGTGTCTGTAAGTACTAATGACTCTCATCATTCAACAGCCATTTCCGCTGTATAGAAAGCAAAATGATACAGAAGTCTGATGCTTTTATAGAATTGAGGTTATAGCTTCATAACAAGATAAACTGTTTAAATGGATCTTGTTGCTTCCTCACCAGGGACTGTCCTCCTCTCTTGGATTCACCTCCCTTCTTGATGGCGGCCTCAACTACTGCAACCTCTTCAACCTGCTGTCAGGTGAGTTAAAGAGCTGGGATCACCTGACAACATGAATGTATGAATGACAAGGAGTACTGAGCGTGAACTGTTTGTTTCTGTTTCGATTCTAGCCAGCGGACTTACCTCAGCACCAGGCTACATGGAGATGACCAATGAGTGGGCTTGCCTGGGCTACGGACTCGCCACCTGTAAAGCCTAAAAAGGTTGAAGATGGAAATTCCGTCACTACTTCAAGCCATGATTTATTAGAAGTAGTATTCATTCCTTCGAGATGCTTGAATTATTAAAGCCAAAGCTGCTGAATTTCTTCAAATAATTTCATGAATTTGTAACATTTCGATTTGAAATGTAGTTTATTATCCTTTGGTAACTAATTTGTGTGTGCTTGAGAAAAAAAACTAATAAAAAGTTGCACTTCAATCCAACCTCTCTGCATTTGTACTTTTCAATTTCACCACAATGTGGAAATCACCTGTAACCTCTCCTGATCTGGACGATATGAACATCTACAGCTGTGATATCGCTGGGTTTTCATACCACAGACATTGCTAATACACAAGTATCTGGTTTGACTCGGGGCAAGTGAACATTTCTGTCAGGTTTGGGGTTTAAACGATGATGGGGGGTGGAGGGGTTCGAGAGGGGGGCCAAAGTCCAAACAAAGCTGGGAGGAGGGAGGCCAAGGTTGAGACACTCGGGAGGCTGACGGTGGGGGCGAGGGCTGAGGTAGTCGGGAGGCCGACGGCAAGGGTAAAGGTTGAGGCACTCGGGAGGCTGGTGACGAGGGCGAAGGCTGAGGCGGTGTGGGCTGGGACCCACTGGAGGCCGGCAGAGGCGGCATGGGCTGGGACCCACTGGAGGCCGGCGGTGAAGGCAAAGGCTGAAACCCTCTTGTGGCCAGACCGCTGGCTGGGAAACCCTCCTGTGTCTTGGCCGGACCACCGATGGGAGCTGGTGGCCTGGGAGCTGATGAAGGGTCACTGGCAGCAAACAACCTCGGCCGGGCCTCTGACCGAGGAGCAGATCCTGAACTTGGCATGGGACTCGGCCGGGCCTCCGACCGAGGACCGGGCATCGGACTCGGCCGTGCCTCCGACCGAGGAGCAGGGATAGGTGCCGACTAAAAACCACTGGCACGTGTCGATCGGGCCACCGACTGAGGGCCAATGGCAGGTGTCAACCAGGCTGCCGACTGAGGGCCAACGGCAGGTGTCAACCGGGCCTTTGATTGCGGGCCAATGGCAGGTGTCGACCGGGCCGCCAACTGAAGACCACTGGCAGGTGTCAACCAGGCTGCCGACTGAGGGCCAACGGCAGGTGTCAACCGGGCCTTTGATTGCGGGCCAATGGCAGGTGTCGACCGGGCCACCGACTGAGGGCCACTGGCAGGTGTCAACTGGGCCACCGACAGTACAGCTGAAGATCCAGGCAGGCATGGTTCAGAGGCGCTAAACCAGAATGGCTCCAGGATGCAGGACAGCAGAGGGGGCAAAGCCCTGGGTGGTGGCGAGGAACAGCAGAGAAGGGCACCAGACCTCAGGGAGCCTAGACGCTGCCGAGTGCGTTGCTTTCTAGGTGGGGGAACTTTGTAGGCCAGGCAGGTTCCCCAGAAAGGAGACATTTCAGCTGGGGCTGGAGCTGAGGCATGGGCTGAGGCCAGAGCTGAGGCATGGGCTGGTAGCTTGGCTGTGGCTGAGGCATGGTGGCTAGCCACCGCCTGAGCATCCAAGCCATAGAGGTTGGCAACCAAAGCCTTTCTGAGTTTAGCCAGCTCTGCTATAAAAAGTGTGACACATGGGATTGCCTTCAACCAATAAACAGTTCCTCATTAGTTCAGTTCCTCCCTATGGCTCTTAGCTTCTCCTCCTTCTCCTCCGTGTCAGCCTCACCACTCACAACCTCCAACAATCTGTCCCCCAGCCTACAAAGCTGTAGGCTGTAGTATGCTGGGTCCATTTCTGGTCTGTTCATTCTGTCAGGTTTGGGGTTTAAAGGGGAAGACTATGGAAAAGGGAGGTGGACCCAAATGCAGTTACTCTCTGGAGGCAAGGATATGGGGAACAAATGGCAAGCTTTTATTTAACAAAAGCTGAAGGATACAAAAACCAAGAACTCACAAGACATAAAGACGTGATACATGACACAACAAGACATGATACAAAGACATAAATCCATAATCAGAACATAACAAACAACAAGACTCTACAGACATGACAATTTCCAGTCTACATTTACTCTTTTGGGCTACAGTATTTAGGCCATGTTAAAGCATTTGGCTGTAGATATGAAGCCATGCTGATGATTGTTTTCAGCTCAAGGTTAAGAGATATTGTTCTCCATCTTGTCTGTGGACGCCCCAATGTAACTGAGCTAAAGTTGTGCTCAAAGGATAAAAACAACAAAATGAGATTAAAAAATATCAACAACATTTTTTTCTCTTCAAACATAATACTCTGGTAACTGTGAATGGTTTTCATTGGATCAGCTCTCTGCCAAAGATCACAACAGATCTGGATCCTTTGCTGTCACAGAGACTCTTTGTGCCCATTCAATGTCTGAAAGATAACCTGTCAAAGTAGAGAGGCTCAGAGCTCAGAGATGAACATGTTATTAGGATGTAAACACGGACGTGAAGGTTTGCTGCTTTTCCTTTAAATTATCATTTAATTAACTGATTGTAAAAGACTGTAAAAAAAACCCTCTAAAATGTTCACTCTGGATGCAACAATTTATCTATTAATGGAAAAACTAATCAGCAGATGACTCCATGATGAAAATAATCATTGGATGGAGTCCTTCACAAAACTGTTCAAAATGGGCTTAAAATGGATTTAATATATGATCGTACAACAATCACTGACATGTTACATCTTAAACTAAGGGAACTGAATATCCCTTGCAAGCATATAAATGATATAATATGATATAATCATATAATCATATAAATTATATAAATGATAGATAACCCGTTTGTTGTTGGAAAACATGTGTGAATGTTTGATGGGATATTTAAAGAGTCCTCCAAGCATCCAGAGGACATTCTGCAATGGGTACTTACTTACTTTTAGTACATTTTCCTTATCATACTTTTAACTAACTAAGACATCTGAATATCCTCTGCTAAAAAACAAAACAAAACAAAAAAACTACACTCATATATGTTGTTTTTTGTTTTTTTCTTGGTTATTTGGGTTAATTGACTCATTAATATGAATTAACAGACTTCTAAATACTGACATTTGCTCTTTTATCCCATGGACATTCTGATCCTATCAAGTGATTTCAGATTGTCATTTTAGAGGCAAGATAAAATAATAGATATGTGATGTGCTTGAGTACTTGCCGGGGTGTTTTATAGTACAATGAAAGACAATCAGCACAAGACAACCAGGTCAGACAATGGCCACAAGACACACATCCTTCACCAAATCAGTCACGGGGATCATTACTGGGCCTCATGATGAGCCTGATATTTAGTATAAATTGCCTCTCTGGAGAAGCAGTCAGTCAGACAATCCTCTCAGCACTGCCTCATTCTCCAGCTCTGCTCTACAGGAGAAAGAAACCTGCTTCATTATTCCACCATGAATACTCTGCTGCTGGCCTCCGCTCTCTTGGCAGGACTGTTGGGCTCTCTAGCTGCTGCTCCTGCTCCTGCTGCTGCTCCTGCTCCTGCTCCCGGTCCTTACCATGCCTTCTGCAGATCCTTGTGGTGAGTATTGGTGATCTGGCTCTGATGGAGTTATTTCATATCTCTGTCTCAGGAGTCTTCTTCAAATGTTTTACTCTGAATTGTTGCAGCTCTTTCTGTTTCCAACATGAATGTGTCCAATTTCCTTTTTTTCTAGGCTCTTTGCAACACCTTGTGCTGAAATCAGCACCACGTTACTTCAGCAGATCACAGTCTTCGACACTCTGGTTGGCTGTGCTGAATGTCAGTACAAGGTAAGAAACCCTTCTGTCAATATAAATGATGTTTTAAATTTTAGAATGTATTATATTTAGTGAGACGATGTGTGGTTTTGTGTTCCAGCTTGTGGCAGCCCTCCCTCAGTCTATCTTGGCCAACCACACTTCTCCTGATGGACTTCAGACGGAGACCATCACCTTCACATTTCACCCCACTGTAATGAGCGGTGGCTGCCGTGTGTCTGTAAGTACTAATGACGCTCATCATTCAACAGCCACTTCCACTGTATAGAAAGCAAAATTGTAGCTTCAGAACAAGATATACTTAAGTTGTTATCTCTTTTGCTCAGTAATGACTCCAAAAAGTCTGTGATAAACGATTTTAAAATGCAAACGTTAGTCTGCATTTTATATATATATATATATATATATATATATATATATATATATATATATATATATATATATATATATATATATATATATATATAATAAATATTAGATATCATTATAAAAAAAAAGTTTCTTCTTTGGAAGAAAATCCACTTAATCCACTTTACACTTCCGGTGTAAGTTTAATCCATGTTCTAACACACCTTGACATTGAGTATGACCCCCTTTCCAGAGATAAAGTTTGTGGACCACTAGCTTACGTAGTTTTAGCATCCTCAGAAACGACCGCACAACAACAATACACTGCTGTAAATGGATCCAAGTATAAATCGCCATCAAAAGGCCACAAATAATGCTCAGAACAGCACCAAACTTCAGCAACATTACAAATAGGGTCCCAGCACATATTTCAAGGCATAAAACATTTGATATTGTTGCCGGATTTGTCAGAAAAGATAAACTTGCCCCACGGGTTAGTGGGGATAGAATCCCGGAAGGCATACACATTAGTTTTTTGTTTTTTTTTTTGTCTTGTATATTAGCCCACTATGCATCTCATGGTCCTGATGTCCTGATGTCAACAGCCTCTGTGCTCTCTACTCCTCTCTCATGGTCCTAATGTCAACAGCCTTTTGCCTTTTTGCCATCAAGTGTTTTTTTTTTGTTTGTTTGTTTTTTACTCAGTATGGAACTTGCATTTTTTTCCACTGATGAGCTTCGGATCCAGCAACTGAAAGGAAAAAAGGAATAGTCTGACAGAGGATTTATAATACAGTAACTAAAGAAATCTTAAAGTAATGTTGTGATTGATCTGTTACCGTGATAAACACCACCAGTAAAGTCTTTCAGCGTATATTTTGGCGCTTATCAGCGTACGCGCCAAAATATAAATGGATCTTGTTGCTTCCTCACCAGGGACTGTCCTCCTCTCTCGGGTTCACCACCCTTCTTGATGGCGGCCTCAACTACTGCAACCTCTTCAACCTGCTGTCAGGTGAGCTAAAGGGGCCGGGATCACCTGACAACATGAATTTGTGCATGACAACGTGTACTGAGCATGAACGGCCTCTCATGACTGACCTCATTTCCATCCATTTGTTTCTGTTTCGATTCTAGCGAGCGGTCTCACTTCAGCATCAGGCTACATTGAGATGACCAATGAGTGGGCTTGCCTTGGCTACGGACTCGCCACCTGTAAAGCCTAAAAAGCTTGAAGATGAGGCTCGAATTGTTACATTTGTATTAGACATGGAGTATTCCTTTTTCTCTTTGGTAAGCTAATTCATGTATGCTTGAGAGTAATGCCAATAAAAAGCTGCAATTTCAGTACGTGTGCTTTTTTCATTTTTACCACAATGTCGCTGCACTGTGCCACACACCGCTAAGATCTAAGCACCTGGTTTGTCTTGAGGTCAGTGTAAAAACTCACTGATAGTGGTTGTTGAGGACAGGAAGTGTCAGTGGCAATATGACATCAATAGCATGCCATCCAGTTAAAGCGTGGCGATGCAGATGAGGCTCTGACACCTCCTGAAGGGATGGCTGAAGATGACAAGCTGAAACATTTGAAGAAATTAAGCAGTCGTTTGACCGACTGGCAACAATTTGTCATTCTATGAGCTGTTTACGGCGTTGTAACTGGGTCAGTTGTCATTTTAGGAGGCAAGACTAAACCATATGAATGAGCTGTAACATGGAAAATATTTTCTATGTTGGTAAGCGCTGTCTGTTTTTTTGTGGTTTTTTAATGGTATTTTTCATACTGTGTGGGTTTCCATCTGAAAATGTTGTTTATCTTAGATCGTTAATGTCACAGCCGGTGGAAAAACTGCGTTAAAAGACAGGAGACCAGACAAGCTGGTGGCTGAGAAAGAAGGTTTATTTAAGAAAAAAACTGTAAACTGTAAATACTATATAAAAATTCACATAACAGGAAAAGAAAAAAATGTTTAACATTCCAAACCCACCATAAGAACACACAAAAACACAATACATATGGTTAAAGACATTCAATTAATGCAGTTTCTCAGCAGCAAACACCAAACCCTCACCATGTGAACAAAAAAGCCCCCCCAACTTTTACTAAATCTGGCAGGTGAAGCATTTAGCGTACACTTAATTTTCTCTAGCTTCTCTAAAGTTTCTCTAAAGCCCTTGACGCATTCAGAGTGAAGGGAGAGGGGATTTGCCTGAGAGAAAGATAGGCTGCAGAAGAAGGGTGATGAAAAAACAAAAGGGCTTATCACATCAGGCCCAGGTGTAGCTCATCGCTGACGACCTTCCTCTAGTGGCTGCAACACAGGAACATCCAGAGCAGCGAGAAGTGGAAAAGCGTCTATGTGCCTCGTGGGTTGGTCATCACAACTTTATCAACTTGTATAAATATGGATGTTTTTCCAACTTTAGCTTTTTGGTGATTAAAGCGGCTACGAGGAACTTTCATTTGTGTGGATTCTGGCGGCCCCTGTGGACAAGAGTGGTATGAGCACCACCGCTCGTGCTGTAAAGGTCTAGATAGCTGTTCTCGATTGTTTGGAAGCAGGTGACAGAAAGAAGAAACATGCTTTTAGATACTTTCTTTCTTCTTTGAACACAGCTGTTTGCACGGTGATCTTAAAGAGGCATCATTCTTAAACGGAGACTGTTTCAATACCAGTTCAAACGTCCTTGTAGCACGTTTAAGTCATTACCTTTCATCATTTGGACGTAACATTCGAGGCGATCTAATCGAAATCTGTGAAATCAGACTTTTATCAGTGATGCGTCCCAAAGCTTTGGTGTCATATTTTTGTCTATATCACAGTAAATAACCTATGATGTATACGCCCACAAACAGACATATACACATGACTTGACATTAACTCTAACAGCTGTGACTTAAGGCACGAGGGGAGTCTAATCGCTGCAATTTTAATCTTGCCCTCGTGACGAGCCTTTATGATGTGATGCCTCCCCGGAAAATGCAGCCACTTGCTCCGTCACAAGCTCAGTTACTTTATACTGTGCGGAGCTCACGGTCCAGCACACTCTCAATTTCTTCCACGTTCAGGAAAACCTGCTCCTCTGACACCATGAGGCCTCTGCTGCTGCTGACCTCCACCCTCATCGTGGGCCTGTTGGCCTCTTCAGCCGCCTCTCCTGTACCTTTCCCCTACCATGCTTTCTGCAGGATGATCTGGTAAGACTCTCCTGCTTCACTTTGTGTCGTTGTATTCAACCCCTAGAAAGGAATTGCTGTCAGCCAGGAATACCAAATATTAGACATTATAAGAAGAAAAAAAACATCCGCTGGAAGCAAATTGCTGCGGTCTGCTGTCATTTCAAGAATAATGTGTCCGTGCTGTGATAATTGCCGCAGGCTGTTTGGGCTGCCGTGCGCTGACGTCGGTACCAGACTGGTGCAGCAGATTCAAGCCTTCAGTCCCGTGAAAGCCTGCGAGAAATGTCACTATATGGTAAGTTCTGCTGTTCGATTGCCTCTCTGGCACACAATTACATTTGAGTACCCTACACACGAAGGCAAAAAATTGATTTTTTGATTGACGCTGGTGATTTAAGATACATGGCTTTGTTTGTTTTCAAACATCATTAAATGAAACATCCAAGAATATCAGAAAAGCACTGAGTGAAGTCTCACACTGCAAAGCTCGATTTCATTGCCATGATTTGCAGTGTTGGATTTGGAAATATGACAATAATCATCATGTTTGATATTGTCTTTGAATTTGTGGTATAATTTGAAACCGATCATGAATATGCCTTTTGTGCCTCCACCGGTCAGGATGTCTTGAATCTCAGCAGCTTCCAGATTAAATGCAGAGGGAAGCCACATGCCAGTTCACACAGTCCTGACCTCCACTAGGGGTCGCCAAAGCTTCACAGAGGGTCAGGAAGCCTTCCATGTGTTAATGGGTGTTTCTTTTTAATATACAGTAAGCCTACATATCCAGATTTCATTCATCACTGTTAGTATTTGTAAAGTTGACATTTTTATTTAAAGATACAAACACAAGCAACAACGGCCTCGTCCTGAGTTAGAAAAACACACAGTTATATAAATATAAGCCCACACAGAACAATGGCTGAAAAGAAAGCACTCAATTTGTCACAAGGGAATCTGATGAAACGTGAAAGATTGTTAACATTAAAAAGAGAATTGAATAAGATGTTCCCCATAATATCATGAAAAACACATCCGTGAGGCAATACACACCGGATTAATCTGTGGAGAGATGTGGAGTTCGTCAGTCGTTCTGTATTATTATTGTCATTCTTTGAATGTAACAGAATACAGTATCCATAAAATAATGACCCGTCAGAGGTTGTCAGTTCACTCAAAGGGGTCCCTGAGGGAACCCACCAAACAGCTTAGGGATTCATTTCAACATCATGCCAGGAATCATTTATTCACTCTTCTTGTTGCCAAACAGGAGCGAATCCCTGAAGCCTCACCCAAAATCTTGTGGGAGGCCTTCAAGAAAGATCGATTGTGTTGTTTTCCTTTAATACTGTGGAATGTGAGCAACACATACTCCAGGCCAGTGCAAAGTGACTCTTACTATCATATATTAGTCGGTGTATGATCAGCTGCGTTGTCCTCCGTTTCCAGCTTGTTTCAGCCACCAAGGAATCGATCCAGGCCCACCACACCTCCGCGGACAAGACCCAGGTCGAGAGCTTAGAGTTTGACCTCCACACCACCGTCCTGACCAGCAGCTGCCGCGTGTCTGTGAGTCACACATGCGTTCACATCTTCGCATGAATTACTCACAGAATATAAACTCATGCTTTGTTTGTTTGCGTCAGGCTCAGTCCACCTCTCTCGAGTTCACCAGCCTCTTGGACGACGGCCTCAACTACTGCAACCTGTACGACCTGCTGACAGGTGAGCGAGCCTTGACTGGTACAAACACGATTGCTCTTTCTGTTCGCAAACACCCTTTCTTTCCTCCCTGTGGACACATTATGTGCGCAAATAAAACAATGAATCTGACTTTTGATTTTTAGCGAGCGGCCTCGACTCAGCGCCAGGCTTCGTGGAGGTGACCAGTGAATGGGCTTGCCTTGGCTATGGATTCGCTACCTGCAGGGCCACAACTCACACCCTGTAAGGCCGAATAGGTCGACAGCCAGCGACCTACAAAACAACACACGGTTGTACAAATATAGCTTTTTTTTGCTGCTTTATTGTATCATTGTAACGCTTTTGAAAATGTATTCAAATCCATGTTGGTTAGGGTCATGTTTTTGTTCCTGAAACATGTAAAATGTAAGAGATCTTATCCAGTATAGATAAATGTCAGTAACTCACACCCAGTCTTTGTCACATACAAGATTTGAATTCAAGAACATTTTTTATTCAAAGCACCTTTAAACCAAAGTATAAACATAACATAACTATTTGTGATGTTTTGTGCCATCATCATGAAATAAAGAAATGTTCCACCCACTTTTTTATATATGCCGTGAAATCACAGAATCAGGAGGCAGACGACGGATCAGTAGCTTTGTAGATGTTATGGAACATTTGTTGTGTAACATTCAATCATTTCTTTATTCCTCTCGGACCACAGTAGGGTCTGAGAACCACAGACAAGCATGTAGACTGTCTAGCTGGACATGATGGCTAAAATATGTTTTACCAGCCTAATGTGATAAGAACAAAAAAAAAAAAAAGGAGAGAGGCCCCAGGGGGAAAGAAACTACTGCTACTGAGCATAGCTAATGGAGCGGTATGTAATCTTATGGCTGCGATCACACAAACACACAGCTGACGGAATCGGATCTAATTTGTGATTTTCTGCATTGCGAAAACAAAACAACAGCAACATGTGACCAGCAGCAGCAATGGAAACGCAGGGAGTGTGTGTTTCCTATTAAATAAACCAGTAGATGAATGGTTTGCATAAAAAAAATAATAAATAAATAAAAATGACAACACACTTGCACTGTGTATCTTTACCGTGACAATTTAGTGCACACCAGCCTTCCCTTTATTGTCCAGAGCTACAATGTGTGATTTCACAAACTTGTACTGGAAAAGGAAAGTAAGAGCAGCTGAAGAGAACTGTGGCAAAAAAAATCTAAAATGACATCCAAAATCGTTCATTGTCCAACAAAATGTTGGATATAGTTATTGTCAACTTGTGTTTTTTTAATTTCCTGTTTCATTTTGAAGTTATATCTCACTTCCTACTTCTTCTCTTTGTTTATTTTCTCCACTTTTGTTATTGCTACTCCTTGATGTGTTTAACCTTGTGTGTTTCCAGTCATCCCTGGTTTGTGCTTTTTGCTTTTGTCTCTTGGATTTCTCTGGTTTTCTGATCTGGCGTTTGCCTGCCATGTGTTGTGTTGTTTTTTAGATTCTGGATTTATCAGACATTGGTTTTCAGCCATATTTTTTTTTCTCAAAGCTCTCTTTTTGTTCCATTACCTGCCTGCATGTTTGGGTCCCCATTTGTGTAATCCGACAGTGAGATCCTTTAACCTGGAATCTTTACTTTTCTATGTGTTACAACCAAACATATGAATTTCACTTGTCCCATCACTGTAATACATAATGTCTGAAAGTTAAAAACGCAGTCGGTATCGTATCTCCGTTGTCAGTGACATAACATAATATGGTTGATGCAGACAGTCTGGATCGATATCTCAAAATGTGCACAATGAAATGCTTGTATACATTTTAAGAGAGCGTTTTGTAATACAGCTCTGGAGCTGATCAACGTTCCCCAGTCCCCGTGGCAGCCAGCAGGACGAACGAGGCCTAAAGGTGACAGGTACTCATTTGAGAAGGAAGACAAAGAAAATGGAGCGTGAATAATTGTTTTAGTGTTCCAGAGTCTTGTGGGCTGTCAGACCAAAGCATTATGCGCCTGTGTTAATCATCCCTTCACAGTGATTCTCAGGGCGATGGTTAATTCTCATCTGTGTCACCCCTATGACCTGTTTCTGAAGAGAGACATGAGCGCACCAGACTCAACCACTGAATATTAAAATAATGTAAAGACCAGAGATTCCAGCCTTGACCTTACATGCAAATCCAGTTGCTCAAGACTTTTTTGGACCAATGGTTTAGTCATTTTGTAAAACATGTACGCTGTCTTATAACTTGTATGAAATCATTGTGGAGGTATCTCTGTTCCTTCAAGAAATCTGCACAAAACTCTATAAATGTAATAATTGTTTTTGTGCCGTGACCTAAAACTTTAAAACATTTAAGTTGCATATTGTAACTTTCGCCCAAGTGTGTTTCAACCCCGGCCCTGGTGGCACCCTGCACTGCATGTTTCAGATGCTTCCCGTCCCCCGACACGCATGATTCAAATGATCCACTCTGCTGAAGCCTGATAACGACCCGTTCATTTAAATCGGGTCAATCAGGCGGCATTTCTGACAGACCTGGGTTGTTTGTTTCTTTCATGTCTTCCACCGTTTTCTGTAAAGTTCATGAAAGCTGCAGCAGAAACTTCAGACTCAGAGATGTTGATAAAATGTTCAAAGTTCAGCATTTGGTCAAACAGTAACGTTTTCCTGTTTCCTGCTCTATAGTTTGATTTAAAAGCTTTGTGAGTCACTTTATGCAGGAGCCAAATATTAACTACAGTGTCTTTACTGATTAGTTGTAATCCATTGTGTTGACAGCTGTGTTATAAATCAAGATATGCGATTATTGTCCAAAGAACATTTATTCACAATAGGTCAGCTCCACATGTTGATGTTATTATATATCCCATCATATATAGAAACAGAAATAATGATCCAGAGCAGTCTGGTAAGTGCCTCAAAATGTTTTCAGCTTTCACTAAGCAAATCAATTCTCTTTATCTTTAGAACAGCACAGAAATGTTTAAAAAAAAAAAAAAAAGTGCCAAAACACAGGTCAGACATCTGGATTATTTGCAGGCAGAGAGTCCATATCCGAGGCAGAGCCACTCGTTGGTGAACTCCACGAAGCCCGGAGCGCTGTTGAGTCCACTTCCTGTACAGGCAGGAAACAGAATCAGAACAGATGGGGATTAACAAATCCTCAGACAGTGAGGGAGTGCTGCTGAAATGAAGTTTTATGAAACCACCCCAGCACCCACCTTGTATGACGTTGCGGAGGTTACAGTAGTTGGTGCCGTTATCAAACAGGCTGTACCAGAATGCAGACATGGACGAGCCCTGAACAGCAGGCAGATAAAACAAGTGAATTACATTTACAGCGTCCTCAGAAAACAATCTTTTTTTTTTTTTTTTTTAAATTCCTGTTAAACTAAAGGATTAGTTCACCCAAAAATGATCTATTCACCTTCATACCAGTGGAAAGTCAGCTGATGTTTTGTAGTCCGTAAAACATTTCTGGAGCTTCACAGCAAAACAGTGATGCAGCATTTTCCGTGACAACTGAAGTAGGCTAGCAGGCGGCAAAACAAGAGATCCCAAATCGATTTGCAAAGATGTTATTTGGGATCTTTGGCCTTCCAGAGACTTGGATTATGCTGGTTTTCAGTTCTTTTTTCCCATTTGAAACCAGTCTGTCTACATCAGTCATTTGAGAGAACGCTGCCTCTCTGTTTGGCTGTGAAGCTCCAGAAATGTTTTGCAGACGACGAAAGCATGACGGTACACAGATAATGACTGGATTTTTATTTCCGGGTGAATTCCTCCTTTAACATAAATTCCTTGATTTATCAGATATGAAGATCACACTCACCTCTATATGGCAGCCCAGAGACATGGCTGTGTCGATCATGGTGAAGTTAACAGCTTCAATCTGGCCGATACCCGAGGTGTGGTTGGCCTGAATAACTCCCGAAGCCGCTGAAATGAGCTGGAACACAACCACAAAACGATTGGGAGTAAATCGACCAGCGGCATGACGGCACCAATATAAATCCATGTGATACTGAATTTCTCACCTTGTATGAGCCCATGGCTTTAATCTGGGTCAAGATGGCCGTGTTAACCTGATCACACGGCACTCCAACCAACCTGGGAGCAGAAAGTATCAAACATATCACTGACTCGGTCTGCCACACATGTATTTGTATTTATAGGCCCTTTTTCAGCTTTTGGTTTATTTTATCATGCATCTCCTCCACACTCACATTGGCTAAAGGAACCCATCTAGCAAATGTTCACAGATAAACAGATGAGGTCTTACCAGACGACCCTGCAGAAGGCGTGAGTTGTGTTGGTGGGTTTCCCACTCGTGACGATGCACATCCCAACAAACAGAGCGCAGGCTGCAACCAACGTCCTCACAGCCATGTTGAAGTTTGCGTCTCAGTCCAGACAGGAATGTGTGGATGGTCCGGCTGTTGCAGTTTTATATGAACACTGCACGACAAGGGGCAAACCCTGAAGACCACTGGCTTGTCATGTGGACCCATGGAGAAGTGATTTGCGTGACACTTTGGCATGAAGTACTTGGAATCTCTCACACAGGCAGGGATGGATTCCCAGCAGAAGTCTCTGGGAATTGAGACAGAATCCTATACATGTCTGTATTTTCAGACACAAATACTGCCACCAACCTATATTTTGTTATTTACATGTTTTATTGTCTTCTGGTCCAAAGTTTATTAACCTTTCTGATTTTAACCAGAACTTTTAAACCTGTTACTGCTGCAAAACATACCTTTTTTCTGACCCGAATGAAAGAAGACATGGTTATATGTATTAGGATGATAACCACCATTTATATGTGGTAAAATTTTGGTTATTTAAAATTCCGTCAGTGTTGGCCAATGATACATATAAGAACCGTTTTGGAAGCAACGGAGGGAATATATCATATATCATATATCATATTTCAGCATTAGTCTTAAAGTTAGAGTAAGAATGTATTTTATTTAATATATAACTAATCTTGCAGCAAACATGTATGTAAGTCTAACCTTTCAAGGAAATGTGATCAGCAAATTCATTAATACAATGTCTGATAGGCCAAGCTTAGCAGTCCAGCAGTCCCTCAGATACTGTGGTGCACAAATACAGCATTGCCAAAGTAAACCTAATGAAGAGCTCATTATCTTTTCCTCATGAGCATCTTTATGTAATTGTTTGTTGCATCTTCTTCGATCATGTTCGCTTAGTTTTGTATTCATTTATTCATTTTTGTTCAGCCTCTGTTTGTTTGTTTCTCCTCCGGGGAGCCGAGGACTTTTCTGTAGGCCTGTGGCTTCTTGGCCTCCATGACTCATTTCTTATTTTCTCATCATCCAGATTTCTTTGCAGTCTTATTTTGGTACAAACGATCAAAAAAAAGCCTCTAGGTCCGATTGTGAGATATTTTAAATAATATTGCACACAATTCATTTTGGACAGTAAGGAACTTCAGTTTCAGGTTTCAGACCGTTTCTGTTTCACCATGGAAAACCTCAGGCGTGCAGACAAAGTGAGGTCTGTATAGAAATCCATGAAGTATTCGGCGGTGAGCAAGTGAACCTGGCCCGCAGAAAGATCTGAGTTCAACCGCATCAAATACCTTGGGAAAGAAGCAGGACTCAGGCTTTCGAGCAGGACCTTAACACTCGACATCAGTGATGCTCTCGTGGCTCAGCTGGAGCAAAACGTTGCAGACAGATTCCGAAAATCTGCTAGAAAAAAAGAAGCAAATATTTGCCCTTAGTTTTGGTGTGATATGGTCAACAATTCAGCTGCTGTTTTTGATTTTGCTTTCCCTTTACGTGAAAGTGTCTTTGCTGCCGAGACTCCATGCAAACGAGGATCTGAATCTCAGTGGGAATGTTCCTGGTAACATAAAAAAAAGATACATTAAAAGAACACAATTACATGAGCTCGGTTCACAGGGGTCCACATATTTAACACACATCATATACACGAGGGGACGTGAAGTGTGTGTGTTAATCTGTCTGAAGTCAATACAGATGCTTAGTTTCTTTGAATAACAGCTGATCTGTTGTTTCTGGGTCTTTGATTCAATTGAATTTCTCTGGTTCTTTTCTTTGGTTTTTTGGTTTTGTCGTTACCAGTGATTTTTGGGCTCTTTGTTTGGTGAAGTATGAGGATGAAGTTACAGGACAGCTACTTTAAATGGCCCCGCAGTCTGTATGACCTTATTAATCAGGAATCGAAGCGTAGTGTTTATTTCTTATCTGTTCATCATCCTCGGAAACATGCGCCTCTGTTTAAATGAAACCATTATTAAGGGGCGAGGCCTGCGATTCGGCATGTTTTCATTGTCCTCATGATTCATCATCTCACTCTTATTTCTTGAAACAAACAGGCCACATCGATTGACAGACGCTTGGGGCTCTGGGGCTGGACAGCCTAACCAGTGTGGCAATTAGATAAGAGACCAGAAAACAACAAACAGATCACCAGTCAACAACTGGCTGTTGTTCTCGCTCACGTCACGTAAAAGTGACAGAAAACGCCGCTCTTGACCCCGAGACAAGAAGAGTAGATAGACATCCGTATGTCTGCTTTGAGCGTTAATGTGGGATCTGACGTTTTTACCACACAAAACTACAGAATCTGTTCCTCATCTCCGTCTGCAGAGGGCACCAGACCACAACACTAGGCCGAAACCTCGAAAATCCTGACTGAGCACTCAAGACTCTTCAGTCTCTGAGGGTTGCAACTATTATCTGCCACGATGAAGATGTTTATTGCAATTTTAATGTTAAAACATGTCAATTCAGAGAGGAAGAAAAGAAAACACAGTGTTTCAAGTGCGTTTAATTGTAAGTTTAGGGCATAGAGGCCATTCTTTCAATCTGATGGCACCACAGCAGACAAACCTGGCAACCAATCATAACAAGGCTTCATTACACACAAGACACTGACTCAAATTCTTATTATATCTGAGCTGCATCTCAGGAGGTCTGTCCACATGGGAGAGGTGGTTTTAGTCATCTCTCTCCGCGAGAGTCTCCCCGTGGTCGTGTCCGTCTGAAGCATGTCAGCCGCTCAGATGAATGGGAGTGACAGTCTTCTCTTTTCTCTAATGAGGAACCCTGCAGTGGCACGGTGCTCCGGGCTTATTAGTAACAGGACTCAAAGAGTCATTAACCATGAGAGCTTTGAATCATTTATTTTGAGTTGGTAAATTCATTTTGCATCTCTGTTGCCTTGTTTGCTTTTACTTTGTACCTCTTGCTGTCACAGCGACTGACTGACCGTATTGATTTTGCCTTTCAGCTCATTATCAGCAGAGTTTCTTGAGTGTGCATAATGTATCAGTGGTGCTTCACTTCCCAGCTGACCAGTTTTTTATTCAGAGAGTTTTCAAGACATGTGTTTTGGCATCTCAAGCTGTAGATGCATATTCTATTTGGTTTACACCGGGGATGTTTTTGATTACATGTCATATTTGTTAGAAAAGCTGAATTTTTGAGACTCACTCTGGGATGGCGGCCCCAAAGCGTTGGTGTTTGACAAGTTGGGAATGACACAAAAAGAAATATGGACTTTTCTTACAAATAGGACCTTTAGTGATTTGATAATAACAGATTCAAAATGTGTGAACTGATGATCAGAATTGGGCCAAATACATCAAAAAGTATCAAAATTCAAAAATATTTTCTCACCAAATGTCTACATAAAACACAAAATACTGGTTTGAGATAATGTATTGATTGAAATTGAAAAACAAAACTATTCTATACAAACTTATTCTATCACATTTTCACTAATTAGTTGCCTTATTAAGGTCTGGATAGGGACAGATGTTAAATTAAGTAATTATTTTGTGTTTATGATTCAAATAAGTTGGTGTTTCCTTTATCAGTTTTTTTTCTGCTCTGATTTTGCATTGAACATGGATAGTGTCAGTGGTTTAAAGGGGCACTATTTTGTTAAGAAGAGGAAATTAAACACTGAATTTTTAAATGTACAATATCAATGAGGTCATAATACAATCTCCATAATATTTATTAATCTATAACTGAATAAACAAGCTGTTCTCAGAGGAAGATACAATCCCTAGGCCCAGAACTCTGTTTGAAGCTTTAAAAGTGGCAGGGTCCGCCACATATGAGGTAAAACAGCATGAAACTGTGTCGTCCTTTAAGGTCAGTTTGTTGATTCAGTTTATTCTGTCACGAAGACAAATGGATTAATAACACATTAAAAAAATCAGTCAATCTTAAAACTGCAATGTTTAAATTGTTTTGTTTGTGTGTTTCTGGCTGATTCTCTTTTTAACCTATTGTCAGGCTTTGGGTTTATAATAATCAAATAAAGTTATTGTTTATGGAGCACTTTGTTCAGATCGAACATCACACAGTTTTTTACAATAAAGGACAAAAGCAAGACATAGAATACAGACACAATATGAGGTTTATAAATGAATCTGAGATTATTTTTTTTTAAAAAAAAGGAAAAACAAGTTACACTATCTGAACTGGTGGTACGCACGGTGTAATCAGAGGTCACAGTTTAAAAGACATATAAGAAGATCGCAGAGATTGTAAAGTGATCAGAAGAGTCCTCTTCTCAGCAAATAAAGACAATTTATCCTGCTGTGAGCATGAAAACTGAACGTGTTTGCTCTAAATCTACAGAGCACAGTCATCTCGGTGACAGGCTCCACAGTATGTGGATGGTCATTTTGTCTGCCATTTGCAGGGACGGTCAGTGTGATGGCGACTGTGACAAATGCTGCTGTGGAGACCATCTGCTGAGTGAGGAGCACAGAAACATGAAGAGTCACAGTCTGTCTCTCGAAGTCTGCATCATCTTCACATGTTCTCCAAAAACAGCTCGTGTTCACAGTTACAGTATATGTCGCCCGTTTACTCCATCTTAGTTATGATCGAATAGATGCAATAACACTTGATTTGTGTCTAATTTAGTTAAAGTATTTCTTTATGAAATATTTTGTATTAGCCCCATGAATAGATGAATTGACATCCATTTTCATTAGGCCAGGTTACTGATATCTTATAAATCTGTGTAAAGACACACAGTGTGTGTGTGTGTGTGCGTGCGTGCGTGCGCGCGTGTGTGTCCATTTACGTGTGTGTTTCTGTTTGTGTGTGTGTGTGTGTGTGTGTGTTTGTGTGTCTGTGTGTGTGTGTGTGTGTGTGTGTGTGTGTATCTTTGATCTAGGTCCCTCCCACATCCTGGCTTACTTGACCATGTCACGGGTGTTTTTTGCCTCATCGTGTTATTGAATAAAATGTTTTATATCATACACTGGACTCATTAAACAATTCACAAACTCCTTAGACTAGAATGCAGCTGGGTTTTTTATTGATCTCAAGAAAGCGTTCGATACAATCAGTCATGACAGATTAATTGATAAACTGGCTGTGAAGCTCTCTGGATGGCAACAGATGGTGAAGATAGGCGAGTAGGTGTTGTCATGTTTGGAACTTGCTTGTGGAGTCCCCCAGGGGTCAGTGTTGGGGCCAATTCTTTTCATACTGTCAAACATCAACATTATTAAAATGTGTGTTATTTGTGGTTGACACAAATGTTTTTTGTTTTTTTGTTTTTTATGTTTTTTGTTTGTTTGTTTGGTTTTTTGCACCAGAGAGGATTTGCAGTAGTTTCTGAAGTTAATCACATCTGCAAAGAGCAAATTAAAAAGGTGGTTTGACAGTAATCGATCAATGAATTTAAGCAAAACAAAGATCTTGTTGTCAGAAATTGTAAATCAAATAGTCAAGTCAAGGTTAAGGTGGAGGAGCTGCAAATTGCAAATACAATGTATTGATAATCAAGCCCATTTGTTGTTACATTTTATATTAAATGTCTGAAATATTAAAATAATAATAAATAGTAACGGTTCCTGGTCCATACCTCATCAGACAATTATTATTCTGCCTGGCACAATACTATTAGTTATTCAAAACTCTGTTTACATTCCTAAACAAATGATGAAATAGCAATAACTGTTGTATTTCATCGATAAACTTGCTGCCAGAGCTCGTGTTATTGCGAATCTGCTATTAGAACGGTAGTCTCGTGATCTCTCGCGAAGGTTCAAGTGTCCACGCCACAGAGCTAATCCGTCACGGATCAGCAGAGTCCGGCTGGTGGTGGAAGTGGATCCCAGTGAGCAGAAACAAGGTCAGAAAACTGTCCGTCAGCACTTCAGAAATGTTGAAGCATTAAAGTCGATCAGTCGAAGTTTCCGCCCACCTCGCGCTGCAGCTCTGAGCTCACTGCACGAGTTTTTTTTTTACTAGATTTTAACGTGTTGCTCTGGCTCTGGACGTTATGTGGGTCTTTGTGAGTTAGCGACAACCATGTTTTGGGATTTACTGACGTTTGCACACCGAGCAAGTAGAGATCTCAGCTGCACGGCAGGTACCGTTGGGTTTGAAATGGATCGGGTCTGTGCAGTCCAAAGGTCCCGCTATCCTGAGAGAGCCGTGGTGTCAAACTGTATGGAGTCACAGAGGTGCCATAAAAAGTGTATCTGAAACACAAGTAGTAATTCAAACTATAATAATATTAGAACATGGAATGGAAATAGAAATTAACAAAACGTGAACAATAAAGAGTCATAAATAAATATGGAAACATATATTTTTTTAAAACTTGTAAATAAAACAGACTGTGTGCTTCAAATAAATATGAACAAATTAAATAAATAAATGAAATTTAAATATTTTTATTTTCTATATGTTGTATCTTATTTGTGCTTTTATTTATTTCATTCCACATTGTTTATACATTTATTTATTTGTTTTTATATGTCCACATTTTTTGTTTGCTTATTTAGTTTTAGCTCTTTCTCTTATTTTATTTATGGCACTACTTTGACTCCATAAACGTGGTCAATGAGTTGTCAGAGCCTCTTTCACTAAACACAATGTCCTGTTTGATCTGTAACACATCTGTTACACAAACCTGCCAAACATTTACCAAATCTGATCTGTGTCTGGTTTATAAATAAATGACAATCTGTGGCCTTTCAGGTTGTTGGAAGTCCTGAACACCAATCATGTCACAGCTGAGCGGGAAGGTCCAGACCGTCCTGGGTCTCGTGGATCCGGACCAGCTTGGTCGCACCATGACGCACGAGCACCTGACCATGAGCTTCGAGTGCTGCTACTTTCCTCCTCCCGCGGGCGACGAGGCGGTGGCGAAGGACCCGTTCCACATGCAGCACATGCACTGGCTGAGACAGAACCCCTACGCCTGCCACGAGAACCTGCTGCTGCAGCAGGAGACCGCCGCCGTGCGGGACGAGCTGCTGCTCTACAGGAAGGCGGGCGGGGGAACCATCGTGGAGAACACCACCACAGGCATCGACCGGGACTTGCCCACCCTCAGGCAGATGGCGAAGGACACCGGGGTCCATATCGTGGCAGGAGCGGGGTACTATGTGGACTGCACCCACACTGAGGCCACCAAGAAGATGAGCGTGGAGAAGGTGTGGCTCAGCCTGAGAGCGAGCGTGGATAGAGCTAACTCAAGTTTTAAAACAATAAATTGTAGATGTATCCAATTGTGTTTGGAATTGTACAACTCAGTCACAAGACAGGAAGAGCGTCCTGCATCAGTTTGTTGTGCCTTTGTGTTAATATCATCCATTCCATCAGCATGTTCTGAGTTTATGGGTGAGGATTTCTTCTGTATCTCTATATTGATTTGAGAGGTTTTCTAGCTGTTCTGTCAAATCATTTAGCAGTGACACATAGGGAATGAGCATGTAATCTTTAGATCATGTCATCCAAATGCAGCATGTTATTTAAAGTGATGGGACTGAATCACTTTAATGCACTAATAAATCCCTAACCCCTCGTTTTGTGCCTCTCAGCTCACCGACATCATCGTCAGCGAGGTGCTCCACGGCGCCGACGGCACTGACATCCGCTGCGGTGTGATCGGAGAAATCGGCGTCAGCTGGCCAATCACAGAGAGCGAGACGAAGGTGCTGAGGGCCACGGCTCATGCCCAGGCCCAGCTCGGCTGCCCCGTCATCATCCATCCCGGGAGGAACCCTGCCGCTCCGGCTGAAATCGTCCGGATCCTTCAGGAGGCCGGCGGTGACATCAGCAAAACCGTCATGTCACACCTGGACAGGTGAGAATTTCCTTGAAAATTGTTTGTCGAGAGATCACAGAATTTCTCTACAGATTAGATAAAACCTCACTACTTCCTGTCCCACATTCACTCCCTGACATTTATTTTTCTCTTTTCCTAAAAATAAATGTGTTAAAAAAAAAAAAAAAAAAAAAAATATTGTTGATTCATTTCACCATCCTCCACGCCTGATGAACAATACGCCTCTTCCTGTTTGGAGTCATGAGACGATCCAGCAGATTTCCCTGAATAGCGCCCAGTGTGAGATGAGATCATTTCATTGATGACTATAATTAGAGTAATGTTTCACACTTAATGTGTTATAATGTTATGATTATAAGATATTCTTCTTCTTCGTCTGCAACAGCAAAGATGAAGCTGGTGTTCTCCTGCACGGTAGATAAATACCACTCATGGCATAAACCGCCATCGAAGATATCAAACCAAACTCTGGAGATGAGTCGTAACGAGAATGTATCAGCGTGTAATCAGATTTATCAATGTATATGAAAATTAAGGGGAAAAAAAGTCTAATTTATTTAGTTTTGAACTTTCTCTTTGGTGGATAATCAGATCAGTTTCAATTCCTCCTCATTCGTCTCGTCACTTTCTCTTACTGGAAACTTTTTCCAATCGTGTTTACTGTCAACGGCAGCAGGAAACATAATTTCATTGGAGATAAAATCTGTGTGGAAATCTGTTGAAACTGATCCGCTCTCTTTTTTTTTTTTTTGAGCAGTTTCATGAGTCAAATGTTCACACTACAAGCTTAAAGGTTTTTCGATAAACATTCAGTGTGAGAAGGGAAAAGCAAAATTTGATGGGATCAGTCACTTGGGGAATTGCTGTTGTTTTAATGCGATTGCCAACAGCATTAATTCATTTACAGATGTTCTACTTTGGCTCTGATCCAACTGCCCCGCTGTAGTCCTGGTAGATGTCCCACCCACAACTCTTATCCGATTAGTTACACGTCACAGGAAATAGTCAATCAATAGTGAACGCGACTGTGCCACAGACAGGCAAACTAGAACTGGGCTGTTTTTTTCCAATATAGGGCAGCAGAAATAGCTGAAGTTGCAATGAACGTCGCAGTGTTAAGATCTGTTCCTATGACGATGACACTAAGTCACAGCCAACAGGATTTTATCAGAACCAGAAACCGTCTCACAGCCTGCTGCTGCTGGACTGGGACTAACTGAGGACAGGAGTCCGACAGAAGTTTTGCTAGTTTAATTTATTCACACACTATGTGTTTGTTTCATTTTCAGTAAAAGATGTAATATGTTAGATTCCTGCAGTGAGACGTCTAAAAGTTGAGTTAATGGACTTTCCATCAACGTTTAACCCGGAGAAATCCATTCATTTTAACTTCCTTAAGAGAGTCAGAGTCAGGAAGGGAGTCAGGGAACATTTTAAATATAACGTGAGTAAAACAGTTCAAAATATTACACACGTTTATCGTCAGCAGACTCCACTACTGTGATGGTGTCTTCACGGGAAACTCTAAAAGAAAAAAAAAAAAAGAAATCCATCAGACAGCTGCAGCTGATTCAGAACGCTGCTGCTCGAGTCCCAGCAAGGACCAAAAAAAAAAAAGCAGATCACATCAGTCCAGCTCTTGGAAATTCACGCCGGCTACCTGTCGGTTACAGAATAGAATTCAAAATCCTGCTATCGGTTTATTAGGCACAGAATGGTTTCGGGCCAAAATGAATTTTTTGATCTGCTGCTACGTCATGAACCATCCAGAACTCTGTGGTCGTCAGGCAACAGGTCTGCTTTCAGTCCCTGGAGTCAGAATTAAACATGGAGAAGCAGCGTTCAGTTATTATGAACCACACACCTGGAGCAAACTCCAAGAAAACTGCAGGTCTGCTCCAGGTGAAGACCTTTGTGTCTGCCACAGCCTTTCACTGAAGCAATTTTAAGGGTCTGGACTGCACTGTGACTTTTAATTTCTAGTTTTGTGTCTTTTAAACCCGTCCTATTTCAGCCCACTTTCCTATTTCTTAACTTGTTTTAATGTTTTGTTTCTTGATGTCTTCCTGCTTGTTTTTAATGTATTTTGAATGTATTTTTTTATGCCCCAGTAATGAAGTTTCCTTGTGTCTGAATTGTGTTATACAAATAAACTTGCCGTGCCTCGCCTCGGGCAGCAGCAGGCAGACTGAAGGCACATCAAGTGTGTTTTCCCACTGAAGTCTGCAGTTTTCCCGCTGTTCACATGCACTAACAACCACACGCGACCAGACTGGCTCTGAAGCTCAATGATAATGATCATAACAATAACAACACACACTTTATATTGGACCTATTCAAGACATTAAAACATATTTTTATATTCAAGTTTCATATTTTGATGCAATTGCTCTATATATAGGTTTTAAATATCATATATTTTCAGTTATCGATCTCCTCCATCACTAACAATCATCGTTGGCCCTGAAAAACCACATCACTCGACCCCTGTTAGCCACTGCGATGTTGTTTTCGTTCCGCTCTCAGTGAAGTTACAGACATTTAAAACACGCACTCCACTTTGAGAAAAAACATCTGGAGAATGGGATGAACGTTCTCTTTTAAAATGTTTCACGCCTGTGCCGCTTTCTCCCTGCAGGACCATATTCGACGACGGCGAGCTGCTCGAGTTTGCAAAGCTGGGGAGTTACCTGGAGTACGACCTGTTTGGAATCGAAATGCTGAATTACCCATATAACCTGGAGGTGGACATGCCCAGCGACAGCCAGAGAGTGAAGGCGTGAGTAACTCTGCTCGGGGTGAAACTTTCTTTTTTTGTGATTAGACGTGACAGGAGCGGAAAACAAGCACGGCCATGTCGTCAAAGTTGAAATCAGATCCATCTTTGGTCGTCTTAAAGAGCGCCTTCGTATACTCATTCATATTCACGTCTCGGGGGTGCGTCACTTTAGCTGCTTTTTGTGTTCTTTCCTCCCTGAAGAGAGAGAAGAGCGTGTCCTCAGTTTTTTTTTTTTTGCCACATGAAACTGTGAGACACTAATCTCCCTCTGCAACAGAGGGAGGAGTGTGCGTCAACAGGAGGAGTGATTGAGTGAGTGATGCCGCTCGCAGTATTTACATTCAGGCTTGCGCACAAAAGACAGGTTCAACAACACGTGAAGGCAGATTGACAACTACAGCGGGTTCTCTAACTAAACCTGTCAGTCAAAGTTTTCACGTCTCTCTCTCTATCTCTCTCTCTTTCTCTCTCTCTATCTCTCTCTCTCTGTCTCTCTGGGCGCTCAGATTGGCGTTCCTCGTGAAGGAGGGCTACGAGGACAATATCGTGATCGCGCACGACATCCACACCAAGAACCGCCTCACCAAGTACGGCGGCCACGGCTACTCCCACATCCTGAAGAACATCGTGCCGAAGATGCTGACGCGGGGCATCTCGCAGCACCAGGTGGACAAGATCCTCATCGACAACCCGAAACGCTGGCTGACCTTCAAGTAAAGCAAAAAAAAAAAAAACAAAACAAAAAAAACAAAGAGAGAGACCCAGAGAAGTTTGATGTAGTGATTTTATATTCAGAGTATGAATGAACGCCCCCTTCTGCAATAATCAGCCTGAAGTCATTTATTAAACCAGTGATTTTACAACATCACCAAATGTTTTTTCTAGAGGCCCCCGTTGATTAAAACTTGATTTTATATCTGCGATTACACGTCATTCACTTTGTAAGCACACCATTTGTAGGATGACGCAGTGCCTCTCGACAGTAGTCGTGTTTTTGTCACTTTATCCAGGTCCTGTCTGCAGAAATGTGAATCTGTGCTCAGTCATATGGTGCTAATTGATTTTTTTTGTACACTGCCATCTTGCATAAGTGATACCTCTGCAAACACGTCTTCTACGGGCCGAAAATAAAGCAGCCTGTAAGTAATCAGTATGCCGCTCTCGCCCTCGACACAATGCGGCTGTGTAAGACGAGTTGTCCTGTTGCCCCTCAGTGGGTGTCTGGGGGTGTCTATGGGAGGCTGACGATGAAGGACATGCTCCCCTTCTCATCTGGGAACAGGTGGCCTCGCAGGGTGACTTCCCCCGCATGATCAATGGCATGATCGCCACAGCTGACTGTGCGTCGCGGAAACAACTCTATAACTTTGATTCATCTTTTTTTTTTTTTTTCTTTTTTTCTTTTTTTTTTTTTTCGGAGAGGATTAGAGTAGCGGGGGACTTTGGGGAAAGGATTTAATTGTACGTCGCAGCCGCCTGACAGTTCTTGTCTGGACGGATCGATGGAGGAAAACATTTGTGTCAGTGTGAACGTCCAGTTTCGTGACGGTGACTAACCACCAGACCACCCTGCTGCCCCCTCCACCCCCACCCATCCACCCACCCACCCAACCAAACCAGCTGTCATATTGAGACAAGAAAAATGAGTTACTCTGATCGTTTTGTGGTGACAGTGCTTCAATGTGAACATCAGAACAGCCCCTTTACACATTCAGTGCCATGTTCTTCATCTTTTGTTTGTTTGTTTGTTTGTATAATCACACATGCATCACTACGGCTTTTTACATTTCCACTCAGAACAATGCAACACATGTCTGATATTCCTTTTTGGAAAAAATAAAAAGCACACGCACGACCAACAACACTGTGAACAGAGTGGTGATTAGTGAGTATAATAATGGGGTGATGAAGGTCAGTACATTGACCCACCCCAGTATGTGTTGGAACCACAGCAGCTACAGTATGTTTGACATGTCAGCAGACTTAATTTGTAAAGCATAACAGTTCATTCGGGGTACAATAGCGACACTAATCAATCTGACAAAGGGAAACACTTGAGTGCTGTACACGTTAAAATTCATCATGGGGCGTTATTACTCTGTAATTACACGGTTAAGCTCTTCGTTGCAAAGTGCAAGTTTTTTTTTTTTTCGCGTGACGTCCTCCACATCTCCCTGGACTCTTTTGCACAATGAGGGGGGAAGGGAAGGGGGAGGGGGGGGGTGAGCTCTGTCTCTAATAATCCAACTGACATTGAATCGAGCATGGGCGGTGAAGCAAAGCGTTAATGTGGAGCGTGTCCTGTGCGTTCAGTCGGCGTACAGCATGAAGCCGGAGAAGGTGCTGTACTTGTTGTTGTTGCCCCCGTGCGCCTTCCCGCCGTCGAGCTTGATGTAGATCTCGTCCCCGGGCTCGAGGTGGAGGACGACACTGTTGCTGGCGTAGTCGTAGTTCTGGTCGGCGTCCTGGGCGATGGCGCTGGCTCTCACCTGGAAAGGCAGAGGAGACATGTTTCTGCTGTTGACAGCTCCAGCGGCGATGGCACACATCTGTCAGTTGCATTTCGAACTCAAAAGCAAACCCCCAGACAACTTCACTGTCGGCATTTGTCTTTTCAGATGTAATCTAGCCCATTTATAGAGTGCCTCTATAAATGGCACAACTGGCACAACGGGGTACAACTGTGCGTAAAAGTTATGCGTAAAACTGCAAAAAGTAAACATTTGCTCACCAAAAAAAACATGATTTTACACTGTTTTGTAAACAAATACCAAAGATACTATTCTAAATACTAAAGCTGGGACATTAATACGTTAAAAGATTGTTACTTAGTTATATCATGAAGCGTCATACCTGGTTGTTTTTACAGAGATCAGCCCACATGCTCGTTCCATCTCCGCCTCGCATCAGCACATGGTAAACAAAGAAGTAAATCCCGGGTATCGAGCAGGTGAATTTCCCTGTGGAGGGGTCGTAGTGGTTACCAAGATTTGTGACCACGTCGTCGAATTTCAGCACTTCATATCCTTCGTGCTGCTTCTTCAGTCCTGCATAGAACGCAATCTTTGGCACGGTGTTGTAAGTGGCTGCGCTGATTGCGCCGTTGGGCCCGTTCGCTCCGGGCGCTCCCGGGAGACCCGGAGGGCCCGGCGCCCCTCTCTCTCCGGGCGGGCCAGCGGGTCCTGGTGGCCCTGGCTCTCCACCTGGACCCCTCGGACCCATCCTCCCGACGCGCCCCGGCTCTCCCTGGGGACCTTGGATGAACGTCGGGAGCGACTGAACGAGGCGGTTGTCTTTGATCGGGTTGGTCGCCTTGGCTGTGGCCGTGGCCGCCGTCCCGTGAGAGTCGCACACCATTTGACAGGATCCGAGCATCTCATATCGCGCGGGAGTCCCGGCGGTGTTCACCATGACCGGGATCAGAACCACCAGCACCAGCACCAGCGCGACGCCACAAACACCAGTTGCGATCATCTGCGCTCTGCGGAATCGCGGCGTTCTCCGGAGCTGATGGTCTTCCAGCCTGCTTGCGGGCGATATTTTTGCAGAGGGAAGAATTTCGCCTTCTCTCGTGTTCTGCTGCAACTTCTGGAGACAAAACAGTCTTCCAAATGCTGGTGCGCAAAAGTAAGCATCCACAACTTTTACGCGCTGCAGTATCCGTTCGACTGATTCATCTCCGCCGCGAGAGGCAACAGCGACACAACACTTTCTGGTTGGCAAAACAAAACAAAAACAATCTGCGTGATGTGACCGTGAAGCAACGAGTCGGCAGCACAAGTTTCTGTCCAGCACGGTGCCACAGGAGAGAGTGGGCTAGAGATGAACCGTTACCCGCTCCTGTGTTTGGAGAGTGAGGGGAGGGGTGGAGGTGATGGATGGGATAGAATCCATGCATTTCTTCAATCAAGAGAGAGAAAGTGGGAAAACATATAAACACTGATGCAACTTTGAAGCCTCTGAAAACGTGACTGTTATTTTATGCTTTAGTTTGTTTCTTTTCTTATCTTTTCTTTTTTTCTTAACCACGTGACCAGCCTTTAAACGCATCCCTTTTTGTATGGATGGCTGTAAACGTTACATCCCAGAAACACCTAATCAGAACTTAACCAAACAGCTCTAAAGGTCTTAAGCATAATTAGGCCCATTAAAGACAAAAAGCTATACTCCTTTGGCACCTGGTCACACCTCAGCGGCTCTCAGTGTCCAATTTATCATTTGGACAAAATCTATAGAGCCTCTGAAAGAAAGGGGGGAGTCACTAGGAGCTGGCAGTGAAGGATGTCTTCACATAAATATACTGATGAAACGACAAATAGGATAAAGGGAGATCACTTAATTAACAACCAATGTGAATTCACCATCAGCTGCCCTTAGTTAAAGTCAAAGTAGCTGCTTGTGATTTTGTGATATTTGCCTAAACAAGCGATGAGTTCTTTTTTTTTTTTTTATTCAATATAAAATGATTCCAAATGGCCCTGATCGATTTTTCAAGAATTAAAAAAAAAAATGTTCCGTCCAGAATAGAAAACTTTTTCTAAGGTTTGAGTGATGAAGGGCTAATTCCTGTTGAGGAGGGCAGATGATGATCTTGCTCATGAATGCAGAGGCTGTCGATGGCACCTCGCTGCCAGGTTGGAGAGACAGATGAAAAGGGAGGAAAAACACAGATAGCCTTGTTTGTTTCAGGAGGTGGGAGGCTTTTGATTTGCGGCCCCAATGAGATTCTACGGAAGTCCCAAATGCAAAAAGTGGCTGTGGCGCTTAAAAAGTGCCAAACAGAACCATTTGGACTCAAAAAAGATTCCGTTAAAATTGCTGTAAATATGATCATTTATTAGGGATATTGTTCTGTCAGTACGGAAGCTTATTGCTGCCAAGCTGGTAAGAGACAATTGGATTGGTTATTTGGGTGCAATCAAGATGCTGTCAGGCTGCAACAAAATACAAATTTTGTGTCATAATAAGAAAAGTTTCTTGTTATTAAGCAAAGGCACTTTTCTTGTCATGATGATAGATTCACGTTATATTTTCACGTTAAAAACAAAAACATTTCCCATTATAACCAGATATTTTCAGATTATATTGTCACGTGATAACATTAACATAACATGTCATGTCATGTCATTGTCCGTAACCGCTTGTCCCTTTACATGGGGTCGCGGGGTGTCGCTGCTGGAGCCAATCCCAGCCTCGTCTCAGGTCTCAGGGCGAGGGCAGGGTACTCCCTGGAGAAGTCGCCAGCTCATCACAGGGCCCTCACTGATGACATAACAGCAAACATTTATTTTACAACAATATATCTTAATGTTATATTGTCACATTATAACATGAAACATTTCACGTTATAACAAAATACTTTCACGTTATAGTGTAAAACATTTCACATTAAAACAAAACCTTTTCAAGTATATATATATATATATATATATATATATATATATATATATATATATATATATATATATATATATATATATATATATATACACACACACACAGACGTGTGTGTGTGTATGTATATATGTATATGTGTGTGCATGTGTACACATTATACAATATGTTTTTGGCATTTAAAGCAGAAAGAGGTGAAAATGTTTGCTCATAGAGAACCTTTTGCATTCAATTTGCTGGTTGGAGGAGCTTCTGCCAAATTCTCAATGAAGAGACATCTTAAGCGATTGTAAATCATAGTTTCTCAGTCTGAGGACACATCATGGCCTCATTGAAGCCCTGTGTAATAGAGGAAGGACAGGCTGTCCTCCAAGCTAACAGTGATGTAACTGACATACAATTCAACTGAAATGTTGTTATGAGCATTGACATATATGGATTTTAATCAATGGCTTTATATTAATAATGTAATGTGAAAGTTGTTTATGGTAAAGCCAACAAGAATGATGAGTAACTCTGCAGTGAATATGAATTGTGATCCTGAGTCATCATATTCTTACAGTTGGCTGTGTTTTTGTCACAATTGAACTTTTGTCTACTGGATTTTAAGATGTATGGCATTTAATCTGCCAAACGTCTGACAGTGTTGTGAAAGTGAAACATTATTTGTCTGTCTTCCTCACGATTCAGATCCTCTCCAGAATTTACTTAAGAGTCTGGAAGAATCAGATAAGTAGTTTTTTTCTGTAACCTGCTGAGAAACAAACAAACCCAGGCGAAAAATATAGCATCTTTCTGCAGTGATAAAATAAATAAATAAATAAATAAAAAATAGGACTCAAATTCGGCCAGTGGAAAGATGACTTGAATGAATGAATTCAGATTCAGATGAATTCTTTTGGATGTGTAAATAAACAAATGTCTGCTAACACATTAGCCATATCCAGCTAATAAGGTAATAATATCTCATTGTTTATCAGCTTGACTTTAAAAGACATTTTAAAGTTTAAATGTTAAATTCAAGTTTAGACTAACCCTAACCCTAACCATCCTCATCAGCCTAAGCTGTACGTTCTGTTAAGTGCAAATTAGCTAAATGTTAACATGCTAACACAGTAAACTAAGACAACGTATATGTTAGACTTTTTACCCACTAAACAGTTGCATGTTAGCATTGCCAAGCAGTATTTTCTATTGAGTGCTAAATAGTGAAATGTTAATAAGCGTGCATGCTGAACTAAGATGGTTAACCTGGTGATAAGTACACTTGTGAAACATCAGCATGTTAGCATTGCCATTAGCCTCAGCTGTACTTTCTCTTAAGCGCAATGTAGTAAATGCTGACAGGCTAAATTAAGATTGATCAATATTATGCTATCAGAATTAGAATCAGTATTCCTTTATTGTCCCACAAATGGAGTGATTTGTTTGCCACAGCAGCCAAAGGACAGTAGTATTTTAAAAAACAATAACAATAGTAAAAAAATATAAAATATCATTAAAAAGTAAGAAAATTGAATAGACTCGTATATACATATGACCATAATATTGTACAAAATTAACATGTTAACATAATATCATACAAAATTAACATGTAACTTACCAACTTACCAGGTTTACCTGCTAAACAGCAGGTAACATGCGAAACTGAGGTGGTGAACCTGCTAAACATCAGCATGTTAGCATTGTCAAAGTTTCAGCTATACTTTCTGTTTAGTGCTAATCAGCAATTTTCTAAGATGCTAACATGCTAAATTAGGATGTAAACAATAAAACTGCTAAACATCAGGATATTTGCATTGCCATCATGAGCATTTAGCATCACGGATATTATACAGTATGTTACATGAAGTGTGGCTGTGATTAAAGTTTTGGAATAACACGCTCAAGGTAATTACATGAATTTAAGAGTCATCCAGAGCAATTGTCAACTGTGACTTGCAACGATGACATTTGAAATGACATTTCAGAGTAAAATCGGTTGCATTCCTCTTTTATTGTTTTTTTAATTCATGCATCGCTGCTGCAGCTGAGTTGGGAGGGCGCTGCATGTGAGCAAGGACGCATGAGCATTTCTAAACGACCACACGTTTTCTGTGGGAAGGGTGCAAAGTGAGAAATAGAATACTATGTAATTGAATAGTACATAAAGACACACATCCACGCTCTACCTCGCACACACACACACACACACACACACACACACACTCCCAGAAACACAGTGGGACATACTGTGGCGGCTATGAGTCAGTGAGCACTTGTTAGTGGTCAGGCTCTTTCCCTCCCGGTTGGCATGAGCCTCTGGTGACTCAGGGAGACTTGTCGACCAGGAGCCAGAGCGAACAGCAGTGTCAAAATCCACCGAAAGCTGTGGGAAGAAGACGCAACTTGTATTAGAAAAGCTTTTCACAGCCATCACACCGACGGAATCAGACACAAAACGCGTGTCCAAAGTTGACTTTCATCACTCTTTTCCCATCTTAGCTACTCAGCTCACCTCCGCTGATGTACTGAAGCATTCCCCTGGTGGTGGAGAGCCCTGACAGGTTGTTTTGAGTCTCGACATCGGGAGTTCATTTACAACCAGTCGGGCGGGAGTCCTGTGGGAGCCTGATGATTTTTGACATCCGGACAAGCAGATGTTCAGAGGACATGAATAAAACATACGGCCCATCTGACCACAGAGCGAAGGCTTTTCTGAGTGTCTAATGAAATATGAGGCATGATTTCAATTCACAAACTGAAAAGGAAAAAAAAAAAATCCCTTTTGTCAGATGACTGCGATGCTGCATGGAATATGGATGCCGTTCATGTAGCCTGACCTGGGTGGCTAAGCAGGGTTCAATTGCAGTTATGACAATCAAAGCTGAGACAGGTTCGTCAAAATGTGGTGAATGGGAGGGAAATGAATGGACGTCTCATCACCAGCCTGGAATGTACAAACAGAAACATTATGTGACCACTGTCACCCCAAGTGTTTACCAACCGATGGAACACCATGTGGGCCGGGGCAGCGATAAGATGCACGCCCCTCAGTGCGCTTCACACCTTCCGCTTTATCAAAAAACTCTTGAGTGTTTATTTTTCCTTTTTCCTCAGAAAAGGCTGGGCTCAACAGTTCAGCTCAACGAGGGGGTGGGAGGGAGATAACAGAATGCGTTACCACACCGCCCACTCAAAGCTGGTCCCTGTACTGTATTTAAGATGGAGCAGCAATCACAATCATACCAGGGTGTGACTGTAGCTCCATGCTGGAGAACAGGGCTTTTTCATTCAAGTGAAAATCAAGGTGTGATTGGAGATTGTTTGGTTTGATTTCATTATTTGCTTCCAGCTGACAGGCAAACAATGAATTTAAGGCAATTGCTTTGATTGGTGTGCATGTCCTGGTGTCATGGTGGTGCAGTTCTTTCCATTCTTCTTGCAGTGTGGGAGGGGGTGTATGAACTTCTGTAACCCCTCACTTAATTCTGATTCATTAAGGAATAAAAGCAGGGAGTGCATTTTTAGATCATGCTTTCCCACACAAGGGAGACAGAAGTTGGGTAAAGACTCAGATGAACTTGTGAATGTGATTTGTAAAGAAAAAAGAATCAAAGAACTCCTAGATGAGAATTTTTAAAAAATGCATGTAAGGAATCATAACAGTAATTTTATTCATTCTTGTGAACATGATATCTCAGGAATGCTTTATGAGAATGTCTGCAAATCTGGCACAAACGTCCGCTTGGACTGATCAGATTTTAGTTGTCAAAGGTCACTGTGACCTCACAGAACACGTTTTTGGCCGTTTCTCAACAATGAGAATGAGTATCTTGACTGGTGCAGGGAGGAAATGAAACCACAAGGCGGTAATAGTAGTTTTCATGTTTTTCTTTCTTTTGTCCATTATGTAAGCAGGTAAAAATCTTGTTTTTCAAGAGAGCCCCAGGTGAGACCTGGAAAGGGCAGCATTAAAAGCACTGCTACAAGTAAAAACAGTTAAAGATATAAACTTGTGTTTGGCATAGAAAACTGAAAATAAGAGAAAACACATAGAAAACTGAATAAAGGTAAAATGGAAAAATTAACAAAAAAAATACAACAGAAAAATGAAGAAAACTGAGAAAAGAAAAGAACACTAAGAAACCTGAGCTGAAAAAATAAAAAAGAGAAGAACCCTATCGCAGACTGCAGAAGAATACAGATGATATCTAGTTTAGATGCATCAACACAAAGGCTCCGACCTGCTTTTATCGCTCACCCTGCAAAACGTAATAAATAAGTTAAAAATGGACAGTGCAGTCGGGATATTTAACTTGTTTTCGGTGCAAACCACCTTATTTCATTTCTTCCATGTGTCAAGACATGTGACACTCATTTATTTTATAGATCAGAGCTGATAATAATGATGAAATGAAATGAAAAGGAAACCTGATTGCCGAACTTCAAATATCGGCATGTAGAAGCCACATCATGTTACTGACTCTACTTTGAATATCATGTCTTCCTCTCTGTAGCCTCCTCTTGTCCTCCAGCAGGAGCTCAAAGCCGACCACGTCATCGCTCACGTGCCGTCTGTGAATAAGATGTTGAATCATGAGCGGCATCCTGTGAGCGGCTCGGGGACAATAAAGAAAGTCACACGAAGAAGGAATATAAGAAAACGCACACTATGAGAAGGAGATTACTGTAGTGCAATGAAAGAACACAGGACAGGAAATGACTGTACAACTTAATAAACCAATTAATAGGTCAATCAAATCCAAATACACATGGGGAATGTGTCAATGGCAGCTGCTGATTCTGAGGTGAAATTATTAAATAAAACTAAACTCAGCAGCTGATAAACAGCACACAATCCATTCATAGAATATATTTAAAAGTCGCAATGAAATACGTTAGATATACTGATTGGCTATCTTGCCAAAGGTTTGCAAACATGTTTTTTTTTTTTTTTCTCTTAACAGTGACGCATAATGGCTCGGTGAGTGTTGCTTGTGCGGTCGGTGTTGTGAATGTATTAATATCGCTGAGTGTTTAGTATCCTAGACTGTGTCCTTTTCGATCCGCCGTCATGTTCTTATCTTTTCCTCCGCTGTGATTATGTGCTCTGACCTCATTCCACTGCACTGCCTACCATCACATATGTTAAAGATTGTAAAAAGCTTTGTTGCAACAGAGCCCTTATGTCCACCAGCGCCTTTCACAAAACAGTGACGTGCTTGGTTATTTTTATGTAGCAAATGTTAAATCTATAAGTGTGAATAGCGTCCAAAAAAAATACACAGCAGTCATTCTAACTTATTCACGAACTAATTTACTGACAGTCTGACACTCTTTTCCTCGAAAAGAGTGTTAATAAGTGCTTCATAATGACTAATAAAAAAAAAATCGGTGTGCTTTAAATGTGCATGCTTTTAAGCAACTAGTTGTTTTATATGTGTTCCCTGATGTAACATGTTAATGTAAACGTCAACACGCAATATTGATTAAGACATTAGATGAATACACTGGATCTCTTTTGGTTTATAATGGTGGGCTGCAATGGAGTGCATTTGCTTTTAGTCACTGCGTTTGTTTAACAGCTTCAATTACTGGGTACAGCTTAAGATTTTATATAAAGAAATGTGACTTCCACAAAATATGGAACTGCATATAGAATTGCCAAAAAACATTTGTCTCATTCTCAATCAACTACAATATCAAAATGCTATGAATAATATGAATACAACACACCAAAGCTTTTACCTTTTAGCTTTTACTTTTAAGTCTTTAGATCTTTCATATAACACTTGTGTACATCTGATAAATGACTTAAATTTGGATGCAGGAGAGTAAATTTTACATCGTCGTGCCACTACTTTTTATTTGCAAGATGGATACTTCTTTTAGTGCTGGTTCATGAAGCAATATTGATAAACCTTAATGTATCTAAAGGGCCAGTGTCACTGGTTATATTGCAGTTTATAAAAAAGAGACTGAATTTGTTGCTGTCATGGCTCTGTGTGTGTGTGTGTGTGTGTGTGTGTGTTTGTGTGTGTGTGTGTGTTTGTGTGAGGAAACGTTCACTCCTTCATTCCAGGACTCTTCTGATTGCCCCTGATAAAACTTTACGTATTGCAACCTGGAATACAGGATTACAACAAAGGATTATAACGAAGCCAAATCCCCCATGCAAAAAAAAAAAGAAAAAAAAATTAAGTAGATTGATTTTCATCGAGGTGTCAATCGATGCACCGTGGCATCAGAGGGTGGAGTGTCACATTTTCTGCCGATGAGATTGAGCGGCAGCGAGAGGCTTAGTGGCAAATACAATCGAGGAGTGTAAACATACCGAGGGCCGCAAGAGGCCGATCAATGCCTCCAGTCTGGGCTTGATTAATTACCTCAAGAAAGAGACTGAGGTGTGAGGGCACCAGAGAAACCTGATCAGAACAAGATTTATCACCCAATCTCTGTATCATCCCTTCCTCCCCCTCTCCGTGTTTTCTCCATTTACTGACTCGAGTGTGTCATGTGAAGGAGTGACTGACCTCTTAGCATGTTGTAGAGGTTAAAAAACCAAAATGAAGCGATGGTAACCTTCACCTGTTGTTCAGAAGGACAAAGGTAGCAGATATCTAATAAAAACCCCAATGAATGGTGAAATTGTATATGAAAACATGCTGTTAAACCCACAGTTTAAACAAACTGAAGTCACTATGGATTATGAATATAAGCATTTGATGAGGCCCTTTGATATTATTCAAGTGATTTTATTTGATAGCTGTGAGGTCTTGAACATTTGACTCTTAAACTCCTTGTATAAGAAAATAAACATAAAATAATGCCATAAATAACTCTCATAAAATTATTTTCAGACTGGACGTACAGAAAAAACAAACAATCTTTGTGTCCCATGAGAAAGTTAATTAAATTGTTTTAGTGAAATAACAAGTCAAGAATTAACTTCAGCACTGAACATTTGTAGATTTATAGCCTTCACATCAATAATTATGTATTTTATGCAGTTAATGAGAGTAACCATAAAGGAGTAATTCAGCATTTTGTGAAACCTGCTTAATTGCTTTCTGGTGAAGAGTCTGTTTAAAATTAAGTCAAAGCATTTATTGTCATGTGCATTGTTAAAAAAACACAACAAAACACGACTGATATCTTCTCTTTTTTTTAAAATACAAGGATATAAGAATGAACCATATAGTCTTGGAAGATGCAGTTTAATATACATACACAGTATCAGTGCAATAAGACTGCAGGCTGAAGGCATCCAGCTCAGTTTAACACAAAATGCTGAAACAATTCTAAAGCATTTTGTTGAGGTTTTAGGGTTGGATTAGGCACAAGCAGGTTCATTTTGTTAACTTTGGACATAGCCGGACTTGTTGTTTCCTGCTTTTTACAGTCTTGACAGGCTAAACTAGGCTAAGCTATGTGGCTTTTGGCAGTATAGCCCTTATATTTACCAGACAGAAGTGTTTTTTATACTGGGCAATAAGCCACCAATTGGCCGTCCTTTTTGCGGCTGGGTCCGTGGGTTTAGACAGAAGGCGGTAAATTGGGGGTCTGTTTTGGTCAGCCAATTTGCTGCCTAGGAGGGTACACTTATTTCAGCTTCCATTGCTATCGAAATCCAAGACATCGATGTGCCGGCTATTGTGATAGATGGGCAGAGGTGTCGATGACCTGCACTGTTGTGCGACCCACAGCTGGGAAGTTTTAAAACCAGGAAACAGCTGATCACAGCAGTCAGTCCATCACTTCATCCGCAGAACCCTAACCCTTGTTTTGAAGACAAATTCTTTGTCACTGTTCACAGCCAAACTTCATGCTTCACATCACGTCACAGGTTTATGCCTATCTCAGTGGTGGCTTTTGGAAAAGGAGGAATATTACACCTCCCTTTTAGGTAGACGAGGCGGCACATTGCAGCCTTTACCTTGCAGCAAGTGTGCCACCTTTTTTATCTAGAAGGGCAAGAGATGATGAAAAGTAAGAAATAAGTCAAACTAAACGTCTTCATGATTCCGCAGATGAGAATGTAATTGTACTACCTCTCCTCACTTCCTCCTTTGCGGCTGTAATACTATATACAGCCACTGGAGGTTTCCACCTATCAACAAATGTAAATATGGGTTGTAATGAGCTGCTTTCATTTAAACCTATATGGCCGTTTTTTCTGATAAGGACAGGCTCTAGCATGATTTTTTAAAATAAAACCGGAGCTTCCAGTTTATGCTAATGGGGCTTCTTTCTGCTGCATGAATACATAAGTAACTGTTTGCTGACACATTTTTGATATCAGCTGTATCAAATAATCATATTTCAAGATTGTTTTTACAGCTTGTTTGGCATTTACATCTCTATGTGTTAGTGTAGTTTTAAAATAAATATTCAAATATAAAAATAAATAAAAAATTCAAATATCTGTTTATATTGTCTAATCACTGCATGATAAATTATGTAAATTAAGAGTTGACTCAGTAATTTAAAAATTACCAATGGATAACTGTAATTTAACAGCATAAAACAGTATTCGTAATGAATTGCTGTAAATTTACAGTGGATTACAACAGCATCTTACTGTATTTTAAAATAATTGTAAAATACTGTTAAATATTCATCCCTCACATGTAAATTAAGAGTTAAATCAGTCATTTAACAACAAATAACAGTAGTTGCATTGTAAAATAACTGTTTTGTTTTTTTTACAGGGAAATTCTTTACAGTGCTGCCACTGAACAGTTTAAGCGAATGGCATTAATGAAGAGATAACACATCGAATACCTTTGGTGTGACATTTTCTGTGGAGTCACCTTTCATTGCAGAGCTAAATGCCAGCCCAAATTTTAGAAAACCTGGACCCAGCCACAGGACTCTTATGGTCATCACTGGCCACGCACACAGAATAATGAACACAATAAAAATTGTATCTTCCCAAACGTTAAGTGAGTCTCAATAAACTGCTCCAGCCGGTCAGATGGATCTCCTCATACGAGACTGTACTCTGTGAATAAAGACCAGTCACTGTCAGAACCAGGACAGCCACATGACATCCCTGCTGTCTGATGCACGACTGTCTCCCTGTCACCCTACATCCTCACCCGAACTAATGATAACCTTTGACTCCCAAAAGATGTCAGGAGATGAGAGAAAAAACCCAATTAATTTAGGGTGAAGAGGACTGGAACGTGTGAGCGCGTCATGCTGGCGGAGTGAGCGGTGAGGAGCTCCAGGAAAAGACAAGGCTCCGCATAATTAGGATTCAGGAGGCCCATTGTCGAAGATAATTAAAGCTGACAGCCACTGTGGAGTCGAGAGGAGGAGAGCGGAAAACACCTTCAAACTACATGCTTCGCTTTAACACACTTCATACGGACTCTTTCAATCTCAGCGGCTGACACAACCTGCAGCACCATCCATCAGAACAGCTTGCCAGGAAAACCGCATATGAGGCAATAAAATAGATGACAGATTAACAGAGAGGGTAATGACAGTTCTGGTGTGTGCGTGTACACTCTTTTTAACCTGAAATCAAGCTGAACAAAGCTGTTATAATAAGTGACAGTTCCAGCTGTGTCACAAACGCGAGGGTGTGTAATATTTGAGCTGCAACCCTCTCTCTTTCTTTAAAGTTTTGTCAAAATTGTCTTTATTCATTTGCAAGTTATGAGCTCATAATAGGACAGTCAATTTCATATGTTTTTCCTTTTTCCTTTAAAGTTAAATGTCCAGTATGTACACTTAAAAGGGCCAGGTTAACTTGAATGGGAATAAAATGATGCAATGGTGCGGCTCTTCTAGATTTAATAAATATTATCTGACCAAACTGTGATTTTAAGACAGTGAAACCAGTCAAAATCCACCGTTGTACAGCTGTTTCTTTCACAATGTAGGCTTATGTGTTGCCCCAGGGCAACACTTGACATTTTAATTGCACCTTTTGGCCACAACAAACAATTGACTTCAAAGCCTGGCGCTCTTCCTGGGGGTTTGCTTCAAGCGTCATGTGATGCACTGCGGCCCAAAAATACCTTTTTCCCTTAAGACAGCTGGGAGCTAAACCTGAAGTTAGCTGGCCCAGTTGGCGGTAGTCTTTAGTGAGCGCACTCTATGGGCCACACAGCATGGAAGATCCAGGTATTTTCCTATAGGTACTTTGTTGAGAGAATGTTTTCTGGAATGTTTTCTGGCCTCGACTCGTGATCCTTCCTATGGATAGATAGCTTTACATGTTGCTAAGCTAACTGCTTACTGCTGTTCACTGTAGCCTCAGTTAGCTAGTTAGCTCATGTAACATTTCATTTAAACAGAAGCGTTGGATTTGTATTTACAAACACTCGGACTGCAAGAGCGCCAAATCACACATAACACCAATTCCTACTTAATGTCACTTTAATGCTTAGGTTCAGTCTTTGATCTCATCAGTTTTGGAACCCAAACCCTGACCTAATAAACTCACAATGTGCCATCTGCACAGCATCAAGAAGTAGATGGTGAACAAAGTGGAGCAGCTAAAGAGCATGCTTAACTGCTGAATATGTTTTCCTCAGTTGGTGGCGACCAAATCAGAAATAAAAGTAAGATGTTGTTCCATGTCTACATGATGTTTTAACATGCCATACAAGTGTTCAAAGTGATAACATGCTATGCTTAATTTTCAGCTTGTTAAGCCCCGAGCACTTCAATCAAGATTTAAAAAAATAATAAAAGTGGGATTTGGTGCAGTGTTTAATTTCTTGTACTTTCTTTTGTAGTAAGCCACTTATACTTTCCCATTTTATATGAGACATGCAGAAATGTAGTTTTACAGCAGAAGTGCACACTCCTCAGTATGACAGAAGACTAATAGAGTCAGTAAAGTGACTAAATATGTAAGCTATCTAAAGATACACATAAAACTACTGGTCAAATGATGCTGCAGCAGCATCCCTGAGTGTCATGAAACAAGCAAATGCTCATGAAATGCTTTTGTACAGTATGTTGTAATGTGTCTAGGTTTTTTTTTTTTTTTTTTAAATGTGCCATTTATAAGAAAAGATGATTTTTTAAAATCTTAGTCCCAAAGTGACTAGTTGGGATTGTGACAAATCAATGTCTCTTACAAATGGCACATTTAAGTACCTTTTTGCCATTGTATTTTTGTTTGTTTTTTTATACAAAGCCCTGTGAGCTGCTTTTGTAAGAAATTGTTCCACACAAATGAAATATTCCTTTGGTCCTAAATAGTGATGGAAATTGACCAACTGCTGTATGTTCATGTTGCTTTAAGAATGATAAAGAGCATCAAGAGGGGATAAATTTCCTCTACAAAAATAGTATTAGACATTTTCTTCCCCAGTGTCAGACAAAGCCTCATTTAATGAGAGTGTAATATTAATTATTGCCCCTTCAATAAAAAAAAGACAAAAAAACAAGAACCACAGTTTTCCATAGTTCACGGTCAAAAGGAAGTGACCTATTTATCCTTTATATTAAGTCGAATCACATGTGACAGCTCCTCCTAAAATAATGAGACTTTACATAGACTGTTCCATTTTTTTTAATCTACAAAATCATCTCTGAATCATCATGCAAATGGAACATTTTCCTGCGCATTCTCCCTGTCAAGCGCTGCCTGTAGGAATGGAACAGTTTAACCAGTTGTGCTCGAGTCTGTCAGCAGCATCACTTGTCTTTCGCTACCGTGTTTCTAGCTTGGCATTCACATGGACATTCTCTCATATACAAATACACTGACTGTACATACCGTACATCCTTCAAAGCTGAAAACACACACACACACACACACACAGGGGTGAAACCACATCTCTCGTACCAAGCTGACACACGTCTGAGTTAATTTCTTCATCTTCAGTTTTGTAGTCTAACACATAATAGTGTCTTGTTTTCCGCCCTGCGAATGTCCAAATGAGATATCTGTAGAGGCTGAAGTGTGTCATCACAGAGACCACCAGAGCCATCAAAGGAAAGGCACTTATCATTGACTACAGAATTATGATTGGCTGAGTTCTTTGTTGCTGTTGATTCTACTGGTTAGTTCCTCCCTTTGTGAATGGAAGGAGATGTAGATATTTAAGAATACTGCTGAGTGAACTTCTGGTGGAACTCCTTGACTTTGGTCAGCAGGATCTTCAGCTTGTCTTTTGGTGGCAAGATGGTCATTCTAGCAGATAGAAGGCAAAGAAAAGAAAGACAAAAATGAACTGAAGTGAATGACTGAGTAACTGGAAACACATTAAAAAATAAGCCATTTTCAGACATGGAATACGTTACATTTCTAGCTCTGTTACAGTGAATCCTTTCTGACATTCAGACACAGGTGGTTTTTAAAAAGGTAACACTTAAGACATGAAAGGACTTATGGAAAGAGCCACATTCCTCATGCTATGGTTGAAAGAAGGAGGGAGGAGAGAGAGAGACAGAAAGAGAGAGCCTAAATAAATGACCATCATGAGCACAAGGGACCCTCGCATCTCACAATGAATCCATAAACACTGACTCCATATCACAATCCATCTTCACAGTAACCAGGACTCCTCTGGGGCAGCCTGCACATGCAAGTAGTTGCTCCAACTCCATACAGAAAGCAGCTGTTACAGAGCACTCCGGGATTTCATAGGAGAATCAGTACAACGCCTTGTCTTAAACTACGGTTCCGTACCAATACAAATATATGGAACTTTCGATACTATTACTCGAATCCAAATATGATTTCACTGCAACAAACACTACCAGAGACAATGTTTGGACTTGGTTGAGTGCTGTACACTTTCAGTATCCCACAAGTTATCAGAGATTTTTGCGAGGGGTAAAATTGTCTTTTTCTTTCTTTCTTTCTGGCTATATTTGATAGTTCAGCTGAAGAGCTAAAGTTATTGAAGTGATCCCCAAAGGTAGTAACACTACAAGGCAGCGCTCTCTCTCATCTCTCCCTGCATGTTTAACCCTGCAGCCTTTACATACATTTGACGACATTCAAGTCAGACCTGTGCTGTGTTTAAAAAGAGATATAGAAATGTTACCAGGTCCAAACTAATAAGATTGTGGTCCTGACTTTTATGCAAATGTGACTCAGACATAAGACCATGTTAGGTCGCCATGTCTTAAAGGGGTTTTAATGTTAAATTGACCTTTATTATAACGTAAAGGAATAAGCGCATGCACTTGCCTACAGCAACAGCTGTACTGATCCGTCATAAATCTTTTAGTTAAATGTGAGAAAATTAATTAGAAAAAATACAGATAGTCAAGTAACATTTTAAAGATCCCATGCATTAAGGCCAACATAAAGATTCTTGATCGTTTGTCTGACATTGGTTTTCAAAAAGATCATATCCTTAAAATCCTTAAAATGACATAAACTCCTTCTCTCTCCTTAAAAATGTAAAAGTATATGAATATGTTAATGTTTTTGGCATTTCACTAGTTTAACTGCTGGACACAACATGTCTTCACCGTGAAGTCCATTCTCAGTGTATATACACTGGAGGAGGTTTCCACATCACACCTGTGTATGTGTGCTGTATATTGGACCAGGATTAGCTTAAAAACGCTGCTTGTAGATGCTTGTAGACCTGGCCCGGATTTTCAGTGGGCACAGAGATAATTTACACTTTTAGCATTCTAGCATTAAAGTCTGGCATTTGGGCCATTTTTCACAATCCAACAATTAATTGTTTTTGTCAGTAACATAATCTGCAGATTTATCAGGAATGAAAGTAACTGTTTGCTGTAGCCCTGGAAGTATTCAAGTGCTCCACACCTGAAGTGGTAGGTTCCATCCCTCTGTCCGAAGCCGCTCCCAGGCACGAGGCAGATCCCAGTCTCCTCCAATAACTTCATGCAGTAAAACATATCCGGCTTTTGGCCGTTTTCCTAACAGAGAGGAAAAGAAACTTGGCTGAATGTTCAGGAATTGGAGCACTTAAAGTAAGAGAACACTGATGAGGAATTCAGCTACTTTTTTTTTTTCTGATAAGTGCAGGTATGCTGTGAATACAACCTCTACTTATAACTGAACACTGTGACTCACAGTACAGCCTTAATACTAAAAGCATTCCCACTGTGCTGCTCTTTAGGATACTCAAATTGTAGAGAATCAAATCAATTTAAGAGCTGAACAGGGCCACTTCAAGAACGAAATATAGAAACGGCTCAATTGAGCACGTCTTTGTAACCAGTAGTAATTTCCTGTTTTTTTTTAACAATTCAATGGGTAATCATTATTAATGATACAATGCTGTGCTATACATCTGGAAACACTCAAAAGCTGTCCATGCTCATTCATTTTTGTTGCAATGATTGTGTTCTTCAGTTTCATGGCAACATTTTTCCCCTTTTGTTCATGTGTTCCAGAGAAACATGTTCGAAAGATAAATCATTTCAATGTACAACTCTTAACTATATCTCATTTCCTCTGGATCACAACCTTTCTGAAAAGTGCCTCAGCCTTAGCCGAGTATTGAGATAAGGGATGAGCCCAATGGACCACACGGCAGCTCCATTTATTCTGCCAATGGTAACGCTGGCTAAAGCATTGCTAAAGACGCTCAAGACGCAAAAATCAAAGCAAAAAGAAAACAAAGCAATGCTGCAACTGTGTTTCACGATAGTGAGCAGAGTCACTGGGATTAATGAGGTGTCAGTAGGTCAGCTTTACTCTGACCTTATCCTCCGTACGGCTAATCAGATTCTCAGCTTGGTTCTCCGTGAAATTCCTCCTGAGCAGTCGACCACGAAACAGAATTGAATCCACAAGCTATTGGAAATCATTTGTTCCCTCGAGCAAACAGGGAGGTGGAGACACAGTGCACTGAACCTGGTTGAACTTTTTTTTTTTTTTAATCCAGCATTGTGTGGAGAATGTGATGTGTATTTAATGTCAGTTAGCAAAGCCTGGGTATTCACAGACTGAAGACATAAGAAGTAGTACAAGAGAAAAATAATAATCCTTTCATAGGTGTATCATCCACTTTATTCCTTTCATTCTGTTGCTTCTCATCAATAATTTTTTTCCTTGAATCATTAATACAATGAACTTGAGTCACTGAAGCATCTGTAAGAGTGTAAAGGACTGACCGTGGCCTCTTTTATAGCCTTTTCAGGGATGGTTATGCAAGGGAAGGAGTACATAGCACCCTGCACAGGATTGCAGCTGATGCCCTGCACAGTATTGAGAACCTGCTCGGTAAGCTTGGCCTTCTCTGCTAAGGCACTTAAGGTTGCTGTGCGCTCCTGGTTGAAAGAAAAATACAGAACAGAGAGCATTATTTCATAAATTGGAGTGAAACTTCGTCTCCTGCCTTCTGCAAAAAAAAAAAACAAACAAACATCTGTGAGCTTCATGCGACAGATGTACGTCAATGCCAGATATTACACAGTAAGTACTAAACAGAGAACATATGCATAGTATCATTTGGGAAAAAAGCTGGGAACAGGTTTAAGCGAAACTTAAAATAGCACTAAGTACTTGGATACAGTCTGTTCACAGCTACTCAAACTGCTGGCATTTTGCAAACAGAATGTATAATGATACTGCTGTCAGTGTACTGGTAATGTGCAACAAGAGATCATGTTGCTGAATATTGACGTATTGATCAAATAGTCCCCTCTGGAAATAAATGGCTTGTGGGACACGGACTGTGTACCTTGATGAACTTTTCATGTGAGGGTTCGCCAGGCTGCGGCGGGTTGACCACCAGGTCCATTAGAGCCTGACCAGGAACGGGAGGACACAGACGGACAGACACCAGCTTGGTCAGCTGGGCCTTCACCTCACTGTCCAAGTTGATGATCTCCATGTAGCCTCCACGGAAGCCACACCTACAAGTGAGAGACAGCATTAGGATGTGTCGCACATGCACACGAAGCTAACAAGACCGAAAAGACAACAAACACAAGGAACTAGTGGATTTATCCCCGCATGAGGGTAAACTGACTTACTCTCCCATGTAACATTTGGAGGTGGAGTGGAAAGATACCAGCTCCACTGTGTTTGAGTACTCGGGCCCCATTTCAAACAGCACCTTCTTAAAAGAGTGGAACTGGCAACCCTCAGCATACACGTTATCCTGGTACACCTGACAGATAAAGATAGAGCGACAGGTGTCACAGGTGTGCAGAGAACAAGGAAACACATTGATGTTAGGAAAAGATGCAGAGGCGGTACCTCGTCGGCCATGAGGAAGAGACGTTCCTTTGCCGCAAATCGGATTACATCCTCGATGCACTGTCTGCTCTGAACCTGACCTGTGAAGGAGAAGGAGGCTCATTATGGAGAAAAGATTGAAACAGCGATAAGGCAGGTAGCTCTGTCCCTTTGCTGCCATCTAGTGGCTCTTCTGTGAGCAGTGCATGAAATGTGTGGTTGAGCCAAAATGAGATGAAAACCAAACAGAAACACACTGAAACACAAAAAAGCATAATGGGTGCACCGTGCAACTTATGAGATATGTTGTAACGAGCAGGTCCTTGTTTGGTTTTGCTTAAGGCGTTACACTTTTCCTGCCACTGGTTTTGTGTTTTTCCGCTAAACAACAGCTGGTGGTTGGAGCATGCCAAGAAACATGGCAATGCACCGGCAAAGGTAGTTAAAAAAACAAGATAGTTAGCAAGCAGTTAGCAACAAGGATGTGTAAATTTTAGAATACTGAAATTATTTTTGCAAATGTTTGATGCAGAAGGAAATGCACTCAGTGTACGTCAAAGACACCTTAAGTGGATTTTGTTGAGAAACACTGGATGTAAACATAACTAGCTGTTTTTGTGTGATCATCTCTTTAATGAAGAAAAGAGGGGAAATCTTTACCGGTAGGGTTCCCAGGGTTGATGATGCACAGGGCTCGGGGGTTGCAGTGTTGCCGGGCCTCGTCCAGAGAGCGCTGCAGCTCGCTGATGTCCAGGCTCCAGCACTTTTGTTCATTAAGGTAATAGTTGATCTGCACGGCGCCCAGTTCTGCCAGTGCAGCCGAGTACAGGGGATACTGAGGTATGGAGATCATGATGCCGGTGCGGGTTGCACCTTCGCCACACACCAGCAGCTTCAGCATGGTCTAAAAGAGGATAGGAAAGGTCAAGGAAAATCTGTCAGCTCGACAGTTTAATCTACAGATGAGTTATCACATTTTTTAATCATATATAGAAAACAGCTTTGTCTGTGTGGCGCTTTATAGAGTTAAAGACTGAAAGAGGAAGTAGACAAGCCTCTCCTGCTCTCAGTTTCAGTTTACAGGGAGTTCTCTTTAAAAAAAAACAAAACTAATAAAACATGATGCAACCAGTGTGTGGAGGCCTTATGACCCAATTCACAAGGTTGCAGCAGGAAACGGTCAACAAGATAGAAAAGAAAAAAAACCTGACAGCTGCGCAAAATCTTGCTCAGCTGTTCCGCCTTTTCTAAGATCTTTGCTTTTTTCCTTTGACAGCTGTAACTTGTCAGGAAACATCTGTCTTAAAATCATAGACACCCTATGACAAAGGGGTCAAAAGGGTCACATGCCAACACAGCTAGAGATGAGTGATCTAATTTCAGCACTTTCTTTATCCTAAAAAGACGCTACATTTGTTCTCAAAGTCATTCATTCTCTTGCTACAGTAGTTGTAACTCTTCCTTTGACACATCCTTTAAACGGGGACTCGCACTGATTCATGTGTTTTGCCAGTTCATATTGTGAATGAATTCACCGCAAAAAAAAAATTTTAAAAATCAATTAACGTTGAACTCATTAATACTCAAGTGCAACATTTTATTCTGTCTTTCTACACACCTGCTTAAAAGTACAATAGGGACAAAGTCAGTTTAACAGATGAGAGGTGATTTGTACCACAATGCCATCGCTGGCCCCCGTGGTGAGGTAAATGTTGTCTGGGTCGCAGGGCACTCCGCCATCCCTTCGCTCAATGTACCGGGCCACATCCTGGCGCACAGAGTCTATGCCCTGGCTGGCGCTGTAGGAACCTGAGGGAGATTCATGAGGACACGATAAGCTTTGATACAACAAAAGCATCACAATAAAGGGAAGGCCATAAAACCAGCACGCGCGTACGCACCCATGCTGTTCCCTCCGCAGGACTGCAGAATGCAGCGCGCTCTACTTTTAGCATCCTCTGGGAATGTGCTGTCATTCAGCAGTTCAGGGTAGGAGCAGAGCGCCAGGACCTTGCAACAAAGAGAGGTGTGAGCATAGAGGGTGCAGGGGACATTGTGCGAAATCCTGCTCGGATTACTGCACGCGACAGGGGAAAACAATGATTGATGTCGTCTCAGCTAAAGTGGAGGAAACCAGTCTCACAGACAGCGAGGTGTCCGTGAGGAAGCGCTATAAATAGATGAGAGAGATTTGGGGGGGGGGGGTTTAGGAGCAGACCTGTCGGAAGAAAGTGATTGGCTGCTGGCCCATAGCGTGCGCATCCCCAATGTTGGCCTTGATGACCTCGGCGAAGGGTTTCTTCATTCCCTGCAGAGTGTAAACACAACACACAGAAATGAATATGTGCAAACAAAGAGAGCGTTCGTTCACTTTAATGACATGTCATCATGGTTTCAGACTCGAACTGTCAGAGAAAAACAGAACTGGCTGAGAACTCCCCACTGCTCCCCAAACAGCCTTGACACTGCGCCTGCACACAGGCTTCAACACATACATAACGTACATGTACATGTATGTAACACATACATAATGTTTCCATAAACATTTCACCACGAGAGGCTGAGAGAGCAGCAGCTGCGGAGCTCACAGCGGGTTTGTGCTTTATTCAAAACCACTTCTATGGAAAAAAGTATTGGCTCAGGCTGGACTGAACCACACACACGCACACAGTGAAGCGTATAAAGAAATGGCAGAGGTTAAAATAATTGCCAAGATAAAATTCATGATTAATTGTTAGCTGTTCTTCCCTGTATCATGTTTCCACTTCCAAATGCTGACCATGTTGGTTCAAGTAATGCAGATTCAAGTAATGGACCTTAAATCTAATTTTGCTAGCAGACACAACCTATACGGGGACATAACAGCCCAACATGTCGGTCAGCAGAATGTATCAGCTGATATTGGCCGATCACAGATATATAAGTATCGGCGTATGTTTTATTGATATGTGCTGAAATAAAAACCTTTTGTTTTGACAGAATATTATACAGAGAAAGATGCTTGGAAGTTTACAACATTTGTTTCTGGATTTTAGGGCACTAAGATTCCCAGTGAAGTTCACTATTTTCAGTGCACAGTGAACAATTAAGTTCAGAGTTTAACTGTAAAACATCCTTCCTCCACTGCATATCTTTGTCACAAGAATCTAATAATCCTACACATATTATCCTTATAAATGTAAACTTTTCTAACACGAGGTACACTTACAGTGTACTTACCTGTTTACATTTTTATGTTTCCAGTTTCAGCAGCAGAGCACCTTTTATCATTCCCTGTGGGGGTTTTGACCACTAGCAGCAACAGGAGGCAATGTTTATGAAAGTGATACCTTGTTCAGCTTGTATTTTGGGCACAAGGACACACATGCCAAGGCTGCTGGCTAACTGTGTGTTGTATGAGGAAAGGAATCTATTCAACAAGTCTATCAGGCCTCAAGGACATAAAGTAAGTTTTAATGAATACAAGAAAGTAAACAACTATATTTCTTTGCTAACAAACAGGAGGCTGACAAACATGATGTTAACATTCTTCTGTTATTCCTCTCATGCACACTTAGTCGCTGACCCAATAAAGTTAAGTACAATTCTTTATCTAGAGACATTGCGTGCATCTAATCAGACGATTTGATTAATAAGTAAGGTCATACTGTAGCACAGTAGCAGCCTTTATGCTGATAGTGAATGTAAACATGGGAACAAAGTTTCAACCTGTGCAAACCACCTTATCATACTGATACCACTCACCTCCTGACACATTAACACAGAGACATACATCACACAGAGGCTTTTAACCTCCTGACTGTAGACTGAGAAGGGACAGGATGTACAACGGCAAAGCTGACATAATAATTAGGATCATCTACTCCCAAAGTAAAGAGTATTAATTTACTCTCTACCAGGCCAATGATATAACATCTCTGTAAGATGATCTCTTGAGCAGCTGAGACCACTGACAGGAGGATAAACAGCGATGCAGGCTGACAGACACACACACACACACGCACACACGCACACACACACACGCTGTTAATACCAGATGTTTGGGACAGAATGACACGGCAAAGGAGCCACAAGTGGAGCCTCACACTGACGCGGAAAATCAAAACAGGCTGTTTGTTTGATTTGTCCGATCCAGTGCATTTTGTAGAAAAGAAAAAAAAAGCTCTCTCGGGCTCTCTCATTGGTCACATATTAGAGGCGGCTCTCGGCCTGCACCAATACTATTGTGCCTGGCAGGTATCACCCCCTCAGTCAAAAGAACCGCCCACACTGACCCCTGCTCCCACGAACCCAACTAGAAAGGCGTTTTGTCCTCCGCTGCTGATAAAAAAAAAAAAAAAAAAAGAAACAGCTCAGCTGAACAATGCTGAAGTTGAAACTGAGCTTGTGTATTTCCTTTCAGTTCTTTAAAAAAGGAAACGATTCACTTTGATGCCTGAACCTCAAAGATTCTGCAATGGAAAATCATTTTGAAAGCTTTGCATTAACACTGCATAATCAAATCTAAATATGTTTTGAAATCTCAATATGGCAGAGTGCAGAAATCCAAATATCATGAGCTGCATTTGATAAGGATAACGTGTGACAGAAGGGCGACAAAGAAGTACTGCAGTGTTGCAGACATGCTGTGGCCCACAAATCGTGTTCTCCATATAAGAAAACTTGTCACATCATTGTGATCTTAACATCTATTTTTAAGTGAAAATGATAATTCCCACTAATTGTGAACCCCAGTGCAATCTTAGTATCTGTCAAAATAATCCAAGTGTGATTTCTTTTACCACACTGTGCAGCCCTAGTTTGCATATTGCCCAGTCTGTCCGTCCCCCATAGCGACTCTCTCAAAAGGTCCCCTGTTCACTACGGTTATCTGCTCATTAAGACAAACAAAGAACACAATGTAATAACTGCGTGTGAAGCCTTTATCAGTGCACTTGTTCACTGGTTCACAGTAATTTGGCTCAAAGTCTGTCTTGTTATGATTCCGTTCTGAAAAGCTAGAACAAAACAACTAACACAGCTGTGGTTTGGGGAAAAAACACAAAAAACAAGGCTGCAGTTGAAGAGAAAAGAAAAAATAAGGCGTGTAGGAAACTGGAGTCGAGGATCACGTGTGGATGTTTAATTCACGGACAAAAGTGAGAACAACCTCTGTTTCCCAGAGTAATCCAACCCCATCCAAACCGCTGCCTGGAATGAAGGTTGGGGTTATAAAGAAGAATGTGTTTTGACAAAATGACAATGGTTTAAAGTCTTAAAAAGACGCAGTTCAGTGCTTCTGAAAACTTTGGAATAAGATGGGAGGACTGGAAACGATTACTTGTGCTACATTTTTGCCTTCAGGCTGAGTGCTGTGCTATTGACAAAGACTGGCACCAGGACAGTCGGCAGTCAGTGAACAATGATTTGCAGAGCTCTTGCGCTCAATGAAAATCTGGTGAATAAAAAGCTAATTAGCCACTTTAAAAAGCTGTGGTTAGTATCTTATTTCACCTGTGAAATGCTTCTCTCCATCAATTTCTCGACTGGGTCTTGCCAGCTAAATCCACCTGCAATTTCTTCAGTTGTTTGAACATCTAAATATCAGTTCAATATCGCCGGATCAAACTCTTGTTCGGTCAAGAAGAAGATAAATATCCCCACAGGAGTGGCGGTCAGCTGTGGATAAGCAATGGCCAGAGCAAACAGAACATAAAATCTATGTTGAACCATCTGGTTAAAAAGGTCAGCACTGTCATTACAGCCCCTTCTGGATGATGTCGCTGAGCCTTTCACCTGCACAAGAACCTGTTTGCAAACTCATCCCTTCCTGAACAAAGCACTCAGGAGAGGGCGGTTTTCACACCAGACTGCACTAACAGCTGGTTGCCACATCACCATAAACAGCCCAAGAGGAAGGGATCAGGCAGAGAAAAGCTCAAATGTCTGTGTTTAAAAAAACAGAAGATGGTGAAGATGGTTAAAAAGAGCTGACATCAAATGCTGGACACAAGTGATGAGAGATAATCGGACCGATTTTTGGACTACCAGGATGGCAACTACTGATTATTTTAATTGTTGATTCATCAGCTGATTGATCTTTTAATTAATCAGTTGTTTGGTTCTTTCCAATGTCATAAAATGGTGAAATTTTTTTCCACATTGTTTAGCGCAAGCCACCAAGACACTCTGTTTACCGTCATAAAAAGGGTAAAAAAAAAAACAAGAAAAAAAACAAGAAAAAAAAGAATCACGTATCACATTTAAAGGGCTAAAAATCATAAGTCTGACCAACACATAAAAGGAACTTAAGTTCTGTGGTTTTGTAGAAATGTCTGCCAACATTTATTCTGGTGATTGGGTTGTCCAAAGAGTCCAAATAATCGGACAACCAAACAATTAATCTTCGCAGTTCTAGTAAAAACAAAAAGTCTAGTGTTGGCTGTTAAATTGAAAAGTACAATAAAAAGGACAGATCCACCAAGTTATGGACACATTTTGGAAACCAGGAAGTAAAGTAAGGCAACAGATTTGGGCATCACTAGTGGGTAATACAGACAGAGAGACGTAGACATTAACAGGACAGAAAAATGCAGACGTCTCTGGCTCGGACTCCGGACTTTCACCCCTCAATGATGATGTCTACGGAACAACTGATGCACAACAACAATGACCTACAATCAGGTTGGAAATTTACCTTACGCAACAAAGAGATCTGGATCTCACCAGCCTACTCAGTTACTGACAAGATAAAACTCCCAAGGAATGATCGACTAGCTGACGGACTTTGATAAGAGGGTGTGCAAGTGGCATGAGCAAGTGAGAAGAGACTTTTCTTTTGGTGTGCTCACTGTGAAAACACTACCAGGAATGGAAACCTGCTGATCTGCAACGAAAGACACTGACCAAACTCATCCTCAAACCACAAGCAATCATCAGCAAAAAAAAAAAAATAAGCACAGGGGGCCCCTTTTAAACTCAACAGAGTAACATATTAAAGGGATTCTTGCTTCAATTACACTAACAGGAACATAATAGATAGATTAGACTGGCTCAACATGTTGAACAGTGCCAAGCTGCATTTCCTCTGATATAAAAGATGAAGGGGAAACAGGTTTTTTTGGCCACTCTGACCAGTACAATAAGTCTGTAACATGTTGATGAAATGAAAGACAAACACAGTTGAGCAGTACTGTTATCAGAGGTTGTATGAATGAACCCAGAGTTGTACAGACCTCAGAGAGCTCCCTCTCCAGCTCCACAGCCCGCTGCACGATGGGCCCCCGCACCGCGTACTCCACCTTCTTCACCGTGGGGTTCATGGTGTCGATGGTCAACACCTTGGCCCGGGACGACACACCATTCTCGGTCATCTTCTCTTTGGGGAGCCCGCGCCGTGTCACGCTCACACTCGATAAAGCTCTGCCGGGAGAGGAGGAGGACAGAGGGGGAGAGGTCAGTGAGCGGACCCTGGGACCACCGCCGCCACCACCGCTGCCGAACAACTCGCTTCGCCCGCGGCTCAGAAGCCGGACGTTTCTGGGTGACAGCAGCTGCATCCTTGTAGCCGACATGTTTAACACGGCGACTTGAGTGACTTTTGAAGCCTCCGCGGTGCACAGCGAACACACACACACACCACACGCCGGTTGCTTCACTCGACAGGAGTGGAACTGAAGTTGTGCAAGTGAACGCACCACGCTCCTAAAAATACTGACTCAGACCTTTGGACCGCTCAGAGCGGGGGAAGAGCTAACGGGGCTCCGAATAAATACTGGGACAAAATCTCAGTGTCTCTTCAGACCCTGCTCGCATCCACACACACGCACATGAATTTACACTCTGGGACGTTTTTTGGGGGGTTTGTTCCCTGCACACATGGCAACGCTGCAGCTATCCCTCCCCCTTTGTGTGGCTTCAGCTCGACCGTTATCCAACCCCCTCTCCCCCGTTACCCTACGCACCGTGAGGTCGTCTCTCGGGTTCGGTTCTCCGGTTACCGAGCCGAGGCAGCTTTGAGACGACTGACGTGGCTCAGAGAGATTTTTTAACCAGCAAACCTGGGAGCTGCTCCCAACTTTTGTCCCGAGCTCACCCGGCCCACCGCTATCTGCTCTCTGCGCGGTTTGGGAGGAGACTTTTCAATTGTACTTAGTGAACCAAACACTTAACACTGCCCCTCCTATAGCCTGACTGCTGCCCACTGAGGGTTTTCCTTCATTAATTCAGTGCAAATTCCTCTGACAAAACTCTGTATTCACATATGTATGTATGTATGTATGTATGTATGTACGTACGTATGTATGTATGTATGTATGTATGTATGTATGTATGTATGTATGTATGTATGTATGTATGTATGCATGCATATATTTCTAATAGCGCATGTAGTTAACTTTGTTGCTCAGCAGTGTTAGAGGTCTGTTGATGGTTGGGTCAGACCTGAATACACTGCATCACATTTACCATAACAAGGTTGAACTAGAATGAACCTGTGCAGAAACTCACCAAGTGTCCAGATATTTGAAAGTCTTTTATACTTATAAAGCCCAAAGTGGGCTTTATAACCGTTATCTCAATTACAAAATGTTTATCATTTTTGTAATTGGTAACACAACACAACACAACACAACAGGTGTTTAGCTTTAGCCTGTGTCCCATTAATAAGTTTCACTTTTGGCCCTGGGAATGAAAAAATACATTTACTTCCAACATTCTAAGATGAGACCTTCATCAAGCAAACTTGAATTTTGCCTGTTGCCTGACAAAACGCTAGTTTTGAAATGTTGCCAATACATTTTTTGTCCAAGTTAGACAGTGTGCAGGAGTTTGCTTGCAGTGGTTAATTCATCCCTTTCATCCAGTGTTTTTCAGTTTTAGAAAATGTTGGCCCCCATGCACTAAAGGATAATGAGGAGAACAGGGAGAACAGCATCTGTGATTAGAAACTACATACTGAGATGTAACTGGGATTTGCAGTAAAATAAAAGTGTGACTTCTTGAAACCATGCGTGCAGTTAAAACAACTGCAATTATCATTCCACGATGTACTCATTCGGTAATAATTTGTGTGTTTTGTCAATAGTCGCTGCCACTATTATTATAGCATTACATGTGGTGTGGAAAATAAACAGTTTTGTTAATTTAAAGAAAGCAATCTTTGTTTTTGTGAGATATATAACAAAATTAAGAACAGATGCTTTCAGTTTGTTTTTTCTGGAAGTTGAATACATTCCATAGTGACTCCATAGTGTCCACTGTTTGCTTCATAGCTGGCAAAAAAAATGTCTAAAATATAAATGGGCGAGCAGCAATTTAAATTCAAACAGCACAACCACTTTGTAGTTGCATAGACAAGTCTTGCAATGAAAAGTTCAGTCAACAGAGCGCAAAAAAACACTCTCTATCACATTAACAGAAAGGAAAATGAAGAAAAAACACTCAGCAATCCAAAAACCCACATAAAAGTAACAAACTATAATTAGGAGTAAAATGCACAAACAAATAATTTCAACATTTCTGTATAGACAGGAGGCACTTATTTATCCCAGTGTTACACTGTCACATCATTCTCTGATACATTTTTTATGTGCAATCCCAGTGATAATGTATTCAGTAAGAGTAATCAACCTTCCTGACTAGAACAGGGACAGCCGTGAAGCTAGTGAAGTTCGGCACAATACTCCAGTCTCTTCTCTCTTGAAGGCAAAACAAGGCTCAAAGCAGCTCACTTTGCTGGGACATTTTCAAGAGTATCACATTCTCGATCAGTAGCTGTGTATAAATACCTGCTGAGACCATTAGCAGTGATTATCCTTTTCTGATCTACTTAACAGTGACCGGTTAGTAAACATGTATTTAAATGTATTTGCAGTCATCAATAAAAGTATGAGAATAATCACAACATCAGTGGCCAGTTCACTTTACAGGCGAATCGCTGTTCTTCTGCAACTGTATACATAATGAGGTCAGAGATGGTGGATTTACCAAAAAATTAAAGATGTTAACAAAAGTAAATTGTTCAGTTAAAACCCAGTGGCTGTAACTACATCAGATAGAGTCTGTGTGGCCACCGTACGTAGGGCAAAGGTGGGCACTGACAGTGGGGTAAGCAGGAAGAGCTGGTGTTGTGCTGTCTGAAGTCCGAAGCTTTTGCATTCATCTGTAACTAGATAGCACTGCAGCGGCTGGTGGGAGAATCCAAGGGCGAAGTCTTCGATATTGCCTCCCTCAGCCCTCTCCTCTGGGGTGAGACACACACTCTCCTCCTGGGTGAAGTAGCGTGTCGTGCTGAAGATGTAGAAGAGCTTCATCAGCTCCCAGCAGCGTGCCTTGGAGGGTAATGGAGGGTCACCAGGCGGGTGGTGAGTGGGACGCCGCACACAGGAGACAGAGCGGCGCGTTTCACGGTTGATGAGAAGAAGTGCCTGCACATCAGGGCGCAGGGATACAGATCCTGGTAGGCAGCGCTCTCCAACAGCCAGGCAGTCTCGCAGGGTCTCCACCAGGGGCGTCCAGAACCGAACCACCAGCCCACTCTCGGCACTGTGCAGGGAAGGTGTCGGGCCGCACAGCACGCACACATCCGCCCCTGGGAGCAGCTGGAAGCGGAGGAGGCGGTGGGCCACGGTGGGGCTGCCCTGGGGAAGGAAAACTGGGTAATCACAAGAGGCTGATCCAGAGGCTGAGAGGGAGCGCATCAGAGCAGACAGTAGTACAACCTCCTGCGGTGCAAGACGCCACCATTTCTCAGTCGCAGCAGCTATCCTCCCATTAACCATGAGGCAGCCGAATTCACTGTCTGCTGACTGAGCAAAGCCATCCATGGCCTGCTGAAGGAGAGATGGGTTAGGGGGCAGCAGTGAATCAGCGCAGTGTGTCAGGTTACCCAGGATGCCCTCTTGCCTCTCCTCCAGCAGTTGATCAATGAGGCTGAAGCAGGACCGCAAATCCCTCTTCAGCCTCTCCACATTCCTGACATTGGCCAGTTCATCCTGCCCCAACACCAGCACCATGCAGTTCCACACATTCTCCAGGAGGCGCTGTAAACGCACCTCCTCCTCTTTGCTGCTACCTGCGTCTCCTTGTCCGCCTCCAGTCACGGCGATGAGCATCACGCTGTCCTGGAAGACTCTCCACACCACCTTACCCCCGCCTTCAGTCTCACAGGAGGACAGCGAGACTCCCTGACCTCCCCCGAACATGTGAACACCATTGAGGGAGCCGATGACAGAGAAGGGCAGCTGTTTGGAGGCGCCTCTTGTGAAAAGAGGGACCCCACTGCTGGCTGTGAGGCAGAGGAGCTGCGTCGATCCACCCTGGAGCATCATCGTGGGATTGAGCTAGCTGATGCTCGTTATTCAGCTAAAGCGTCAACTAACGTTGTCGGTCTTCATTGTTTAAAGTCAAAAAATAACCAGCTAACAGTTAAACTGCTTCTAACTTAGCGTTACGACAGCGACGGTGAGCCGTTAGCATACACCGTTTTCCAACAAATGGCGGAATACAAAAACAACAAGACAAATGAATAAAACGGAGCAAACATATCAGTCATGAAGGGGCTCCACTCAAAGCTTCACGCTTTTGTTAGCTACCTGTGTTGTTGAACATGCTAGGTTAACAAAAGAAGTTACCGTCGTTTCCACAGTAACGATCTCCCATGATTCATTCTTCACACTGGCGGAGGAGGTTTCATTCGGCTGGTCGAGCTGCAGTTGTGATATACGAGCTGCCTTTATAACTGCTGAAGGAGCGGGACAAGACCGACCTGGGTTCAGTCCCTGGAGCTCATGGGAGCGCCGTTCACATCGAGCTCAACCGCCAGTTCACTTCTCGCGAGAACTTAACCAATCGCGTTCACGGGTTGCTAGAATACTTCTTTATCATGGTTTCTTCTATTCTGCTATTTCCAGTCATACATTCATCCTCACTACACAGCTCAAATCTATGACCTTTAGGTAAATTAATAGTTGTTTTTTTTCTTCCAATTACAGTTTATGGTGGAAAAGATAAAGTACATTTACTTACACAATTCCACCGTATAATTCTAAGATTGATGTGCCACTTTATTTACACCACTCGAAATTAGTCATTAATATTGGTACACAAAAGTAAATGTGTCACATTTCATTTGACTTTTATGGCATATTCATGCACATGCATTGATGCACCAATAGACCAGTATCCCTGACTAATTTTGATTAGTGTATATTAATAAAAGTATGTAAATTATAACAATAACTTGAATAAATACAATAAACACTAAAACAATGTATCTTAATTCTTCATTTTGATTTTTATAATGCCAGAAGTAATACCAGGAGTCTTTATTCAAGTCAATTTACAATGTGATTTTCCAATGGCACCTTCATTACATGTCACATAATATCACTAATGGGGCAGCTGTAGCTCAGGAGGTAGAGCAGGTCGTCCAGTAATTGAAAGGTTGCTGGTTTGATTGCCCCACTCCCCCAGCTGCATGTTGACATATCCTTGAGAAAGATACCGAACCCCAAGATGAGCAGCTTCTGCCATCAGTGTAAGAACGTGTGTGTGAATGTAACAAGTATTGTGGGAGAGAAATTCTTTAGCTTATAAACCTGTCTGAGGAGATCCAGCATGCAAACTTAGTCTCATCTTTTAAATCACTTTTGAAAACCCACTTTAAAATTGTTAGATGCAGTTACGTCCATTATGTAATGGTTTCAAATAAATCAAACTGAAAATGTCAATCAATGACACATTGGAGTAGTAAAGAATTTTTTTTTATTCATTAAATACAAAAATGTCCAGAACAGTGATGACTAATATAGAACAATAGAAAAAGGCACAATAATTTATTCGAAAATCATACTGTGCCATGAAAAATAAACCTGTCTCCTTCCTACTACTGTGGCTGAAAACAGATGGTCATCTTCCTGACATGATTCCAATGTGTTCTACTCTCCAGAGATCCCGTGGCAGTATAATGGCTTGGCTTGAGGAGCAGTGTTGAGGTCAACTTTTCCCTGTAGCATCAAAATGAAGGCCTGCAGAAGAAGAAAACACAACCAGAGTTATAAACAGAAAAAAAAACAAAAAACAATGAGGCTGAGGATTTGATTTGAAGTGACTGAAATGGGTTTGTTTTTGTAGAGAACTTTTATAACGGAACGCCTGTCTCACTCAAAATGCATTTAAGAGATTCTAACCACTAGTGCAATTACTCTGCAGACTGTTTTTTTTTACAAAGCTTTTCAGAAATCCCACCAGTTGCTTGTGGTGCATGTACAGTACGAAGACCTATTAGTGTTTGGCTGAATGTGTCCACAGGGTGGCAGACTGACCAATGAATACAGTGGTTTCACAAGAAGGAGCAGACTTTCTGTGGCCTGAAGGGGTTGGTGCTGGAGGACACACCAGTGAGCAGAGGGTCCTGCAAGGCGTTCTGCATGCAAAACTGTTGAAGGTCCGCTGCCGCCTGGGAGACCTGGTGACAGGGAGGGAGCGAAATGTGGTTTGGGGTTACTATACAGGTTAAAGGGGCATTCTACTGATTTTATACTATTGTACATTGTCAAAGTTTGAACAAAAACAAACATTGTACAGAAGCACATAAAGGACTGCAACAGTTTGAGTCTCATACAACAATATTGGAATATGGTATGACACAATAATTATCATCACCATCACTTACAATGACACTTAAAGGAATGGTACATAAGGGCCTTTTTGAATGAACACACATTATCATGATTTTACAAAATGGCATGTTCTGACAGAGATTAAACTTGGGATGGGAACTTTTTAAAAATATATATATTTCAATAGCACTTGTGCAGTACAATTAAATACTGTATATATACAGCTGCATTATAGTTTTTTTTAAAGCGTGGACTCTGTTGCCAACACTTTGACCACTCACTTTTGAAACACATGAAACAATACTGTAGTCTCTCTGCGATGTAGCAAAGAAGGACTCGAAGTCAATTATGTTTTGCAACCCAAATGATAAATAAGTGACACTTGTGCGCTTCTAAATCGTTTGCTTTTGTCTAGGGGTTTACTGTGTTCCTTTTATTCCTAAGGCCGACAGTTTTTAGAAGTTGTTTTGTCAGTTTGCTTCATGATTTTCAGCTAGCAGTAGTAGCATTAATTGTTTTGCTAACACAAAGCACTTCACTTCAACTAGTTTAACTTTCAGGCAAGTTAGCTAACAACCACAGTCTTGGTACTCTTTAGTTAGTCGATGAGATGCTAGCTGGAAGTAACTAAAACAAAAAGGTGTCGACATTCTCACTTCTATGCTGGCATATTAATCTCAAGCGTACCACAGAGACGTGAACACTTCCCCTCCGGTTCAAACAACGCCCTGCTCAGCCTGTTGACTAGCGGCTAACACCGCTGCTAGCCTCTGGCACCAGCTAGCTTCGTTAGCTGCTCGGGGTAACGGTCGAGCTTTTTCCCCTCAGATATTTGACAGAACAATAAGCACGCAAAATTACCTTCACTCTGGGTATGCTCGCCTCGAAACGGAGCTGCTGGACCACCTTTTTCATGGCTACGAGATTAGAAGAACCCGACATTGTCGATGTGATTTTTGAGTGGAAAAGAAATATATAGACGCCGAGTGATGTGGGTGGGATTCGGGGCTGGATGCTGAGACAAAAGCACAGATGATGACATCCGGATTCCGGTCGTTCACACTTTTGACTGCAATTCAACTGTGAACACACTAGTGGGCGCCGTATTAAAGACAGAACCAAACATGTTAATTGAAAATATCTTTATTGATCATTATTCAATGTCAATATATGCTTCCATTAAAATTAGACTCATAATTTATTCATGTAGAATGTGTAAAAATGTAAAACTTGAACTAAAAATTAAGCATTCAATGTAAACAAAAAACTCAAATGTTCAAATCACTACTTGATCCCTCCCATTTGAATGTAGCTTAAAATCTGACTCATCAGTGTTGATCTGTTGAGAAATGAACAATGTCAGAATCATTAAAGTGCTTTTCTTTGTTTGATCAGCTTTGGTGAATGATCTGTGTGTAAAGCAACATATCAATCAAGATTTAGTGTTCCTCTGTAGTGATGGTATTTATTAATTATTTCATATTTTAAGTCCACTGCCCAATCACACACAAAAAAGAAAGAAAAAGAAAAGGCACTGGAAGTTGTTCAAGTGAGGCTGTTCTCATCTTCACCCAAGGAGAAGATGCTCAAGTCTCCACATCGAACTCTACTTTTTGACTTGAACCGAGCATCTCCATCTTCAGTGGTGCTCGACTCTTGCCAGCATCCTCGATTTGAATGTCTGGAAGAACTGAAATGAAAATAAATAAATTTAAAAAGGAAAAATACAACAAAAAGGATAACAATAATAATACATTCTGGAACTTGAAATAAATTCATGGTACTTCGAAGATTAACAAGCCTCATCTCTCATTGGCTTGAAGCAAAAAAAAAAAAAAAAAAAAACACTGCACAAATTAAATCCCAGCTCTGCGAGGGCTTGACAATTGTTTCTATAGTTCTTTTTACTCGATAATATTGACGGTGAAATGTCGTGGTTTCTCTCTTGTGACAAATGTACTTATTGTAAGCCACTTTGGACAAAAGCGTCTGCTAAATGCAAATATGTCACTAAACACTTACAAAAGTAACTGAGTCACCAAATAATACCTGCTGTCTGGTATCAGGCGGAGTGTCCGGTAAAGTTCGGTTGTGGATGGCACAGTAGCACTTTGTGTAGGTTTAGGAGTGGAGAATGTGGCGTAAGTTGACGATTTGGTCGGCTGAGCGTTCATGGAAGATATCCTCATCTCTGGCTCACTTCCTGAGGATATTCAAATCAAGAATAGTCAATTAAAACACTTTGTCTCCGTCACAGTTACCTGCACACAGTATTAACAGAACACTTGCCCTGTATTCTTGAAGTGAACCTTATTCATGTGCAATTGCTGAGACACACCTCATTCTTAACATTTAAGCACTGTTACTCAAAAGAGAAGTTCATTTACAAAAAACCTTTTAGACAGAAGGCAATGCAAAGAGACACTAAAATCAAATCAGACTGCAACACATTCTGCTGAGTCCAAGATACATCACAATGTGGATGTGAAAGATTCCTCACATGCAGATTGCAGCATATTAAAAAAAAAAACAAAAAAAAAAACAGCCTACTATTTTTGGTTTTCTGGCCTTGGCTATCCAGTTAAAATTGGGATGAGTGACATTTCTATTTTGGAAAATATGTTGGAGGAAGGCAGATATCAGCAATGAGTGATTTAAAAAGAAATACAAAGATATAGCACAACAAGTAAGAAACTAGCCATGTGCCATTGTGAGGCCAGTCAAAGATTCACACCATTTACTGTCTTATTTGTAGTGTTCTGAGTAATTAGTGCGATATTTACAACTCTGTTACAACTCAGAAAGTCCTGTTCATGAGTAAAAAGGTTGAGCCATTTATAGTCTTCTCTTTCTTAAATACATACACTTACTAATTGACAGGGCACTGTGACCGTCAGACGAGGAGCATCTCCGACGGTCAGTAAAGGGAGTCATGTTCAAAAACTGATTCTTGAGCCAAGTAGCGCGGTCCTCTTGAAAGGCCTTTTTCTGTTGAATTAAAAAAAAAAAAAAAAAAAGATTGAAAGCCTTGCAGTTACAACACCCACAATATATGATGAATACGACTGTGGTGCCACGTCAGAAGCTTTGAGTACCTCTCGCCCCAGGCGAATAGCAGCCTCTGTGAAGTTCTTTCTCTCCCTCTCAAAGTTTCTCTTCTGTTCCTCAAAGAGCCTCCACTCCTCTTTGAGACGCTCCTTCTCCTCCAGTGTGTAGCAGTCGTTAAGAAGAGCTGCCGTCTCATCATCAAACGATGTGTTGAGTTGTTGCTGTGCATGCATTAAAATGGACACACGTTTATCATTTCAGCACGAATTATTCTTTAAAAATTCCAAGTGACATTCATTAATGCAAGGGCTCATTTATCAGGATGGCAATTTAACCCATTAATTTGCACTTGAAATGAGAAGCCTCCACAATTTGGTATCTGTGTGCTGATAAACAAACAGGAACTGACCTGGAGGAGCTGTTGCTGTGCGTGAATGAACTCTTTGCACTGCTGCACTTCACGCCTCATCCGCTCCATCTCTTCATCGTGGGTCTCCCTTGGTATCACCTCCTTATTAGACTCCAGCTGATTTTGAACTAGCGAAGCTTAACAAATATAGTGACAGCTGATTATCTAAATGTGCCTCCAGGTATACTTTTTGTCCATAAATACTTGTGCGAACAGGCACACATTTTCACAAAATCTTGATTTACAGGAATCACATATCAAAGAAAACATTTTCGGACCTTCAGCTACTTTTGCAGTATTTCAGAATATAAAAACAGTGCTACGCGTACCTTGGCTGTCTAGCTTCTCCATATGGTTCCTCAGTTTCCTCCACTGCTGGCGGATGCTGTTGGTGAGCTGCTCCCTTGCATGTTCACATGACTGGTCCAGAGTTTCCCTGCTAGAGTCAGCAGCCTTCTCCTCCCCATCTGAATCAGCCTGAGAAAAGTGACAGAAGCAAACTTGGTAGCTTGTCAACATTAAAGCATCCCTTTACAACATCCTCACATTGATGCATAAAAAACTGCTTCTCATTCTCATCAATTCCCTGGCCTCTCAATAACAGTAACAAAACTGGCAAGACTCCGAGGTTTAAAAACCTTGGAATATGAATACACAAATACCTGCTCCTGACTGTCATCAGCTGTGGCTCTTCTGCTCGAGGACTGCCGTGGACTAAGGATGTGTATCATCTCCTTCTTCATCTGCTGGAGGACTTTCTTAAGCTCAGCATTCTCCAGCATCAAGGACCTCTGACTCGCCTCGTAGTCACTGAGCAAGGACTTGTACATCTCACCCTCATGGCTGCATAGAGCAAGTTACACATATGGTCATCTGACTGATGACACAGTCTACACATATGATCAACAAGTGACAGGATGACTGTCGTGATACCTGGCTGTTGCTTTTGCCGTCTTCCAGTGGCTCCTTCTACCATCTGACCGCCCCAAGCAATTCAGTACATCAATAGCTGGATGAGGGGAAAAAAAAAAAAAAAACAGAAGAAAATTGTATTGCTTTGTTGTGAAATTCCTAAAAACAAAAGAGCAATGATTATTTCTTTTTGCTGAAGACCAGTAAATTTACCTAGTTTCTTATCCTTTCTGTCGACCAATAGCTGACTGAGGCGTTCCTTAAGCTTTGCAGCTTCTCTCTCTTTCCTTTTGGCATCATGACTGTACTGAGAGGCACGGCTGGCAATGATATTCTGGAGCTTCTGGACCTGTCCACAACAACTGAATCATGACCTTTGCAAGCACATGCATACTGTGTAATACGTGCACATTTTGTATAATCAAACACATCAGATTTAAATCTTCATAAAATCTCATCTTTACCTCATCTTTTTCTGTTTTCAAGCAGCTCTGCAAAGTCTTGATTTTGAGTTGTAGCTGCCTCTCTGTCTCATGGAGACCAGATTTTTCCCTTATGGACAGTTCCAACTGATCCTGGAAGGAAAAACAAAACTCTGATGAGCACAGTCACAGCAATCAGTTCAGGGTTAAAGCTACAAGAGCAGATTCCTGAGCCAAATCCCTTCCTAAAATTGGTTATGTGTCATCTTGGGATTTAATAAGACAGTATGAAAATGAATCAACAGTATCTACACATGTGGGCCAGCCATTTGTCATTTCAATTTTTTTTATTTTATTTTCTAAACTTCAGTGCCTTCAGCTGCACTTGTTCCCAAGCCACTATACCAAAGTAAGAGTGGAACAACTGTATCAACCATGAATCTCCACACTGCAAAAAGAAAAGGAACTCCACTGATTGAGTAGGTGAAGAAGGCTTACAGGGAGAGTGATAGAACCAAGGTAAGACCAGAGTGAACAGACAGGCATCTACTCAATGACGGGCACTGGTGTTGCGTCAAAGCGTTACCCAGCTGATTTCCCCTTACGACAGCATTCTTTCTGCAAGCAAGCAGTAAGAGAGGCTTCCTACTTAATAGTACAAACGGGTGCTTAACTCTGCCTTTGCATAGCACAGAGATCATGGTTTCTAGTCCAAATTTGGTAATTATAGGATAGGGGACATTTTCTGTATACAGAATTTTATGTTTCTCATCTGTCCTCTAATGGTCGACAATCCACTACAGCATCTTACAGACACATCATACTCTGTGCGTTACCTTGAGTCTAGAATTGCTCATCTGCATGTGCTCCAAGGAGCTGGTTTTCTTCAGCTGTTCCTTCTCCAGCTCCTCCAAAGTGCACATGTTGCGCCGGTGAATCTGGAGCAGCTCGTACATGGCATTCAGTGCCGGCACCGCGCTCAGGCCGGCTCCCCCGGGTGAGCTGGCCTCAATACATATGGAGGAGAGGCCGAGTGAGTCGAGCTCCTGTGAAAGAAAGAGGACTTGCGTCACTGTTGTGACGAATGATCTCTACAGTGCAACTAGTATAGTGGAATAATGAGCATTTGGCAAGGAATCAACAACTAAACAGGGACACTTTCGTACCTGATTGATGTATGAAATGCATGGAGAAATATTATCCTCTGTGCAAAAGGCACTTATGACACTGTAGGAGCTTTTGGACAGGGGCAAGCTGTTCATTGACACATAGTTGTTCTGTCTTGAGGGAGACATTGTAGCATGTGATATGCGGGATGCCTCATAGTTTCCTAAAAAACAGAACAGAGAGGACAGGGAAAATATAGTTGGTACATTACATCGACATAACTTTCTACTAAGAGGCTGGAATCAGGTTGCTGCTCTAAAAATGAGAACAGAAATATGGGTCACCTCGAGCAGCTCCCAAAAAAAGCATAGTTGATGAGCCTTTCTATACTTAATTCGACCCTCCATTAGCAGAGAAATTTACCCATAGATGTCCCTACTGGCACAGTTGTCCACCACTCTCCCATATCACCGACACATCAGGAAACGAGGGTGCAGGGTCATGAGTTTATCAACCCAGGAGGCGGATTAGCGGTCAGGCGGTGGATCGGAGGCTCCCGCCGGAGATGAGCCCTGCAATGGAGCATCAAGCCATGAGATCCACCAGCAAGAATAATCTGTGCTGCTGCCTCACACACACACACAGGATTAACTGTACCATGTGTGCCAGCAGGGGTTAGATTGGGGTTTAAGAGGGCCATCCAATTGGTTGCTGGCAACTAAATCGCAGGGTAGTAAGATGATCTCATGCTGTAGCCAAAACATTTAAGCAGATAAAATGAGAGAAAGTAATTCCAATGAGGCTTTCAATCTGAGAGTGTATTTTTTTTTTTTACTTTCATGCATTCTGAAATATATTATTATCATCCAGACATGTTCTGGTGAAACAAGCTGAACCAGATATGTCTCACTTGACACTCCCACCACCTTTACAATCATATGAAATGTTCTAACTGGTGTTCAGGGGCTGTCAAGGATAATATGGTGATGAACAAAAGAGAAAATGTTGCAGGCTTGTCAAGCAATGCAAAAACAAAAGCTTGAGAGCTACATGTTTATGAGGCGAGGACAAGGTGTGTCTGCCATGTCAATGTGCAACCCAGAGACACTCTTATCTAACAAACCAGAAGACATACACAGGTGTTATCTAAAAAGTTACAGGGGCGGAGACAAAATTTGCCTTCAGTATATGAAATATTAAAGACGCAACAGAAATCTAGGTTAGTTAGCTTGACGTAAACGTCAAGTTACTAGTGACGTTTGCAAAGGTAGCTAACGTTTAGTAGTTTGATAAAACCTCGTTAGCCACAACTGTTGTTTTTTTTTTTTTTATTTCACTACAAGGCTGAAGAGAAAAGATTTCCCAAATTTAGCGTTAAGTAGTTGTCTTGTCATCCTTCACTTTAGCTCGGCAACTTAGTCTAACATTTCTGATATGTTACAGGAAGTCGAGGTAAGCTATCGGAATGTATAAAACACCTATTTCCGAAACTGCTGTCCTCGTGACGTTTGTTCGCAGTGTTTTGCTAACATGGGTGTTAGCTGTAACGTTATGCTAACTGAAGTCAAACATACTCACAGGCTTAGATGTGAAACGGGTCAACTCACTCCGACAGAAGACAGGAAAAGGTAACGCTGGTCAAAACTAACAACAAACAAACAAACAAACAAACAAACAAAAAAAAAAGAAGCTCCCTCACTGAAAACACCAGCAGCTGCCGTGTCTAGCCTGGTCGTCTGCTCGTCGGCAGGAACAAGCAGAAGCCCTCACCTACTCCTGGTGTGGACGCAGTCAAGCAGCAGAGATGTCCCGGCAGTAATGAGGCCGGTTCAGGCTGCTCCCGCTGCAGCTGATTGTGTGTGTTTTTTTAAGTGTGTGCCTCCGTCAGCTTCGGACCAAACGTCATTGTTATTGGAGGCAGCGTTGTTAGGCAACCAGTATGTGAGCCGTGCATTGGACGAGCACGTGTGTGGATTATGCAAATGAGAAGGGCTGTCAGGTGTCAGGAAGCGCTGCAGCGACAGCGCGAGGCCACAGCCACCTGCACAGCTGAGATCTGCTGCACTGTGTTGTTTGGCCCTCATGAACACATACCCAGCTCACAGTTGTTGTCAATATAAACATGCAATAGACTGCAGCAGGCCACATGTCCAACACACACACTTGTTTTCATAGTGAAAGTATGTTGAGGATATATTAGAATGAGATATAAAACCAGATTGAGTCAGACAGACATCCCTGCTGGAAAAAACAGCAAAACACAACATATCCTGGTCTTGCTAATGACAAACAGAATTGAGATAAAAGTGAAGCTTAAGAGATAAAAAGTGAAATTTACGAGATAAAATGTCAAATAAAGAGATTAAAGTCAGAATTATCTGAATCATTTGCTAGAATCATTAGATCTGATATCTAAAACCAAGAAAAGAATATCGAAATCATGACATTAAATGACAATTATGAAAATATATAGAATATAAAAATGAAATTATGAGATACGAAGTTAATATTTACTCATAGTTATGTCTTACCATGGGACTATTTTTGTTTTTCATCAAGGCTGAGTTTTTATACATTTTTATTTTCTGTAACTGGGCTTAAATAGTACAACATCATTAGCGAAAAAGAAAATTCACTTTGTCAAAAGTGCGAAACCTACAAAAAAAAATACAGTACTAAGATACATAATGTCAAACCACTGAAGTGATCTACATAGTTCATGTCAATCTAATTATAGCCTATAGACATGATGTACAATACAACAAGATACAATAAAACAATAGCTTATAATGAACTTTGCAGTAACTAAGCAGCTTTTTTCATTACAAAGCACTTAAATTCCATAAATCTATTTTCACATGTTAACTGTCTAATTAGTTTTATACTCTAGTACTTTTTAGTTTTGCATTTTACATCAGTAGTGCTCAACAAGTCAAGTAAAAAAAAAAAAAAAAAAAAAAAACAGAAGTGAAAGAAGTTCTACTTGAGGAAAAATATATTCTTTCCTTCTCGTCACGCATCAGTATAATCAGCAGCTCCATGCCGACAGTTGGGACTCTCTTGCGGCAGCTCCTGCTCCATATGTGGAAAAAGAAAAAAAACCCACATTTCCTCAGTTTATCCGAAGCAGCAGCACGGAGAGACGCAGCAGGAAGCTGAGTCCTCGTCAGTCTGGTATCTTCCAGACTCGGGCTGGTCCCTGCACTCTGCTATGAAGGCCTGAAGCTGGGACACCGGCACTTTCTCCTGCTGGTGGTGCTGGGAAAGAACCATTGACGAGTATTAGAGTACTAAAGTGTGCAGTAAAAAAAAAGTCTACTTACAGAAACGTCTAGGCGTACTTCTCAGTCTGTGAAATGATTGCACTCGGACTGACCTTGATGGTCTCGTAGGTGTCAGTGATGAGAGCGATGAAGAGGCTGAGCACCATGTAGATGAAGAGGGAGATGAAGGAGTAGAGGTAGAGCCTGCTGAAGAGCCACACCATGTAGCTCCTGTCTCTCATCTTCAGGAAGGTGGCGTACATGTCGTCCCCGTTGATGAGGGAGAAGAGGCACTCCGTCACCTTGTCGAGAGTTCGGAACTGGAGGAGAAACGTTTTGACGGTGAGGTGAACGAAGTTAAGGGGGATTTATTGGGCCATGCTGACACTTGACACAGGACGATTATCATTTTTTGCGTACTTTGTCATGATGAGGCCCAAGGACGATCCAGCCGCAGAAACAGTAGCCGAGGTAGATCATGGCGGCGCAGCAGCAGAATCGGATCACATTCGGGAACGCCGCCCTCAGGGTTAAGATTAATATCTGGAAAGGAATAAAGATTTTCAGGAAATGCCGGAAAGGTTGGTCGATGCATGAAAACCAAAAGCAGCGTCGGTACAGCCCTTACATTGTACTTCTTGAAGAAACCAAGGTAACGGATCACACCGACCCAGACGAGCATTGTGGCCGTTCCAAGCAAGATACTGCAGACATCATAGTTTGTCAGGTACTGCAAGAGGAAAAGTACACTTCCATGGTCACGTAACGCGCTGCAAAGGCCCCTCAGCCCCACAGTGAATAATACAATTAAACACATAAATAATAAGGCTCAATGATTAAAAACCTTTGTTTGAATTCCGATTTTGAGTGCCGACCCGGCGATGGTCAACGTGTCGCTCACGATGATGAGGATGTACCAGCCGTTCACAAACTCCATGCGGTCCGACCAAGACACAATCTTGTTGTAGTAGGCGTGGAAGAATGTGTTGAACTCCTGCATGAGAGAAACCCAGATCTCATTAAACACATCAATTAATCAGATAAGCAACAAACCAGGAATCATCTCTGCACATGGGTGTTGGATTGCTCAAATTTCACATGAAATCATTACACATTTTTTCACATAACAGCAGCTGACCCATCAATAATACTGAGGTTATGTGTCTCCGAATGAAAATTCTCTCAAAAAGTGTTTGATTAATAATTGCATTTATTTTACCCGGGCACCGGAGTTGTTCACGTTGGATGTAAACGTATCTTAGATGTACCCAAACCTCTAAATCTCAGGTGACCAATGAAAATGTTTAGTCACAGAGATTTTTGGGTGCATTTCCAAAATATTCGCACCATGGGGCCCTGTCTACTTTCATTTATCTATTTATTTCTGGCTTAATAGAAGGGCTGCAGCTAAGATCTAACCATTACTTTCAATATCGGTTGATCTGCTGATTCCTTTCACAATTCATCATCAAGTCTATAAAATGCCCCAAAATTGCTCAACACAACATCCTGAAGCCCCAAGCGACGTCTTCAAATGACTTCTTTTGTCCAACCACCAGCCCAAAACCCCAAGGACACTTCATTTGCTTTCATCAGTGACAAAGAAAAGTAGCTAATTGTTGCAGCAGTGAAATTGAAATACTTTGAATCTCAAGCTAATGGCATTAATACTCGTCATGTGTATGTTTTTTTTTTACTGTATAATGTAGACTAATAAAAACACAGCATGGCTCAGTGCAGCTGCAGTCCTTCATCTGATGCTGGTTAAATGTTTCGTGGTGACTCATCTGTATCTGTCGCTGAATTTACCAAAACCCTGTCACATTCATCAGGGGTGATCTCTCCCGACTCACAAGCTGGAGCTGGACGCCGTTGACGACAGATCTGGTGCAGAGGATGAGAGAGGCGAAGCAGGCGAGGATGACCACGGAATCAAAGAACAGAAGGAGATAATCGTCTTTATCAGCTGGAAAAAAGAGCCAGATTTCAGGTCAGTTTACAAGCTTGCAGAGTAAAATCACGGTGCCCTCTGCTGACCTTTCAAAGCCAAAAACCCATCATGAGTAATTTCAGTGTTTAGCTGGGGTCGTGTTGTTGTGCTTGGGTTAAAACTTACATGTGCCCTCCACGTTCCAGTCCCTGCACTCGTATATCCGCACGTCGTTTTCGACGTCCACCTTTATCTTTCCACTGTGTGCACGGTTGTCAAATGTGATCTGTTGTGAAAAGAAAGAAAAAAGACATGTTACGGCCGGGCGCGTGTGTGTTTCCATCTGTTAAAACACCATCTCGGACGTGCATTTGTCACCAACCACTATGTGGAAGTCGTAGCAGTCTGGCAGCTCGTGGTGGCGCACAGTCTGCAGATTGATGGTTTTCAGGGTCAGGTTGACGCTCACTGATAGCAGCCTGCACTGAGACACAAACACACATTAGCAGGCGGCGCTCTTACTGGCTGGGCACGAACACCAGTGTTTCAACCTCTTGGGTCACCTTTTGAAATCCAAGATGAAGCTGATGTGTGTCAGCAGAGCGCTGCTGTTGCCGAACGACTGCATGGGATATATGGAAATGCATTCTGTGAGGAGGAAATACAGCAAGTCCAGTTAGATCAGTTAGTCAAACACTGCACTACACAGTGCGAGCTTCCTCTTTTCAAGGAGTCGCATGTGAGTCCACATGGTCATTCTTTTCCATTCATGCCATGATTCAGCCTCCATGAATAATCTTCCACGGCTACTTGTGACTACATTTCCTGACTTTTTTTCAGTTTATTTAGAGCAGTTTTGCACTTTTATACCTTTTTCAATATGTGGATCGATGTCAAAGGTCTCATTTCCTGGGTCGATGCTGCTGTTTCTGTAAAACTCCTGACACATGGACAGAGCGGTGTACTCCCCATCGACCATCTCGTACGCGAGGTTACCTACTGTCAGGTTTTGGAGATTGGTGTACTGGAAAGCAAAATGTGGAAAGAGGAGTGAAAAACACTGACGATCAAACATCTTTTACCATTAAAGGGGCACTATATCATTTTGGAGAATACCAATCCAAAAACAAACTCTTCTCAGACTAGACTGAGTTCCCCAGAACACTGTTTGAAGCTGTACAGATGGCAGGGTGACGACAAACTGTCGTCTTGAATCTAAAGTTACCGTGTTGATGATGTAGTAGATGTGGTCGTACACGTCATCTTTCGTGTACAGCGCGTAGCTTCCCACCCGGTGATCCTTGTATCCTTTCAGGAACAGGTGTCTGAATGTCATCAGATTCTCGTCTTTAAAGGTGACCATCATTTCATTGCTGAGGCCAAAAGAGACTAACTAAAAGATTAAAAACAAAAAAAAAACACAGATATGAAACAAAGTGACATTTAGCTGACGCTAACTGAAGAGTTCTGTGTCCTACCTGGACTGTGATGATTGCAATTTTGAGTATTTGTAACATCAGCTTCCACGGCTTCCGACCCCTGGCCTTGTACTTCTCACAGGGGTTCATGAAGAAGTACTTGAGCCTCCGTCTGAAGTCCTCCACCACCTTCGCCTGCAGGCCCTGAGTGTGAGCGCCACACCTGCAGTGGCCATTCAGCCTCGCCTCCTCTGACCTCGGGGTCAACAGCTGCTCACAGTCCTCCATTATTTTACTGTTTGTGAGAAGAAGGTTGGGTGTTTGTCTTCTTATTGTTAAAGACTGAATCAGTGCTCATGTATCAGATATATGTCGAAGGTAAAGGTTCAACCATTCCTGTCATTCTGATGTTTATCAAACTGGTTCTCCTGCATGTTATCACTGCTGCCACTTTCTCGAAGGTAAGTCTAGAGCGCATGGTAATAAAGCTAAAATTAGGTTTAATGCTCTTTTAAAGTAGAAAAAAAGGAGTTTTGCAGCATCGCTCGTCCATTTTTAGCTCAAAGAAAGGCTTACTGTGGCACACCTGCCGGCAACAGCAAGATCGGATTTAAATTACTTATGAAGCTAATCACTCCACATATGAAAGCATTACATTTCAAAATCAATTCAAGGAAATTGCGGACATGATAGAAAGTTAAATGCACTCATTGTATCACACACTGTAAACACCACTGTCATATAATCAGATCATATTCTTTACAATCCCTGCCTGGAAAATATCTACATATTCGTAACATCGTAACAGCTCCAACTTGGGAAAAGTCATCATATATGTAATAAGTAGTAATAAAATGAAATACCTGCTGTGCACCGGAGAGCCACAGAGCAACTAGACCAACATTCTCTGCTGTCTGCGAGGATCAGATGCAGTCACCACAGCAGCCTCCGCCACAATGACTGTCACTCCTCTGCGTCATTCAAAGCTTTTCCAGTTTTTCCAAAACAAAAAACTAGAGCGCCTCAGTGACAGAATCCCCAGTCTGAGATACTGTTTTGTAGATATTACTGATGTTACCTTATAAAGGGGGCAGCTCACCCCAAAATCAAAAGTACACATTTTTTCTCTCACCTGTATTGTGCTTTTTATCCATCAAGATCTATTTATTTTTCATACGTGAGTTGTCCAGTTTGGGAGATATCACCTTTCTTTCTTACAACAGAACAAGATGGCATTCGCCTTGTGGCGCTTAAAGAGAAAAACTCAACAGTCATGTCTCTTTACAGAAATCCTTACCTGGTTATTCATAACAATCCACAGACCTTGTTGTGAGCAGTTTCATAAAGGAACAATTTATTTCTGCTGAACTACACCTGCCAACGTGCAGTGAGTTATGTATCATTAATCGGTGCATAAAAATCATTTAATCTCCTGCACCCTCAGTTTGGATTTGAGTGGGCATATTTGCTTGAAACATGCTCCGTGCTCTACACCACAGATTCAGATACGAGTCAGACTGATTTTGAGCTGCCGTTGAAGAATGAATATTTAAGAGTAGAGGTGTATGAATTGTGACTCATCCAGATCTTTAACGCGGGTCTTTAAAATAACCCGCGAGTCGTGAATCTCTAGTATCATTAACTCAAATCACTTGAGCGAGCGTGAAAAGTCTTAGCCTATCATCATTTATTAACTCTACTTTCATCTAAGGGAAACATTGCAGAAAACTCTGCTGTCATAGTAATGCCAGTAACATGGCAGATTCAAAAATAGAAGATCCAAAATAATTAGTGTGTGTCTGCAACAACTGAATCCACAGAACCTCCTATTATGTTAGTGGTTAAGAAAAAGCTCTGTTTCCTGTATTTTCTGACTTCTGACTGTTCTCTTTTTTTCTGTGTCTCCATCTGATTTGAATCAAAATGCTAGATGATTTGATTGGCTGAGCAGCGTCACATGAGTGATTTACAACACATGCAATTGGTCTGTGATTTTCCAGTCTCTAAACAAAGTTTGGGCAGCACATTGCCACAATAACCGCTGTCTGTTGCCAACTGTAGCTGTTGTTAACTAGTTAGCTGGACGGGCCAGGGCTAGCCGGTTAGCAAGCTAAACTTTGGAACACAATACACAAAGGGCCGGCCAGAGGCATAAGCGATCTAAGCAGCTGCTTAATCGAGAAAAAAAAAAATTGTTAAAACTGTTCTTTCTCCACATTGTGTTGATAGTTTTAGTCATGAATGTTTCCAAACAAAATTCTTTCATGTTGCACCTTTTAATAGAAATGCTCTGTCAGAATATAATAAGTTATTAGGCATAGTTCCAGAAATAGAAAAGTGATGTCAAAGTTGAGAAGAGTGCCACATTTTGGCACAGCGTCCCCTCACAAAATCCTCTACTAATCAAATTCAATAAAAGAAGACATCTCTACTCCATAACTCAACATCTTACACCAAACGGCATCATTCATTTCACACAGAAAACCTTCAGTATGCAACAGATGATTGTCCAGTTTGACCAGTAAGTGGGGTAACAAGCGGGAACACAGTTCTTATTACACAATGTGCTTCGTGATACAAGACTTGTGTAGTGACAAAAATGTGGAGAAAACCTCTTGTTGGCTTAATGCTGCACACAGTGAACTGGAAATTAATCAGAGCTACATCGCTCTGGTCGAAGGCAGCTTCCTTGTAAAATCAGACTTTCACACATGCAGGCTTAAACAGTCATACCAGTGTATAGACATTGTTGTTGCGATTGAATTGCAGCTGCCATGATTTCGCACAGTTTCTCAGGGATTCACACCTTTGGTAAAAGAAGAGTAGGTAGGAGTAAATGAGTCAGATTTTCTTAGCTCATGACATGGGTGCCGATCCTCATTACACAGAAATGAGTCTTAAGGAAAATATTTATGTATCAAATGGTTTCAGACTTCATAATTTGTTTCTTTTAAAGCAAAGTTCTCGTATGCCTGCTTACATTTAGACTACGTGCATGGATCCAATGGCTTTTTGAGAGTAAAGTTTAAGTTCTTTCAAGGTTACTTTACCAACAATTTCTAATCTTTATTATAACATCTAAATTGTTACTATAAATGCAACTGCACAAAATTCACATTTTTGCCCACAGCCATCAATAAATATGGTCACTTTGGTTATCATCTACTTCTTGTGAATTACGACACCATAAAAACAACAAATAAATATGATGACGAGATGGTTTCATTTGAAATATTCTAAGATTTATGGTTTACATGAGTGATTGTGCAAATGAAAAAAAATGCATATTGTTGAAAAAAGCATATATGATAGATTATAAGGTTCTCAGGATACCAGATTTTTAAATATTATCCTTTTGTCTGAAGTGGTGAAAAAAAACGAAACGATAATCAATAAGTCGTAGGCACACATATCATAATTTCTTTGTTTCTTTTTTTCAAATTCACAACTTGCACACAGTGTTGGAACTAAAACAGTGATTGAACAGATCCCAAAACATTTGTAACAATGTTAATATCTGGGTTAATTTGATAGTTTTTTATACGCAAAGTATCAAAGCATCAATTGTTTTAAGAATTGGCCACTGTTGAATTCATTCTCCCAACAAATAACAGCAGCATCTCCCACAGTAGGCTAACTGTTAACTGCTGCTAGCTTTATTCTGTTTATCCATGACTGTAGGTATTGTTAGCTTGTTAGCTCAGTTAGCCAGTCGGACTACCAGGGGAGTGCTAGTGTTTACCATGCTAGCACAGGAGCTTTGGACAGCTGGTAGAAAGAGGTTTTCGGGCCTGGGGCTAGCTGGTTAGCATGCTAGATTACTTAGATAGACATCAAAACGTTCATTTCTCAAGATTCTGTTGATAATTTTAGTTACATTTTGAATCTTTTAAACTAAAATGTGTACCTTTAAATGATTAAATAAGATCAAGCATATTCCTAACCTTGAAAACATTAAAATTAAGCGTTTTCCGAACTTTCAAGACTTTGTACAAACCCGGAACATCTAACATTTGAGATGTGGCTTTTTTTGTTCACTAAAAAAAAAAATTGTTTCATCAATTCTTAAAATTAAGGCAATATTTTGGGCTCCTTTCGAATTGGCACCATTTTCAAGAACTTTAAAACAACACAACAGCCCTTGTGACAAAGTTCCCACATTTTCTCCTGTAACAAGCTGATTGGTACTATAATGATATATCCCATATTAATGTCTCACTAACTACCTAATCAAAGGCAGGAGCAACACAGAGAACAGAGAGTGAGAGAGTGTTCGTATATGAGTCAGGCCACGTTAGTTTGTCCATGACCTGCATGAGAACTGTCTCTTGAGGTGTCAAGTTAAAAGACGCCCCTATGTGACGTCGGGTCAAGCGAGCGCGACCGGAGCGGCTGGAAGTTTGAGTCTCCTCCGCTGCTGGTGCACCCCTGCGCTCCGGCATCTATGTTGGACGGGGATTCGACCATCACCTCGTCTGGTAGCGGAGGAGCTCCCGGATCTCCGGGCCTCAGGAGGCTGGAGGAGGTTGTAGATGAAACTACGCTGATGCTAGCACTGGCCCCAGAGGGCGAGCCTCCACCTCTCTGTATGGATGGCAGGGTGAGCGAGCCCGTCACGTCTGAAGAGGAAGGGCTCCGCTCTCCATCTGGGTGGAAGAGCACTGTGGAGTTGTTTGAAAACATGGTGGTGAGGTCGCTGATTGTGCTTGGAGTGCTAACTTTGCTGTCAGATGAGGAACTGGAGGCTCCGGCTGTGGAGTTACAGATGAGAAGTTGAAAGCTCCATTCAAAAGCAGAAAAAACACATGACAGAAGCAAACGGACTTCATCGTGACCTACTCACCTCTGAGAGACTCGATCTTCTCGTTTTTGGCCTTTTGCACCTCATCAGTGATTTTGGTGATGATGAAGTTTTGTGAGCGCATCTCCTTTATGGAGTCACACAACGCGTCCAGGCCCAGGGGGTTCTCGGCCAGCATGTCCAACAACATGGCCGTCCTCTTGGTCTGCGTGGTCCTGCAGCTGATTTCCTCTGCGTCGTCCCGCGTCAGGATCCGACGGGCGCGCAGGTAGTCGAGGTGGCGCTCGGCTCTTATCTTGTCGCAGAGATAGTGCCGCAGTCTGGTCAGCACCTGGGAGACCACAGCAGGAGGAAAAAGAACGCTGTGAGGAGTAACTCTTTGCAAAGGGCCTGAGGAGGTTACAGACGCCTGAAGAGGCAAAACGGCCATGGTGGAACCCATATGTGTTGTTTATGGCAGAATTCAAGTGGGATCCAAAGATTATTTGTCCCTCTCCATTCACTACCATACAAAGCTTTTTTTTTTTAGGAAATAAGGTCTCATGGGGCAAACCGGAAGGGGTGTGACTTTGGCTCTATATACGGTGATATAGCAATTGTTGTCTTTCCTGGTTTTAAAGGCAGCATCACAGTAAAAGAATCATTACATCCATATTAATGATGATCACATCGATTTTGAGGTATTTGGTCAAAAATATCTAAACTATCACAGTGTGGTTTCAATGCTTTATCAGTTTGATGCCTCTTCCCTCTGATTTTTAAAAAAAAATGTTTTACTGCAGATTATCTTGTATGGCCTGCCCTCTTTCACCACCACTTGTTGATGCCTCAGCCCGGCTCAGTCGTCTTCCTGGATCCACACATTTTACATATAGATATTAGATATTCTGTCAGCGCAATTTGTAAATTGTGATTTTGTTATTCTGTTCTGTACATGCGGCATCTATTGCATGGTCTATCCTGGGAGAGGGATCCCGCCTCTGTGGCTCTTCCTGAGCAAGTTTCTCTTCACTCTAACCGAGAGTCAACGGACAAAGGCTGCTCTTCACTCTACAGATTGTCAAACCCACTGAGGTGAAGTGACTGTGATTTGGGGGTTTATGAATAAAATGTGTACATTTATATTGATTTGAGGCTATATCGACCTGACCTAATTTTTTTCCCACCATTTTTCAAGGATGAAACAAATAAAACTTTTAAAAACAATTGAAGTTCACCTGATTTTTTTTTTTTTTTTTTCACTTGGCCCCCAGGTCTTCCGTAGGACCTGCAGGTTTTCACTATACAAGAGGCTACAACAGGTAATAATAACTCAAGCCCGTGGCAGGTGGTCTGAAATCACTTGTATACCCTGGTCTCCATGTTACAGAGCTTGTTTAGCTTCTGTCAGAGCTTTTAATCTGACAGACTGAGCAACACTGTTAAATCCTCCAGATTGTTGATGTGGGCACAGGGAAGGTGTGGTGGGCTGTTTCCTTCTTCACCAGGCCTTTAACGACGAAAAAGGTCCGCATAAAACCCAAACATAGCAAGAAATCTGTGTATATTTCGAACAGACCTCCTCTGCTCACAATTATTTGTAGAGAGCAGCGTTTTTTTAACGTCAGAAACATCGTACTCACGTCTTTTTTAATCTCTGCCATTTCTTCCTCGGTGAGATGAGGAACATCCATCACTCTCACCCGCACAGTGAATATCCAGGTGTTCCGGGTTAACAAACGACGACTGAGATAAGTTAATGACACAGTTACAACGACATTTATGGACTATTTACAAGCGTCAACGAGCTCGAGTCGCCATTATTTGTCGATAAAACGGTGCCACTGCGTCCACTGTCCATTCAAGTTTTTCTGTCTCAAAAAATGCCCCGGACTTCCTGATTCGGCGGAGCTTCACGTCGACACGAACACAGAAGAAGAGAAGTCGGTTATACGCTCAGAGATGATTAATGAGGTTAAAAACTCAACGATTAAGACTAAACAGCCCCAACAATAGCAGACTAGCACACACTTGTTTGACTTTATCCGTCTTGATCCGTGTCAAGTGTTTACAAGTGCAGTTAAACTGATCCAGGTGGGGTGCAGTACCGGTCCGGTCCACAGGGGTGGCGCTGTTGGACCTCCTCACAGTCACCGCACGTGTTAACACACAGTAGAGTGGGAAGTATATTTACTCTGCTCGACTGAAATACATGCTGTTCTGTAGTATTTCCAATAAAATGTTATTAAACTAAGTATAAGTTTAATTTAACATTTTATTGGAAGTTTTTACAGACAAACAGAGGTGGAAGAAACAACTCAAATCTTTTACCAAAGTTGTAAAACGTCCCCAAAAGTCATAGTTAAGTAAAATATTACTGTAGTGAAAGTGGAAGTCACCCACACAAAGAGTAGCCTACTTGAGAATGGGTGTGCTTTGTAGTTTTGGGGAAGCTCTTCATTGATGATACTTTTTAAGGCTTAAACAAACTCAAAAAACCAAATAGTTGGGGGTCTTAAGCACATTTTCACGTAAATTGATCTAAAAGCGCTAAATTTGGCACAGATGTAGCTCAGGCCATACTGAAATGATTGAGCTAGGGCTCCGGAGCAAGTGACACTTGGGGCCAAGATGACTGCCACATCCAATATGCCCGCTGCCTGAAGAGGGTCCTGGCTTTAGCTTTTGAACCACATGAGTAACAAATGCAAAACTTGATATCTTTTTCAGCTTAATTGATCATGGGGAAACACATAGGAATGTTAATATTTATGACCCGGTGCATCTGGACCCCTTAATCCTCCAAGTCCAGTATATCCGCTGTCCAAAAAAGCAGTTTTGACTGTAGTATAGGCCTTAAACCCCATTGTTTGCGCCAATTCATCTACAAGCACCAAATTTGGCGTAGATGTAGCTGAGGGCATAGATACAAATACAAACTTGATGTCTATTTTACCTTTTTTGACCATAGGAAACCCATTGGGATACTTACATTTATGACTGAGTATATCAGGACCCCACAAATTCCCTAAATTCAATATGGCCACTGTCCGAAAAAGGGTTTTGGCTACAAATATTTAACCAAGTGCACTACAAATGAGGATGTGGTGTCTGTTTTATGTTTATTGACCACAGGAAGTCCATTGGCATATTTATATGTATGCTTGTGTAAGTCTGGAACCTGTATTCTTTTCAAGACTGTGGCTGAAAATCTTTTTTACCACAACTTTGAAGGTTATTCTCAATTATAAGAGATACTCCAAAACACCAACTGACGCCCTGTGCAAGGACTTTGCAGACCTCTTCAGAAGTAAAATCAATGACATCAGATCGAGTCTTTTACCTCAACAGATTTTAAATGTAGACACACCTAGATCATTGATACATTAAAAAAACAAAAAACAAAACTTGAAGCCATTAACACCCTGTGTTTTAAGTGAACAACAGCTCGTACCTCGACCACTGAGGGTAAGGAGAGAAACATCATGATGTCCAAAACTCTCCACTAACATCACCCACACTAATCAAACTGTTGCTTCCTCCAGCAGAGATGACCCATGGTGCTGATGTCAAGATCCACTCCTGATTTTTGAGTCTCTTTATCTGAACAGATCAGTCCCTGCTCATATTTGGTCTGCGAGCAGCTGTGGTGATTCTTATATTAGTCGGGATTGCTGTCTATTTTGCTTGTAAGAAGAAGAAACACGAGAAAGCTGGTTGAAATGAGAAGTTCTGCATCTGAACTTCAACTTCCTGAACCAACACCCAAGTGTCGCCTCTCAGCTACTGTGATTGGACACGAGTCTTCATGGAAGTAAAAATAGATTAGAGTCAAAATTATAAACTCTTCTTATTCCTCTCAAATGTACTTCTTAGTAGCTTACGATCACCTTCCCATAATAAGTCTCCAAGTGTTTTCTTCATTTGTGTCACTGTGGAAGCTCTGATTGAACAAAGGTTATGTGTTGTGACTCAGGTTCTATGATCACAAGTGGAGCTGCCTGACTTTTATGTTTCATATATGTTTGATATTTTCTTAGAAGAGAAAAATTGATGTTCTGAAGATAAAATGTTTTGATTTTTCATTCTGTTAACATTTATCTAACTTGCTTCATGTGACTGATATCTTATGCAAATGCATGAACACCTAACCTCTGCCCTATATGATTGTAACAGAGTCATGAACCAGCCAAAACTCAGATAGAAAGTCGTCTTCTTGTCTTATGTTTTATGTCTGATAATTTTATGCTTCACACAGAGTCCCAGGTCATGCGTCATGAAGTTTTAACTTTACGTCTTGTGTCGATGAGAAGCCTGTCTGATTGGGATAGTCGTATGTACGTGTGTGTGTGTAGCTTAATCACTGCTGGCACCGAGAGTGCTTGTCTCTTCCCCTGACCTTGTTGATATCTGTGTATAAAATTGTGAACACTCCTTTACTCGGGGCTCATTCACTCAGCTCATGAATTTGACTGTGTGGTGAGTCCATCTGCAGATGGTTGGATTAAACTTACCGAAAAGACAGATCTGACTTTACTCTTTTATTGACAGAAATTTCCACCACAATTTATTCTAAAAATTCTGTTGATTTGGCATCTAAAAGACTTTAGATTTAAGTGTTTGAGTATGAGAATATTTAATTATGTGAATAATGTTTTTTGTATTTTTTTTTATCTGATCATAATAACAAATACATGTTAATTCTGTCTTTGAGTAATTATGTAATCAAGCTTTAATTTAGTTTCTTTATTGTTCTGTATTCAAAACCTGTCAGTCAGTCATGTGACATCAATCAGTTCCTGAAAGCTTCCTGTATGTTGACATTTTGATCATGAACTGTTCCTTTAATGACAGCTGACACCAGATTCATCATCAGTATCAGGTGTGAGGTTTCCCTCTACTGGTTCACAGAGGGTATTTTCTGTTGTTGCTTTCATTGACTGAACAAGCGCCTCGTCTACACACAGCAGGTGGTGGTATGCTCCTTTAGAACTGTTTTGTGAGCAGCCAATAATCCCAGCTAGGAAGAACAAACACGCTGTTGTCGCGCTCATAACTGCTGCACCTGTGTAGAGCTACACAATGCAGACATTAGCCAGACATGTTGTCACTATTGTGGATTTTTATTTTTATTTTTTTTTTAATCTTTGCTCATTACATCATAGCACTTCTTACACTGTGTGTATGAAACAGCAGGAAAAGTACTAATCAATAGAAGAAAAAAAATCAAGGAGCTTTTACTGTTATATCGAGATAATGGCATAAATTTATTCGTTATCGCGAGAAAACAACCTTTGTTATATCGAGATAATGACATAATAAGTCGTTATCAAGAGATAACAGTGCATAAAAAGAAAAGAAAAAAATCCATGGCTGTTCTTGGCTTCCATAGATATGAAATAAAAGTGTTGAAAAACATTTTTACACAGTTTAAAGTGACTGAAAGACACTTAAAAACAATGTTTTACTGAAAAATTAGTACTTTAGTACAGAAGCTTAGAACGGCCATGGATTTTTCTTTTTTTTTATGCAAACCAGATCCTCATTTACTCTCAGTGATGGATCAATAGGATCAATAACCTGAGCAGGACTGATGGTGGTGAATATATTCTGAAAAGCTTTGATTAGAAAGGATACAAACTTAAGCCTGTAACTCTAAAGTTGAACACTCAAGGTAAATAACTTTTTCTCTCTATCAAGGAATTAATTAACATAGACCAACATACATGACTAATTTTTTTGCTAAACTACATATTTCATGTCAATATCTAAAGTGATGTGAGTGCACTGAAACAAGTACATCTAAGAATATGTAACTGTAACTTAATTAAGCCTGTGAGAACAACGATAAAAAACAAAGTTTGTCTCTTGACTTCTCAAGTTGTGAATTAGTCTACATTTGTTCAATACACAAGTTATTTTGATTTTTTTCCCCTAACAAGCTGTCTGTAAGTGGCTCAACAAATCTTCTTATGCAGATCCACACAACACACAACTGCGCCCCCTGTGGTGCATTCAGGGTACTTCTAGTGTTCGCGCCAAACGCCTGAGCAAGGACAAAAGAGGACTGAAAAGTGGGAGACTGGACATTAAGTTAAGAATGTTAATGTCAGTGATATAGTTGGATAATTACTACAATCTTTAAAGTTTTATATTGTTGTAGACATAAGTAAAATAACGGTAGGCTCTCGATGTAATTTGCAATTAACAATAGTGGCTTCAAAAGACTTAGGTGTAACTTGAAACTAATGGTAGCACTAGGGAAGTAACGGTTACCGGTGTCATGGTAAAATTCCCGACGGTGAAGGTTACCGTTTAAGTTTCAATTACCATGGTAACCGCTGTAGTCGATAACCACCGTGTGGAAAACTCGCGAGATACTTTATCCAAGTCTCACTACACAGGCGCAGCGTGCAATGTGCGCTTTTTAAGTAATGAGAAAGACATGGTGGAGGGAGGACGTGACAGTGGCGGCGCTCAAGGCATTTTTCCGCCTTGAAAGAAACCAAATCTGAAGTCTGGGCACATTCTGGTTATTATCAGAATGCTCAGGGACAGCTGGTCGAGGATGGCAGCCCTATCTGCAGAAGCTGCGAGAGTTGTTGCGAGGAGCGGCAGCACATCCAATTTACGCGACTACCACTCAGCTGTTCAGCGCATGCAAGGTAAACTAAACTTAAGCTGGGGTGCATGACGTATGTATGTCGAGTTTGAATCTTTTTTCATTTGCTGGTGTCACTAATGTAAACTGACCAGATAGTGGTATAACTGAACGAAGCGGATTCGTGATTTGGAACGTTATCTGAACCGCTTATTAATCGTAGATTTCACGTTTTAAAGTCGACCTAATAAATCCCCAAATAATGATAAAGGGCTGCAGTGAGGAGGATTTGAGACAAACACATACTGGGTGGACTGAGTTAGTGAACACAAACTGACTGAGATGACTGACTTTCATCTCAGCTCCGTTCACCTGAGCAGCGTCTACCTGTGGCTCAGCAGCCATTTAACCATCCAGATTGACCGAGTCCACTGACAACAGACGAGCAGGCAGACAGAGAGACAGACAGCAACAGTAATATAGTAATACAGTAATATCAGAAATATATAGTACTTGTGGATTAGTTGTAGAATAGACTATACATAAAGAATAATATAAAATGGTGAATATAACAAGTGTCTAGATAGAGATAAGAGCCAAAATAGAGTATTCATAATTAATTTAACAATAATCCTTTTTGTTTTAATCTAAAAAAAGTATCCAACCTGTTTCTCACAAAAGTGATGTGATCTAAATGGTGAGTTTTGTGATCTGTTGGTTGCACCCTTAGTATTAATTAACAGTGACAGTAATAATTAATAATGATATTTTCTATTCATTTTCTTCACAGAGAGGGTCTGCTGGCCAATCAAGAATCAAGAAAACTCCAGCAAAGAGGGCTGAAGGTGAAATCAGAAGATACAGAGCGAAAAAACCTGCTGGGCTGAATGAAAATCCTCTGACCTGGTCGAGGTCAAACGAAAGGGAGTATCCACTGTTGGCTCGCCTGGCAAAGTAACACCTCTGTGTCCCAAGGACCACTATTGCATCCGAGAGGGTGTTTTCAACTGCGGGTGATATTGTCACCGCAAAAAGGAGCTGCCTAACCCCAGATCATGTCAATGAGCTTCTTTTCCTAAACAAGAATCTCACATTTACCAAATGAGAACAAAGTCACAATAACAGGACTTGACTTAACAGACAGTTTAAGTTTACTTTTAGTCTTGTAATCGTTGTTATTATAGTTGCACTTTAAGAAACAATGACTGAATGCAATTTGCAGTGATGGAATGATGTTCAAGTACTCTTTAACTTGCAATTCCTTTCTAATATCAAAATTGCACTTTTGAGACTTGAGACAGTTTTGGTTACAGTTCAAGTTGAAACTGTCCAATTTACAAGTTTGCACTTTAAACCTGTTGTTTATGGTGAGGAGAAAACATAAAGTACATTTGTATTTTGTAATACAGTTGAGCCATTTTCATTATTTAAGAGCAGACTGAATCGAAATCGAATCGAATCGTGATTAATCGATTCAGAACCATATGAATCAAAATTGAATCGATTTAGGAAATTGGCCACGATACCCAGCCCTACTGGTTGGTGCTTGGCCCAGGACAGGAAGGACAGGTATTCAAGGCACATGCCTTGTGCCTTGTTGCCACTAGGGGGCTCAGAAACTGTTTTTAATATATGTAATGTATAATATATAGGGGTGGAATGGTTCACAAAATCCACGGTTCGGTTCATATCACGGTTTTTTAGGAAAATCAATTATGTCTTGTATAGTCAGGTTAAAACTGAAAGAATGAGACAGTCTGATATTTGCTACATCATTGTGACAGTCTTAAGTTAAAAATAGGTAAGATTCTGGCACTGCAGGAGAGGTGATACTGCTAGTTCCAACATGCTTTTCATTTATTTGGCAAAGAAAGTTATCTTTAACAAATGCTAAGAACAAATGGCACTAGCTGTCTGTGGTGAGGAAACAGAAAGGGCACCTTAGAGGGAACTTTATGTACTTTTACTCTATGTCACTTTTTACCACTGCCTGAATGTCATCCATATCACACAGGTTTTGTCCAGTTATGCATATTTCCCCCCTTTGAATTCCTTTACTTTATTATACTGTGTATCTGTTTTTAATTCCTCTAATGTGATGTCTTTTATTACTACTTTTACTTGTTCATTTTACTCTCTTTATCATCTTTTATTTTTATGTGATGTTGTTTTCTTGAACTTCATTGATTTATTATTTTATCTTTTTATTTGCATGAACTTTTTTCTGTGATTTTGCCTGTTTTATCTATTTTATTCCTTTAACTTGTAATAACTCATGGTGACTCATTTTCATATTCATTTTCATTGTCATATTCTGTAATATTCTTGAGCTTCCTGCTTTTGCTCACATGTAAAAGCACTTTGTAAACTCTGTTTTTGAAGTTGCTATATAAATACAGTTAATTAGTATTGTATTGTTATTTATAAAGCACCATGATTTATCACACTTGATCATCCCAAACATGGTTTTAAAGGCAGTTATAAAACTGGTGGTAACTGTTACAGGGGATTAGTTGGGAAAGTGTGAATCAAAGCATGGAGAACAAAATGTCCTCATAACTTCACGGTGCACTGCAGTGAATGAGGAGAAAAAAAAGCAGAGAACCACTCCATGGAGTAAATTGCAAAATGGCAAAACACATGCAGGATCTTCTCTCCCCTCTAATCACGATATGCCACGATGTGTTTGAGGAACGGCTGCTCCCCGAGGAGATGGTTGTCAGGCTTGTTTTGTCATGTCCTGCGACGTAATGTGTACTATGTGGCTGGAAAAAAAACACCATACCCAAGTGGTAAGCTATGCTAACTGTAAACAAGGCCATGGCCTTCTGTTGCTCACTCGAGGGTATTTTGCGTGCAATGATCATGATTTGAAAAAGAGGGGAAATACAGGCTCCGAGAGCTACGTGGCTTCTGTCGCATCCCAACAATTTCTGGGGGAAGAGCTCAGACAGAAGGATGCCCTTTGAATGTCTGGTGATAAAAGGTCAAACGGTGTGCGGACCAGCGTCTTAACACAAGAAGAAACGTTCAAAGGGCAACAAAGCATTCACTGAAACTGACAAAAAATGAGCCCACTTTCCTCAAGAGAAAAGCGTCACGATGATTCAGATTGTTCCTGTGAAACAGCAGAATCAGCTGTGAGAAATTCAGACGAACTCCAGCGCACAGACACAAAGAGAGCAGAGAGTCATTTATAGAGATGATGTAATGAACTGGATTTGTAATCATGTCTGCGCAGCGCTTTCAGACGCTCCTGTCTGCCGTACAGTGTGTGACCCGCTCTCAAATAACATCCAGAACAAGCTTGTCTCAGACCCATTGTGGTTTTTTTACACCACCGGGAAGGTATTTCCATCCTCTGTTGCCAATCCTGATGCCACACAGACGGTGAATCCCACATTGTCTCTATTTTTCGGTTTACAGTACCACAACATGACTTTCACACTCAGCTTGTTCCTGCCCACCCACCTTTCCCATTTGACTGCCCTCCAGTTCTCATAAATATCATCCTAAACGAGGCGTGAGTGAACAAAACCTCAGTATTGTGCTGCTCAGCATCAAGTATCATATAAATAAGGTGGTCAACAAAGGTTAAAGCCTCGTCACCCTGACAGGATAATCTCTGGGATGGGCATGTTGCATAACGTCTCTTTTAAATGAGGTGAATTGGGTTTTAATACCTGCGATGGTTGAACACAGGAATGTGACTGCACAATGAAAGAAAACACACCAAATATGGACAGTTTTAGATGTAAAAGCCCAGGAGAGATTTTTCACCCCCATATAAATTGACAATCTGACTTTAAAGGTGTTCCCAGTAAGTTTCATTTTGTGTTGATTCTGGCGCCCCCTGTGCTGACAAGCGTTACTAGCAGCACTTCCTCTCGCTGTAAAGATTTTGATCTGGTGAGCGTATGCACTTACTCTTCGACCGTCTCATAACCAGATCAAAGTTTTTTTGTATTACCTCAAAGAAAAATGAGAATTTCCCACATTAGATCTTTTCAAACGTATTATTCTGACATTAATATCAAAATTTATACATCTTCAGATACGTTCACGTGTTGCTCTGTGTTATTGGGACGTGGTTGTTGCAGGAACAGAAAGGGTAGATTTGGTGTAACATCCACAATCAGGTCAGTTGTACATGCAACGGCACTCCTTTCCAAGTTCTCCAGCTGGCTGTTATAAATCCGATATCCCTCTTACCTAACATGGTTCTGCAAATTCTTTATATTACGGCTTCGGAGGGGGAAAGTTTCCACTCCAAACCACAACAGTCAGCAATTTCCAGGCATCTGTGAATGCACCGAGCTCACGCTTGTTTGCCCTTCATCTGCTGGAGCTGGCGCTGACTCAAACTGGCCCTTGTAACCTCAGTTAGATAAGAAGGGGGCTGTGCCAGTCTGGTCTCTTGTTCTCACAGGTTATAATTAAAGGAAAGGCATTTTTTTTTTCCCCCCCTGATAACTTCCATTGTTCTTTGATGTGGATATAAGAGGATGCTTTTTATCCTGGCAGCTATTTCAAAGGAACCTTCAGTGTTCATCCTGAGAGGAATGTTGCTTGAGGCATCGCTCAAGTTTTCTTCCTTCTTTCTTCTTTTTTTTCTCGTGCGTGTGTTTCTCATTCTGGACGCTCTCATTCAGACCGAACAAAGGATTCCAAGGGTTCAGGCATTCCAGGAGGCTCTCGTCTCCCTTTTTGAAAAATATTGAAGTCAAACAAACTTCTAATCTGTGCACACCCTCGTGAGTGACTGACGGGAATTTCATCTGTGACCTTTACGTAAGGAAGGTTAGAAAATACAAACGCCGATCACAGACAAGGTGCAGCAGTCTAAACACAGATTCAACCGAGATAGAAATTCAGTTGCTCATAGAAATATGTGGCTTTTCTTCAATATTTATGTCAGAACTTGTGGTGCCCCGATGTTGAATCCGTCGCGGCGCTGCTCTCACACGCGTGCGGCTGATGATGAAATATTTGAGGTATTATCTGGTATGAAGGTGCCCCATTTTTCCCCCTTTACATAACCACATTTCACCAGCAGTTTCTTTCATTTTTCTATTAACAAAGCGGAGTCTCGCTGACATTAAGAGATATTCGCTAACAATAACTACAATTAAAGCAACTTAAACAGAATAAGCACGCTTTTGTAAACCACAAAAAGAGGTGTAAGTTTTAAAAGTTTGCCAATAAAGTTAAACAATTTTAAGGAAATGTTAATCCAAAAATGAAAATGTGGCATCATCTACTCACCTCCATGCCGACAGAAAATCGTACATTTTGTTGTCGCCAAAACATTTCTGGAACTTCACAGCAAAACAGTCTTGCAGCATCCTCCGAAACAGCAAAAGTAGATGGGGACTTGTTTTAAAATGTAAAGAAAGCCAACTGAAGAAATCCCAAATAGATTTGAGAAGACGTTAATTATACCCTTAATGCTTGGTCGAGCTTGTGCAGCCTTGTTAGACAGGGTTCGCAAACGCTTTTAGCTTAGCAGCTACAGTGAAGACTTCAGCTTAAAAGTGGATGTAAATAACATATCTTCAAATGAACTTGGGATTTCTAGCAGCTGATTGAAAGTAGGTGAAAGTTTCTTGGTCCACATAACATTTCTGGAGCAGGAGGCTTGTAGCTGGAGACCTGTTTTGAGACGTTAAAAAAAGCCTGTCAGAAGTAGGTGCTCGAGCTCGATCACAGTTCTTTTTAAAACGATTCCAGATCTCGGGTACACTGGTAACTTGGATAAAGCCGAACGAGGTGTTTGGAGCCATTTTACTTGTTCTTTTTATTCGCTTTTTACCACAAAATGAGTCCCCATCAACTTCAGTTCATTGCTGTGCTGTTTTGCTCTGAGGCTCCAGAAAAGCTTTGTGGACATTCATGAGGGTGAGTAGATCAAGACGGTATTTTCACTTTTGGTTGAACTCTTCCTTTAATGCATAATGTATTAAGTAGCAAAATATGTAATCCATTGTTTGAACAGAGAATGTCATCTTTCACTGCAAATAACTTGCAGGAACTGGTTGACTTCATGACTGAGGAATTACTTGTGGTTTTACTTCATAATCACAGAACAGATATAAAAAACGATATTCAAATGGGAAAGAAAGTCCTGAAAGACTGGAAGTCAGACTGGGTGGGTCTTGGCTCGCTGAGTGAGACAAGAAGAAAGGAGGCGAGGGGAGGGGGGGGGGGGGCAGCTTCTTATGGGCTTATGGGAGGACGCGTGGAGGAGCATTCCTCTCATAGTTTCGGGACACCTCTTCAGCCTGCGCATACGTCAGATCAGCCTGAGTGTATAAAAGGAGATGGGGACTCCAAAAGAGGGAGAAGCAAGCAGCCGCCAACTCACTGCCAGGTCTGGTGTTTGACCGAGAGAAGAAGTTTCTACTCAGGACAGAAAAACTTGTGAAGATGTGGAGGGTTTTTGTCGTGGCAAGCCTCTGCGTTACAGTGGTGAGGGACAACTTTTCATCCATATGCTGATTCTCCATGTTTGGGAGATGATTTTTGATGATGAATATCTGATGTCTTTTTTGTACCTCAGGTGTCAGCCTTGTGCCCGAGGGACTGCCGGTGCCCCCCTGACACCGCCAGATGTGCAGCAGGAGTCAGTCTCATGCTGGATGGCTGTGGATGCTGTAAAGTTTGCGCACGGCAGCTCTTTGAGGACTGCAGCAGGACACAGCCGTGTGACCACACAAAGGGGCTGGAGTGCAACTTTGGAGGGGTTTATGGCTCCTCTAAGGGCATCTGTCGAGGTACAGTGGCTCCTTTTTCTGTTTTGTTTTGTTTGTTTGTTTGTTTTTTTGATGAATTTGATCACTTTTCTCTTCATATTTTGAACCTCACAACTTTTTTTCTGTTTCTCTAACAGCCAAATCAGATGGAAGAACGTGCGAGTACAACAACAGGATTTACCAGAACGGGGAAATCTTCCGTCCGAACTGCAAACACCAGTGCACTTGCATGGACGGCGCTGTTGGATGTGTCTCCCTCTGCCCGCACGAGCTCACGCTGCCCAAGCTGGGCTGCGCCAAGCCCAGGCGGGTCAAGGTGCCGGGACGGTGCTGCGAGCAGCTCGTCTGCCCCGAGGAAGCAAAGACAGAGAGCTCTGTCATGAAGAAACACAGGAAAAAGCACAGCAGAGACAACAAGCTGTCTGAGGACGACCTCACCAACAGGAATGAGTTGGCGCCTGTGTGGAGAGGAGAGTCTTTACCGGGTGAGCAGTTTGAAACAATGCTGGAAATGTCTGGATTTCTTCTTGTTGTATATCTTTCCTCTTTCCTTTAAAGTGTTCTAATCCTTCATTTTATGTTCTCTGTGCAGCTTTCAAGGGCCACCCAGTGGGCCACATGATGGGCAGAGGAGTTGAGTGTGAGTCTCAAACCACAGATTGGTCCCCCTGCTCCAAATCCTGCGGCGCTGGAGTGTCCACCAGGGTGACCAACAGCAACAGCCAGTGCAAACTGGTGAAGGAGACTCGGATCTGTGAAGTCCGCCCCTGCAACCACATGACCTTCAAAAGAATGAAGGTGTGTTCCTTTTAAATCAACTGAAGTTAGTATGATAACCTGCTAGTATCGGGCCCAAAAACCTTTTTCTCCCAGAGTGGTTCCGAAGTTACAAGTGGTTACAAAGCTCCTGTATAAAACATTCCTCAGGCAGTCTGGCTAGTTAAACGGCCAACTGAGCTGACAAGCTAGCAGTAGCTACAGTACCGGGTGTGTAAAAATACAGCAGCAGTTAGCAGTTACTCTAGAGATATACAGTCACTGCCTCAGCAGTGGCTACAAGAACACTGACATGAAAAAACAGTGGCCAGTGCTCAGGCCTTTGAGAGCTGCCCAATCAAAGCAGGCTTTTCGGGAGGTGGCTTTCTTAAAGAGACAGAGCGTTCAGTCACTCCAAATTAAAGTATCACAGTAACGAACCACAATATGGCATCTTTAACACATGCTCTTCATGTCTTCTCTGTGACAGAAAGGTCAGAAGTGTACAAACACAGAAAAGGCCAGCCGTCCACTTAAACTGTCCCACGCAGGCTGCCGTAGCCTGGAGAAGTTCCAGCCAAGGTACTGTGGGTCCTGCTTAGACGGGCGATGCTGCAGGCCTCACCGAACCCAGACGTCACCCGTCCAGTTCCGATGCAGGAATGGGGAGATCATCAGCAGGATGGTGATGTCGATCGAGTCTTGCAAGTGCGACCTGAACTGCTCCGAAAAGACGACTCCTCGTCACAGACTTTTTCATGATATCCACAAACTGAAAAAGTTCTGAAGAGGAAAAGAAAAATGTGCACTTTGAGGTTACAGACATCTGTACAATGACTTTCTTGAACTATATTGTTCATGGTTTTGCTTCGTAACATTGGAGCTTCATGGTTTGCTTCATTTTGAAGCAGTTTCTTTTTTTTTTTTTTTATTAAATATGTTGTGAAAATTCTTATTTTTCTAGTTTAACAAAATCTGTTTTATATACATGGACTTCACATAACCTATTTAAGCCTCTCATGACAAGACATGTCACATGACTCAAGGAAATGATCTTAAAACTGTGGCAGCTACTTTATCAGTCGTTACACACATGTCGCCATGTTTCTGTAGATATTCTGCACACCTTCTTTTTATTTATCAGGATTTATATTTCAGACTTCACTTAAAGGTCCAGTGTGTAGGATTTAGGGGCAGAAAATGAAAATAATTGTGAAAAAAAATCAACTGAAACTTCTTTTGAATATGCCATTTACAACTACAAGAGAAATGAGTCTTTCACGGGGTCCACCATGTTTATACGGTAGCCCAAATGGGACACACCAAACGCTGCCTCTCTTTTTTTTTTGTTTCTTTACCTTTACCTTGTTTCTCACCATCGTAAGGGAGGCTGGGGTGATTATATTTTGTCTGTTGTCATCAGCAACCTCAAAGCTATGCCACTCAGTCCTACACACTGGTCCTTTAATGGATTGTTAGATTTATTCACGAGTCATTGTTATGTTAATACTGGTATAACATCCTGTTATATGACTGAACACAGATACCTGCCAAACTGTAAATTTTGATGTTTTATGTTTTCACAAATAAACTCGAAAAACAGCTCTTTTGATGGGAGTGATTTTATTCTTTAAAAAGAACCGAAAAGTTTCAGGTTCAGGGCTCGCAATAATCTGAAAAGAAGAGAAATTCTCGGGGGGGTCTGTTGTAACAGTTTTTTCGGTAGGAAATTGGCTATACTGTTTCAACTGCATCTGGCTGACCCACTTCTGGGAGGACCTACATGTCACTGCATAGTTTTGGGAATGAGTGTAATGTAAACCTCAGAGTGGTTTTCCTGCTGTTGGGCAGATGCTGAGCGCACGCCGCAGCGTTTTTGGTTTATGAGGGAGTTACAGCGTGTATAGAGAATGTTCTAATCTTTCCACAGAGAGACTGTACCGGCGAATCCTTCATTTACCAGCCTGAATGTGAGATTTTAACTCGAGTGACTTTGTGTGAACACAAGTATTCAAGTATTATTTTCCATCTGATGAACTTCATATGTCAATTAGGCGACTTCATGTGCCCTTCACACAATCTTTACCAAATATGCATCAGTAGAGCCTCTTGTTTGTTTAAGATAACTGGCTCAACAAATTCAGAAAGGGTCGTCCAACTTGTTTGCATCGAATACGAACACGAGCTCAGGGTTTGTCCATCGTGCTGCTGACTCATAGTATCGGCCAAACTGCCAGAAGACATATGTCAGCTTATTTTCCACAAGGCAGCAAAGAAAAGCTAATTCCCAAAGTGTGCACAGAATTACGTAAATGGGCAAGACCAAGAGGGCAAGAACAAGAGCAAAGGAAAAACAGGGGTACTGACGCACGCAGAGATGAAATGGTTCCATCCCCTGACGGGAGAGCACAATAGAGCTTTGTCTGTGAGAACCTGAGAGCATCGCCGCTCACTCGGAGGGAATACGTCCACAGCAAGGTCACATCAGACTCTGGACGCAGGTCTGGACTCATTTATTACCATCGATACAAGAGCAGAACAAGAACAGGACAAAACAAACTGTTTTTTAGGTAAATTGCGAGCGAGAGTTTAAAGTGGTTTGGAAGAATCCCAGTGTTGCACGTATCTCAGTAATCATGTCTGCAACCCTGAAGGCACGAGCTTCACAGCTAGCAGCCAAACAATCGATTTTCTGCATCAGTCGTCTCAGTCCAGCTGAGGTTCAGAACCATAAACACATTTGATATTCAGTGCGTCACACGTTTTGTTTTATGATCACGAGAAGGACAGTCACATGGTTGTTTTCAGTATCAGAAGGTTAACAGAAGTGTTTCATAGTCAAATGTAGCACCACTGAAAATGTGCACCCGCATAACATTTGGTTTTCAAGCACGACCAGTATTGATTTATAATTGCTTTCATCACTGGGTGTATATACAGTCTGTGCAGCTTCTAAACATGGCAAAAAAGTTTGATATAGAGCCAGTTGCACAAAGACAGACTGAGACTTAATCTGACTAAGGTAGACTGTCGACTAAATGCACGATGCAATGTGTGTAAATGAGTCGCCTTACAAAAACATGACTGGCAAAACAGTTCCACCTAGTGGCACGTGACTGACTGATCCGAAAACCTGTTTTGGCATCTTGATGAATCATTTTAGTTAAAGAGAGAATCAGAAAATAGATCCCAATGTCCCATTTTCAGATTGCTTGTTTTATCTGACCAACAGTCTAAAGCCCAAAGATATTCAATTCAAATCAGGAAGAGATAAGTCCTACTTGACTATCTAAAATCATTCTGAAATCAAGACTAGGAAATATGCAACTGACTCCTTGTTATATGGGAATAAGACGAAGCAGCACCAAAAAAAAAATCTATTAAAAATCTGTATCAAACATCAACAGCAGCAGCAGATTTCTACCTTTAAAAAACAAAACCCCCTGATTCGCATCTAAAAAGGGATAAATTAATATAACATAATCTGTTGCTTACCAGTTTCATTCTTGTCTTTAAATAAATTATAAATATTACACAAAACAAACATATAATGCAAAAAGATTCATCCTGTATCATTTTAGAAAATATGATGATCCAAAAGTTGAAGTCTGCAGTCCCTCGTCAAACATGGTCTTATAAGAGTTTTTGAGGAAATCGACGTAGTTCTGAATGCTTTGCTTGTGGCTCTCTGATTGGTCCAGGCTGAGCTGCAGGTCCTTCAGGCGCAACTCGAACTGTTTCTCTGCCTGCAGATGAAGATATGAGATATGGACACATCACAAGTTGCAGTACAACCCGAGCGTGCTCCATCACATTTATTTGCTTTCATGGTTGAGAAAAATGGTGATACTCACAGAGAGCTTGCTCTGGCGGAGAAGCCTCAGCTCGCTGTCCCTTCTGCTCCTCTCGGCTTCCAGCTCCAGGATTTTCGTCTGAAGGGCCTCTTCTCTGGAAACAGCCTGGTCCTTTACCTTGCTGACCTGGAGGGGTAAAACAGAATGGTGATGCCATTAGTTGTATATGTCAGAAATGATTACTTTTAAGTTAATATCACGAACACTTCATATATATTTATCCATCATCATATGAGGTTAGGCAGTGGTGACTGAACCTAAGGTCCACGGATGAAATGCATTTGCAGTATTATAAATTGGATGTCTGTGCTGACATTGCTGGCAAAAATCACAATTAGTGCACAGTTAGTGACATTTTTTCCATCAGCAGGGAGCGTTTGGCCTGCCAGGAAGCGTAGGCAGATCCGATGTAACAGACTCACTCTTCAACGCACTTGTGACGGAAGCACCCAAACAAAGAAATGATTGATGACTACAGACGAGGTCACCTCGTAAACATGTATGAATCCTGAGAGAAAGACATTTTTAAAAGTTAATGTGTTCGGCTCTAAGTACTTTAGTCGCTTTCTAGCTTCTGATCTCTTTCGTTTCTGTCGTCCTGTTTGTACTTTTGAACATCTGCTGTGTTCTGCTGTTTCATTATGTTCACTTTCAGCTGTTTCAGGAGTCAAGTTAAGTTACTGCTGGTGAAAACACAACGTTCACTGTATTACTGCTTCATGCTGCTTTTATTGTGAAGAAGTTGTAAGAAATAAAACATGTCTGTGAATTAAGGGGGTCCCTTTTTTAGCAGTGATCCTCTAATAGTACTGCAGGTATCGAGACAAGTGCTTCATTAGTCAAGGGCACACCTTAAAGCAGGTAGCCCAGTTGTGGTGGTTATTCAAAACCCGCCTGTGCCGCAAAACCCGCCTGTGCCGAGTCAAACTGATTATGGCCAGGCCGGCAAATGTAATAGAGAAATGGCAGAACAACACCACAGGTGCCGTAAGAGTGAACGAAACAGATCTCAGAGATTGAGGCTTAAAATAGAGGTAGAACACAATGAAACACTGAAATGTGAACATTTGCACCTGTACGATCAGAATTAAAAAACGATTAATTTAACGTTTGGTTGACTTAACATTTAGCAGTCTGCTAGACGAAAGCAAACGACCAAAATACAACAGTAAATGCTTTGTCATAGTTGTCTGTTGGTGGCATCATTTGGATTCAAGCTTCTCCTCTCTGATCTTTACCTGCTGTCTGACGTCTGATAAAGCCGCCTCCAGCTGCCGGCTGAGGGCCTGACACTCTGACGAGCGCTGATCCAGCTGCCGGTTACTGTAGCCTAGAGCCTCCTCCTGAGCGGCGAGCTTCCGAACCAGCTCCAGGTTCTCCTGCTGCAGCTTGTCCATCTGCCTACAAATGCACGTTAAACAATTTTTAATTTTGAAACTGTAAAAGGAGACATCTGACATCTAGAGAACAGAGACAAGAGGGTGTCTTACTTGTGCAGAGAAGCCATTTTCTCTTGTAGTTGTGAATTGGCTTCATGAATCGACTCTTTCATGTCCACAGATGATCTCAGCTGCTTCGTCTGGCTCTCCATCTGTATTTGTAAAATGTTAAATTCAGTATCGCCTGCATTGGGCACAAGTGAATGGAGTTGATATCTAACATCACATGCAAAACTGGATACACCAGCAGCCCATTTAATGCTTTGGACCACAATCACAAAAACACAATATGGGCATGGGTTATCGAGATAAAGGACAGAAACACGTGGGTGATTGAAAATGGACTCACACAGCAGAAAACACTCACAAATGTGTAAATAGGTAAGGATGGTTGCAACCTAATCAATTCCACTGCAATGAGAGTCTTTAAATCACAAACATCAAAACGAACTCACAGCAGGACCAGAACACATGATGCACATGGGGTTGTACTACCGCCTAGTGGTCAGATGAAGGAAGAATTACTGCATTTCACATTCTCTAACCACCGCAGCTCACGTTTCACACCTGAACCTGCAGTTGCCTAATGGACTCTGACTTTTCTGAGCACTTCCTCTCCGAGCGTCGCAGGTTCTCCTGGCACTCAAAGAGACTCTGCTCAGCTGCACTCAGTAACTCGGGGTAAGACTCCAGTTGGTCGACGCGCCCCTGCAGCTCCTGCCTCACCTGGGCTCAGAACGAGTGTTGGGAATAGACAAATTATTAGCCTGAAGTTTCATCACACCCCTCAAAGAGATGCTCACAGATGCGTGTAATTCTTTAAGCGTGCAGAACGAGCAATTATTCATTTCTAGACAGAGCTTTGTGTTGTTAGTGTTCTGCTGCCCAGAATAGTTTGATAGAACGCAGGTCCACGTGCAACGAATGTTACACAGCTGAAAAAGCAGAAGTTAGATCTAACATCTCTGGCCATTCAACAGCAGGAGAAACAATGCTGTGGAGCTGAACATGCTACAAAAAGCACTTTAACATTTCTGTTAGGATTTGTTATTAAAAATAACTAAAGACAAAGAAGTGTCACATTGTTAAAAATCTTATCGAACTCAAAACTTTACACGGAGAGATGGGAGATTGATTACCTTCTCAACTTCTGTATCTTTTCCATCTCGCGTCGTCTCCGCCTCTCTTACAACAATTGCATACTTTATCCTCAGATCGTCTATCTCTGCTTGAAGCTCTGCAACCTAGAGAAAATTAGAGAACTGTGTTGTCACGGTCGCCTTTTAACTTTTAAATAGTGAAAAGGCGAGTTGGAATAAGCTGATACAATCACTATGATAATCCTCTTATCCTCTTTTTGCAACACCGAGGCTCAAACAAAAGCACAAAACATGACTTATTTATGGCAAAAGAAGAAAGGATAAAAAGGATTAACAGTTGCCTTGAAATAAAGCACAAGTGCTTTATGTTCCCTGACCACATGTCAAATGCTTTTTCCCCACATTTCTGATAATGAATTCAAATAAACATAATCAAATCCACATCAAAGTGCCTTATACTTCTTTTCACATACATCGCAGTAATTAATATGCCGTACCATCTGCAGAGGAAACCCACATTTTTCCAAAAATAACTCAAACTGAAATGGTAAACAGTAAAATTAATGAGCAGATGTCAACCTGATATTGGTGCTGCTCGGTTTGATGTTTCCTCTCCTGCGCCGCCACCTTCTCCTCCACCAGCGCAGACTCACAGTCAGCCAGCTGCTGCTCCAACTCAGCAACATATGTCTGCGATCACACGAACATCAACATACTTTTTACTCAGAAGTATAATAACAGAGTACAGCTTAAGCACACCTGTGGATCAGGACAGGTGCGTAGCAGAGGACCAAGATGAATTCAGTAAAGAACTCCCACTCGTGTTCACTTCACTTACAATTAAGTCTAATAACTGTTATTAAAAACTTAACTGCAAGTGAACAGTGTCAAAATCAGAGAGAGAATGTGACAGGATATGACAGACGTTCACAACCACAAACTGTTTGGCACCTTGTACCTTGAGTTTTGCATTACTGACGCTGAGGTCTCCATTTTCAGCACTGAGTTTTTCAGCGCGTTGCATCACAGTTTCGTTGGCTGCTGTGAGCTCATCCGTCTCTTTCTGCAGCCTAGCTGTCAAATCACCAACCTGACTAGATTGGAGATGCACATTTAAAATTCACAAGTGAAAATCGCCGTTTTTCATAATGATTGATGGCATCTGGCATGTGGAGAAGAGAGAAAAAAAAACCTTTTCAGAAATTCTATTTGAGCAACAAGTTTGTTCGTCTCATCTGTCGTCTGCTCCTTCTGTTGCCTCCTGGAGTCTCTCTCTAAATGTGCTCTGGTCAGCTGAGCATCCTGTTCTCCAACCAAATACACAAAGTCAAAGATAGATCCTGAACAAATCTTAAAAACAAATAAAATCGCAGCTTTTTTTTGATACCTTTTCCTTCAGTTGCGCATAACATTTCTCAATTGCTGCCTCGAATCTCTCCGCTCTAAGTTTTTGGGCTCGATTGGCTTTCTTGAGGGATTCTTTGTCCTGTGCTGCCTTCTCAGTTAAACATGTGATTGAGCCTTTGAGATCGTCAATCTCCATCTTCTGCTCAACCAGAGTCCTCTCCAGAGTCTGGGAAAAGACAGCACGCCCATTAAGATGAGTTATGATATCACACATTTTCTTTAAGGGTTAGGCTGACAGAGGCCTTTGTACCCGTATCTGAACAGTCAGGCGATTGTTTTCGGCCTCCTTGTGGCGCAGTTGCCCCTGCAGGTGAGCACGGGTCGCCTCCACAGTCTTGGTCATGTGAACTGCACTCTTCATGTTCTCCTGTGAAGACCAATACAGACAGATGCTTTAAAACGCACTTGGCAAGAACATCTCTGTGAAAGCATCTGCTGTGCTCACCTGCTCTTCTCTCCGCAGAGCCATCAGTTCTTCAGCTCTTCTTTCTGTGTCACTCAAATCTTTTTTTAAATGCTGTCGGAGAAAAATGACAGTCAGTGCATGATCATGATTTAAGACTGGATCTTGCATAATTTTACTGTTTTTATACATCATTATATTTAAAGGTGCATTCAGTTTAACACAGAAGATGATTTAGAGCTGCAACGATTAGTCAACTAATCGATCCAGTGATATTAGCTGCCTACGTTTTTGATAATCAGCATTTTTAAGCAAAAATATCAAATGTTTGCTGGTTCCAGTTTCTTAATTATAAACAGTTGCTGCCTTTCTTTGACAGACATGATTATAAATGAAGAGTTTTGAATAGCTGGTTTGACAAGAGAATAAATTCAAGCAATGTCTCTTCTGGCTCCGAGGAATTGTAATTACCATTTTTCACATTTTGTTTGACATTTTATAGACTGAACAATTAATTGTGGAAAAAAAATTCGAAAATATTCGATAATAATTGTTTGTTGTAGCCATACTGCATTTATGTCATATCTTTCAATCTATACATTTATTTTGTATGAAATGTGGCTATGCTGGGGGAGACAGCCATGACATTCAGAGATCACTAAATGTCTAAATTGATTGCGGGTCTAAATGTTCAACTAGTTTGCCACTAAAGCACAAAGCTTATATCATTTACACCTAAAATCAGGTTAATTTCTTGAGTCACTGCAGAAACGTAATGAAACACTCACCTCATTTTCACTCTCAGCCTGTGTGATCTTCTTGAGTAAGTTGTCAATTTGATGGTTTGTATGAACTCGATCAGCCTATGTGGAAAGTCATCAGCCATTTACAACAATTGTTTCAAGAAGCCTTTAAATTAGTATTTCATTTGCTGTTATCTACACAGATCTATGACTAACTATTCTGAGCAACATACAGGGTAGACATTTTGTCACTGACCTCTGAATCTCTGAGCTGTTTCAGTTTCTGTCGAACAGACTTATTTATTCGTCGAAAGTCCTCCAGCTTCTCCAGCAAAAGTCCTCTCTGCCTTGAAATCCGGCGCTTATCAGTGGCAGACTGCTTTGAATCCTTAGATGCAAGAAAGAAAAAAAAAAGTTACAATCATGGGTCATTAAAGGGCACTATGTAGTTTTGAAGAAAAAAAGACTGAGCTCTGCACCCTTAAACTCAAAATTGTTTTTCTGGGTTTGTGTTTGAACCCAGCTTAATACTTACAGCAAATTCATCTTCCATGGCATCTTTAAAAGACACGAGATGTATGGCAGCGGAGTTGGCAGCCGCTTCCGCATCCATCAGTATTTTCAGGAAGGGGCTCTTTCCATTGGCATAATCTCCACGGCTAAATGAAAAACGGGAAGCAGATGCTTTTGATCAGTTGTGCTGTGACATCGTTGGGTATGTTTAGCCTCACAGGGCCATGCACCACAGGACCTCTCACCCATTAATATCAGCCTCTGGGGTCCTCATGTGGAGACTGCTGCGTGCTCTGCTCCTTCTCCCCAGTTCATGAGAGCTGGCTAGGTCACCACAGCTCAGAGTGACATCCTCCCTGGTAGAGCTGAAACCAAGGGAGGGACTCTGGAGTTCATCCTCTGGAGACATGCCTGTTACTACTGCCAAAACAATACATAGTAAACGTCAGCGTTAACATACAGGAGGACAGGAAGTTAGTAGAGGACATGACCTTTAAAACTAACTCAGTTAGGCTACAAAACCTTGCATATTAGGACAGTAACAGTGGGTTGTCAAGCAAGCCACTGAGCTTACTCCATAGCAGCAGACAGACAACACTACAAGGTTAAGTGACTTGCTAAGCTTCAACGCTACACCGAAGACAGCACACATTCAGTTCATTCTACAAATTAAAAAAACACTTTCATCGACATTATGGCTGTTAGACGAAAGTATAACAATCAGTGACAAAACAAAGCCACTGAAAATGTAAATATTACTTACACTTTCGCCTTGTGTCGGTTGTGAACGACGCTACTCCAAGCTGAAGAGCCCCTCCCCTCTTAAAGATCGAAGTGGATTGGTTAGCTCCGAGACAACGTGATGACATCACGACATTTGCTCGCTGCGGATTTGTTCCCCAAGGGAAAAGTAGGCGGGACTAAATTTGATTAAAGTTGTTAAACAGCCAATGGACAAGAGAAATCAAGGAGATTCGCTGAAACCATAGAAACGAACAGGAAGTTTACTGCCACGGTATCTCAAACGATCACGAAGATTGTTAGCATTTTGGACATTACATTGCGTGAAAGTCTAAACTCAGGAGGGCATTGGGAAGATATATAATAAGATCAGAAACTGAGTGTTATTTAACGTGTTTTGGTGGCGTAGTTTAGCGTTGCCAGAGCTTCTTTAGTCGAAGCTAGCTGGGCAGCTAATGCTCGGCTGCTCTTCAGTGGACATGTTCAAAGCAAAAATACTCTTTATTGGACCCAGTGAGGTACGTAAAGTCCTTTGACCCACTGCAGCATAGCCTGTTTTTACTCGCAGATGTCGTCAGCTTCATTTTGGAAAGAAAGTACTGTTTAACTAACTAACTAACTAACTAACTAACTAACTAACTAACTAACTAACTAACTAACTAATTACATTAATGATGGCTCAGATCCCTTTTGGGCGATCCACAAAGCCATATTGTCTCATACAGTCTCAACAGTTTTAATGAAGATTTTTGATTCACATTTGAGTTTCCTGCTGTGCTGTTAACATGGCTGTCTAAGAAAGATTAATGTTGCACTACTCCACTTCACAGCAGGATGAAGGACAGGTGTAACTGATAGGAGGACTGACACTACTTATCACTAAGTGCCTAAGCAAGCCATGTCAGTATATCAGAGCCCTGTAACTGGAACATGCAAATAGAATGAATCCAACAATTGTTGTGATACCTGCTCAGGTCAGCTCTGCTGCTTTGAAAAAAGGCCCATTGGCAGTAACATTAATTTACATATCAAGAGTAATATTAAAGACTAGCCCTTTTCAGAGTGCTTATTTATAAGTGTGTGTTTATCCCTCTAGCACTGTGACCGATATGATTAGTCTTAAACTCATTCATCTGTTTTATAGAGTGGGAAAACGGCTCTTGCAAATTTCCTCTCAGGCACAACGGAGAATGTGGGAGGTGAATACAGACCTACTCAGGGAGTAAGGTATGAACCGTAGGTCAGCCAAAGCCATTCAAACCACGAGAAGGTTGAAATAACGTGATCTCAAAGATTGTTTGGTACCTTATATTAAAGTTTATGTAAAATCAGTTCCACTCATTATTAGATTATTACATTTTTGCCTTGAGAGTTATAAGAAAAAACAAAAATGAAACCTTTTCTACTGTTTCAAGGATACTGGAGTTTGAATCACAACCTGAAGGCAGTGGTGAAAGCATGGCATGTGAGGTTGAACTCTGGGACTGTTCAGGAGAATTTAAGTAGGTTAAATGTCATAAACATACTTTACAGTGAACAAAGGCTTATATGTTATAATACCTAGATGCAGAGACACACACATTCTTTTTTGTACAGATTTGAATCATGCTGGCCTGCACTGATGAAAGACTCCAGCGGCGTGGTGATCATTTTCAATCCAGATGTTCCTAGTCACCTCAAAGAAATAGAGACATGGCATTCGATGTTTATCGCCTCTCAGAGCCTGCAGGAAAACCAGTGTCTGCTCATAGCTCACCACAAGCCTGGCAGTGGAGTAGAAGAAGGACGGCTGCCATTAGGTATTTCCACTGCAGGCCTCCCAAAGCTGTTGTGTTAATCATTATCACTGTTTTTGGCCTAACATGTTCATTATTTCTGATTGCAGCCTCGCATCTCAGCAGACTGCCACTCATTCACTCCAACCTGGAGGAGGAACCGGAGGATGTGAGGCGAGCTTTCTGGAGATACTTGGGAAATGTTATTAATACAATGTCGGAAAGTCGAGAGCGAGAGGAGATGTCTATTATTACTTAGAACCAAAATAAAATATGCAGCTTAATGGGGAGGAGTTTTTGTGTATCGGCAATCTCTGTTTGAGTAAGACTCATGAACATTTTTTATTGTCATTAATTATTCATCTTTGCTGTCGTTTAGTCATTTTCTCAAACCCTTTGCAAACTTTAATGTTTTTGTTCAGTTTTGGTTTATTACATCATCTGTAAGTCTTTTGTTAATAAAATATGAACTATTTCTGTCGGGAAATGAATACTCAAGAGACTTAAAACACTCATCTGACTACAGACATTTGTTTATTGGAAGATGTGGTGCAGTTTGTTGAGAATGTGTCAATTAGAAGTGCAAATGAAGAAAGAGAAGTGCATTATTCAGACATCATATCCAATAATGCCTCCTTTGCCGATGCACTCTCCAATGTAGAACCACATCAGCACCTCAGTTGCCACGAGTCCATTTCTCAAGGCATCCTACAAAACAAAACAAAGCAAAAAAACAGAATTACATTTTTGAACGGCATATCATTTGACAATAACCCAGGTTCATCCTCTTGGAGGGTTTTTCCACAAACCTTTTGCTTGAAACTAACTGAGATGGCATTTAATCACTCTGAACTTGTTTATTTGTGTGGCCCACACAGTTTACTTCTATTGTCTTGTAAAATTATTCAGTCATTTCTATTGTTTATGCAGATAAACTCAACCATATCACTACTGTATACAGCGCACTGATGACTGGAGATCTGAGGCAAGGAGCTAACAATGTTCTGCATCTGGCCACATCAGTCACATCCAGATATAATCACTGTCCTCTGTGGAATATTCCATGTGTCGATAGAGAGCAGCAACTTTAAACTTGCTTTTTCAAGGCTCTAACAGTTATTTCCATTATATATTAAGTTGTTGATTATTTGCAGACCACATCCCAATTCCTCCAACTCATTTTGAGTCGTGTATCTTGTTGACTTCAACACAGGGTTTCCACATACATATCAAGGACTCACCTTCACTGTGGTCTGCCCCAGGCGTCCAGCCTGGAAGCTCTTGATGAGGCCCGAGGCGGCCTCTATCGCCTTGGGGATCTCGGCAGGTGAAGGTGGGACGAGCTCCACACGGGCATAACGCCAAAAGGTCGCTAGTCGGGGTCTGGAGTATGTGACAGCGGCTGAGATAGAGACAGAAACACAGATGAGTCTCAGGAACAGCATTAGCACTAGCTAAGGAGCAGCAAAGTTTGAGGCCACTCCGTTGTTTCGCCTTCCTCTGACAACTCTGTGAAGAAAAGTCGCTTGAGTGGTAGTGAAGTTAATGACACCTGAGTTGAGCTAATAGAGGTCACACTGAAGTTGTGCAGGTGCCAACAAGCTGTAACGACGTGAGCTAGGTTAGCTAATGCTAAACGGTTCGTTCTGCTACCGCTAGCTCAATTAATAATTGGTAAAATGGATACACGTGAATAAGCTTACCACCGACAGCAGTAGGTACTTTAGCAACGAGTTTCTGTATTGCCTGCGCCATGATGACGACCGTTCCGTGCACAGCAGGAAAAGACCAAAGAAGAAGAAAAGAGATTTCCGGGTCGTTCGTACTTCAAAATAAAAGTGGGCGATGCGGTAAGTGCGGCAATTTTATTGTATTTTCAAAATAAAAGGGATCGTGCATAAGAAGTTGGAGGTAATGTAAATAAATCAGATTGGCATAATTTATGAGGCACATAATTGATTTCAGCCGGTTTCTGTAATGATGATGAAGTCATAGAGAAGCTCAAAGACACACTGCACCACCACGTCCGTTCTTTTCTAAAGCAGAATTATTAATGAAGGCAAAGTAAAGCAACTTTCTCTGTGTAGCACCCTCAAACACAAAGGACATTCAGAGTGCTTTGTATAAGGCAATAAAATGCACTAAATAAAAAAAAAAAAAAATGAAAGAAACTAAATTAAGGACACAAGAGTGTGGCAGAGAAACCAGTCACTCCGATGCACAAAATAAGAACAGCCTTTTTAATTTGTATTCACATTTCTACAACAGCATCAGTAAACAGACATGAATAATTCAGATTGAAAAAAAGGGAAATTAATGATTTTAAAGGGTCTGAAAGTAATTTTCCAGGATGGAAATGTATTAAATGCATCTGACTTAGAGATGCCTGTAAAATGTTTGTTTGCACTATTTCCCTTTAACTGTTGTTTTGGATATGCAGATAAAATCAGTCAATAATCAGTCAATCAGTACAAAATACAGCAACACTTTTTCAGGGTCTTTTAAGGGGCTCATTACTCTTTATTCGTTACTCATTTTCAGTAAAATACAGCCCTAAAAGTGCAATCCAATGATATGAAGAGCCAATATGGTGAATGGTTGATTCATACTTCTGTTAATATGCTGTAGCCTACAGTGTGTTTGAGTGTATGTGCGGTGTGTAAAAGTGACAGGAAGAAAAAAAGCAGGCCTAAGAGGCAAAGACAAATTGTCTGTAAGTGCATGTGTGTGCGTGTACTTTGTATTATGACAAGGATGACTAAATCATGACTCACTTTCCTCTGACTCACCCTACAACCCACATAAAACAACAACGAAAAAGAAAAAAAAAAAAACTGGTGCGGTAAGAAGAATGCAGGTTAGACGTGGATTTCCCAGGCAAACACCCAACTAATGCCATCTGTTTGATTTACACTTCAAAATGATGGTGTTTCTCTACTGTATGGATAGTTTGAACATATTAGAAGACAGTGTAACTACTGCTCCTATACTCTAACAATAATGTCTCAAAACTCTTCTTCCAAATAGCTGGAGAGTTGAAACAGGACTGAGCGCAGCTCTGAATATATTTGAAACCCCCTTGATGTATGCAAAAGTATTACACGAACAGTTGACGTATTTAAGTTGTACAATAGTCTTCTTTCTTCCCTTATTGTGTGATTTGTCGGTGCCTCTTGGTGGGCCGGTGTTGTTGGTGTATATTCTCCCTTCTAGCAAAATGTGCTATACAAATAAAATTGCCTTTCCTTGCCTCATGGGGGAGTCCTTCATCTCCTCAGGGCAGCAGGGTTTTTTTTTTATTCTTTCTTTAGCGGTGCCATCATAAGAAACTCATGCAACAAAGACAAACACTCTTTGAACCCACAGACCTTTTATTTTGAGTTCAACTCAATTTGCCAAGTTTTCCAAGAATACCAAATGTCTCAGGCTGAATTATGAGGAAATGTCCTCAGTAGAAAACAGGCAACAAAGAATTTGCCATTTCAAGTAAGCCATGGAAACGTGACCTTGGATTTTAATCCACCAAAATGGAGTGCAGCCATTCAAAGCAGTTTGAGCACAAGACACAAACAGGAATGTGATTTTGCTGGAGAGCGTGGGTAAAACAAATGCTCAGCTAATTTTTTGGCTATGAAAGATTTGATTTCTTTACCATAAACATGAAGGAACAGCCAGCAGGTGGTTATTTCGGTTTAGGATTAGGACTTGAAGCAGAGGAAAACAGCTAGCCTTGGTCCAATTAGAGGTAAAAAAAAAAACAACAAACCTCACCTACCATAAGTGAAATGGAGCCAAACTTCACCCAGGCAAGAAGTAGTTCATTCTTTTATTTCTATTATTCTACAGATTAAATAAAAGCTAAGTGTTAATTAATTGACTTTATAGGTTTGTGTTAACTCTGGACAGGGCTAGGATAGCTGTTCTTTCAGGTCTTCATGAGAGACTGAAGATGCAAATGAGATGCGATCACTCAGACCACATTCGGAGGTGGTCTGGGCCACATGTGACCACATCATTTTTGCTGTGTGTATGCACATGTGTCCTGGGCAACAGTGAGGGGCTGCCTACTCAACTGATGTCCTCTGCAAAACAAAAAAAGAGAGGCCACAACAACGGGCATAATAGATTACACGCTGTCAGATTCCCATGTGGTTCGCTGTAATGCAGATCACGTGTTTGGACTCTAAACGTATCCCAGTGTTAACAGATGTTTGTGAACACACTGTCCTTTTCAACCAATATAATCCTTAAACTAGTAGATAATAAGTAATGTTGCCAGAGGAGAGACTTTATAAACACAGCAAAGTATTATGTATGACAAAGTCTAAATCATTTGTACCTTCTTGGAAATTAGCCATTAAATGCAATAAGTATTTCTTCACTTGTAAAATGTCGCTGCACAAGCCTTCTGTGTCTAAAGTGTGTCTTTCCTGGCCCCATTTAGCAGCTGTTCTACTGATTCAGCCATTTACAGTTAATTTATGAATGAAAACACAATTGTATTGGAGGTAATATGCCAAATGTTACAAATAGTTAAGGCAACAGGCAATACAGGTAACTTTTTTTTATGCCATGGAGAAAATCCCAGACAAATCGTTGAGCTTTGCAGGTTCTTGAGTTAGCAGAAGCACTTTTCTTTGATTTCTTTCTTTTTTCAGTGATTTGCAAATAGAGTAGGGAAGTGACATCCAATCACAAGTGGTCACTTGAGATGCACGGTAATGTGGACGATTTGGATTAAAACTGTTAACATGCGCTTGGGTATGTTGATACCAGCCTCTTTATGGGCGGTTGACAATTTTGCTTGTCTCACGCATGCACAAGGATGCACATACACGTACACTCATACATGGGTGGTACTATTCCACTGACCGACTGGCGACCTGCATGTGCCAAGAAGCGTGGCAATGCCAATAAGAATACTATAAGGGAGTGAACATGAATGTAAACAATACAGGCTGTAACGTGTTCAAGACATCAGGTTCGCAAATGTTTCTGTGAGGAAGAAAATGCATTCAACCTGTTTGTTGGATGTCACAGAGACACACAATGCATTCTGACGGTGAATGTAAATAGAACTTTTGTTTGTGTGCAGGAAAACTCCAAAAGGCAGAGAGCGTATCAACCTCCCCATCTGATGCTCAACAACCAGGTAAATAAGCATATTCACTATTACTACTATTTCTTTAGCGGTCCGGTGTGTTGGATTTAGCAGAAATTAAGTATAATGTTCATAATTTTGTTTTTTTTTACAATAGTGTTTAATCAGCTGAAACTGACAGTTATTGTGTGAAACAGGGGGTGTTCAGCGATAAGAGCAGAATAAATTTAACATGATACATGAACATGATATAGTAATGAACGTACAGTTGCTGACACATTTAATGAGATTATAATTTCCCGAAAAAATCCTTCAGGGGAGTGGACTGAATTTCTGCATTAACGAAAAAGATAAGAAACCAATTTAAAGGGGAAGAAAAGTAAAAAGACTGTGTGCCCTTCAGATATGCCTCTGACCTTACAGCACAATGTTCATTCAGCGGTGATGTGTTCGTTCCACATCGTGAGGCAGCAGGACCGCGTGAGTCATAGAGACGGACCGAGACACACAAAAATACACACAGACGGACAGGAAGACGGGGAGGCTGCAGTGATTGAGTAAATCTTGCCTTTCATGGTCTAAAGCTGCTTGTACATGCAGATGAGATTAAAACAAATGACATCACTACCTTGGCAATCAGCACAAACGCACACATTTGGTGATAGAGCAGCCGTGCAGGCTAGTAATCAGTCTTCGTCCTCTGGGGTGTGAAGACAGATAAGGAAATCATCCAGTTCTGTGTGTGGATCTTTGGGGAAGTGTCATGACGTTCGCCAACACTGAGGTGATGAAGTCATTTGTTTTAACCTCAGATCTAACGACTACAGAATTGCAGCATTCCACTTTCTCCTCTTCCTAATTATCATCTTTATCCTAATCAGTCATTTTCTCTCATTTTCCTCTGTATGTTTTCCCTCTTTCTGGCCCTGACTGCATATCTTGTATCCACATATTCAGCCTGTTTGTTGATAATCCATCAGAAACAAGCTGCAGTTCACAACTCGTACTGAAATTGATCGCAGACATGCTCTGGTGAGATTTTGCTTTCCTGCTCGCAGGTTTTATCTGCAGTCATACAGATAGACAAGAGGATTGTTACATGTGTTTGCATATTGGATGAAGCCATAAAACCAAAAATGAGAAACAGTTGAAAACAACACCAGATGAGAGGAAAGCTGTGTTGGGCACATTTGGTGTGCTATGCACGTAGCACAAAAGCGCCTCGGCAGTTCTTCAATACACACGGACACATGTACAAAAGAAATGCACCTCTGACCACCTACAGGTGGCCTGGCGGTTACCTCCCAAAGCTCGAGTGAATTCACACCTGTAAGCTCATTTTCGATCTTGTCAGGCTACACACATTTTAATGCAAAGCATGAAGAAGGTCCCTGGCCTTCTTTTTGTGTCCCTAAAAGAAGATTCCCTTATGTGTCAATGTGCTGCCATGTAAAAAAGAAAAGCCTTGTGTCTGTGTCTGGTTTCTACTCAAAGCCTCAAAGCTGCTTTAATCAATGTTTTATGGACCAATGAGCGAATGTAATGCTGAAGAGGTGACAAACACACTGGGAATTATAACCAGGCTATGTTACCTTAGTGTCTTTCAGCTTGTTTTGGTTTTGGTTCAACTTTACTGGTTTGGTTCACTCTCTTATCGGCTGCCTTGAATGAAAACTGCACACAATCTGTCCAGTGTGGATGACAATGACTTACTCTGCTGACTTTACAAGACCAAAGTGCAGTGATGAACTGGCGACTTGCCCAGGGTGTACCCTGTCGCTCGCCCAATATCGCCTGGGATCGGCTCCAATGCTACTTAGATGGATATGATTGTAACAGAAATCATGACGGAAACGTAGAAATTTCAACCCAAACCATGATGCTTGCAACTGTCATTTTGTTTTAGGGACTGTGAAGCATGTTGTTTTCGGATGCGCTGACAATCAACCTTATCTTGTCATTTTAGGTATGGAGATGTGTTGCATTATTATCCCAATAGAGTTTGACTCCTCACACCGTCTCTCAGGAAAAGGGAATGAATGAATGAATGCATCTGTAATACTGCAATTGAACACCTCTGTTTAGAGCAGCTACTCTTCTTCTCACTTCAAAACCATCAGCGTTGAGAGAAAACAATCTCTTCAGACCTGCGGGGGGGGTGATTACAACTTGAATTTTTTATATATTGTGCTGCAAACTGCTTCCACCGTGGGAGGATGCCAGAATCGCCGCAACGAGCACGAACAACCAATATCCCCCTCTAATATCAGCCAGACACTTTTCCAAATCCGACTTGTCAGTGAACACCACAGAGGGAACAGGGAACACTATGAGTTCTTGTTAGAGTCTAAACAGTGTGAATAAGCCAATTGTGGCAGGAATCCCAGCACTCCATTCTCTGTGGTTTGTTGAGTGTGTTAGCAGCGGTAATGTGGCCATTACGTCGAACCCCGCAGGTAGTAAGACTTGTAAATCTCACAGCGTAGGTCTTGATTTACGGATTGATCTTTGTTCTGATCCTCACAGCCAGAGGCCCCAGCTGAGACAAGCAGCTGAAATTAAGCCTCTCCACAGGGTGACTGGCCCTGTTCTCCATGAAGCTCAGTGGTGCAGAAGGCCTCCAGAGTTCAGTCATTACTCCTGAGCCAGGTGATGTAGTGGCTGAGTTAGGACTGTTGTAAGAATATTGCACTGCCCCACTGGATGATGTCACTGCAATGGACAGGTGGTGGTGTAGGTTTTGTTACCAGCTCATTCATTACCAAACGGCAGGAAAAAGATCACCGTAGTTCTTGACTAATAGGTCTCTGTGCACACCTTTAAGTGGCCCAGTTAAGTTCATCTATGTGTTCTGACTTGTAGAGTTGGCTGATAAGCTACGGTAGCCTGTGACTCAACTACTAACAAAGCTAGTCAGCCAAGAATATGCTAGGTCTTGGAGCAACGGTTGTGGCTGTGTTCAGAGCATGTTAATTCTGCCTATAGGCATCCAAAGGTTTGTAACATGAATGAAGCAAAATAAATCGTAGTTTAAAATAATTTGTTTCCACCCAGGATATGACACCCTAAAAGTAAGCATGGCACTTTTTTGCCAATCACGAATACATAAAATGTTGTAGGTTTCATTCGATCATACCATATTTCTACAATGTGCCAGTATCATGTTGAGATTATATGTATATGATATGACTTGGATGTCAGTAGGGCCCGGTGGCTGAGTTGGCTCCCAAGCAAGAAACCACTCCATGGACGTTTTGCTGCTTTCATCCTTAATGGTTAATGTTAGCTCGCTATAAATTGGGGGGGATTAATTCACAAAGAGTAGCAGCATCTTTTAAGGTGGAACATCTTCTTATCTGCAGCTCTGTAACCAGGATTTTATCAACACTGAGGTCATGTGTAGGCCTGAGGAGCAGGCAGCATTAAAACAGAACCAGAAAAAAAACATCCCTCACAGCAGAACGACTCAGAAGAAACAGACCTCTCTCATTCAACAACCATGCTTTTTGCCTGAACAGAAGCCAGCCTCCCTTTCAAACACCTTTTGAAGATAAAGAATATTTGAGCGGTTTAGAAAGTTTACCCGAGATGCTGCATCCTTGAAGCCTTTTCTCTTCTAACAGTAACGCATGAAATACTTCCATTTCCACCGTGTGGTTCTCCAAGTTCAGCTAATTCCTTCCGTTTATAAGTCATTATACACACACACCCTCCTGTCAGGCTCATGGAAGCGGTCGGACACTTATCTCTGACATTTCACGCTGTTTTTGCTGTTTTTGAGCTGCTTATGATGTCACTCTGTGACCGTATGTGTTGGCTGCTTGAAAGATAATTCAGCAACTGCCAGGTGAAGATATCACAAAACATTGGACTTGTTCTCGTTTGACAGGGAGTTTATTTACTTTGAATGTGGAGGAGTTGAAGAAGTGCTCTAGGCTGGCAAGATTAAAGCTACCAGTGACTTCTAATGCACCACCGAGTGTAACGGGATCATCTAGAAACGCGGTCCCAAGTGATCATCTCTCCAAATATGATTTAATACCCAGACTTTTTCACTTTGTCTCATACTGAGGCCAGCTCGGCAAGTCAAACACAACCTCTGATGCCAGTTTAACATGCCGCTCTGCCCCCACTTATCCTGAAATGTCAACTCCGAAATTCATCTGTACCTGCTTCACTCACTCTCTGCTCCCCGCTTTGTTGTTCGTGTATTTAATACTCTTGTTTGCCTGCCAACAGTGCTGAACTCTGGCTTCAGGGATGGCTTTGTGGTAGAATAATTGTTTTTGTACCACTCTCTCTGCTGCTACTAGCCTTGGGTCAGTTTCAGAGCACAAACATACCTTTGAACCCTGGGACACGCATTTGAAGCTTCAGGGCTCCCTGCTTCCCTTCATACATGAGTAGCTGCTTCCTGTTTGTGCTAACGTACACGTCGTGAACTGAACAGACAGTGTTTATGTGCCTGGTATCACCATGAGTTACGACGTTGCTGTCCCCGACTGTCTGTCTCTGTTTTATGGCTCTGGTGATGATCTGCTCATGAGTGATGTCATGTGTCTGTCTGCCTGATGAGTTATGTTCTTTTCACAACCTATGTGCAGTATGTGCATAGGTGTTAATTCACTTGATTGTAGTGGCTGAGCCAATGGTTTTCTTTTTCGCATATGCAGTATGAGGTCTTCACACTTCACATGCAGTACATTTTCCCCTGGGGGTCCTTTTGTTTAAGGCAACAATTGAATTTATATACGTTTTTCCACATCCATGTTTGCAGAAACATGCATAGTCAACATTCATTCTGGTGATTGGGTTGTAAAAACATCATGCCCGGCCCCATGTGTTGCCTTAAGGCAAAGCTTACTGAATGTTGCGAGATGTCTCATTTTTCTCAAGCACCTTGTAAAGTTGGATTAAAGACACTATGCATTACCTAAAACTCAGAGAAAATCCGATATATGTGTAATGACTCCTTACTAAAGGTTCAGAAGATCTGACCTGCCCTTTGGGTTGGTGGAGAGAATAGCGGAGTATCTTGGCAGTTATGATCCTATGTACACTGCAAACAAATCTAATGAAAAATCAATTAAAAAACTGTAGCAAAAGAAGAATGTAAAAATATATATCGGTTAACTAACTAAATTCTGTCTTGCACACATCCCATTCACATCCTCATTTCCCTGTAACATTGGATGCATGAAACTCAGCAAGGCTTCAGCTATGTTTTTGCACTGTCACTTCCTGTTTCTCTTCCTTATGGTATTTTCTTATATTACTTCAAATGGTAATATTATTTAATACACCCCCACCCTCTCCTCAGCCTCCACCTGTAGGCCGAGTCTGAATCCGATTATCATCTTCACTCTCTGCTCTGCGGAGCTTTGCTTCGGCTGGCAGGGAGCCATGAAGTCAGAGCCTATAGCGGTTGTGTGCACACATCTGTTCAGCATGAGCTTTTTTTAATTCAAAGATGTTAGCATTACAACAAATCAAGTAAACCACGCAAAGGTCAAAGCCGCTGCACCAAGCTAACAAAGCTAAGAGCTACGTTTTGTGACACGCTCTTTGCTCAGTGGAGCCGATTTAAGTCATGTCATCCCGGCAGATTCAGGGAACGCTCATAAAAGGATTTCAAAATGCCCAGATATTGCATTAAAATATGACTCATCCCTAACTGGCTTTTTACAGCTTCACATTAACTTGGGGTTTGGTTGCTCAGGTGGCAGAGAATGTAGCTGGAGATTTCAATCTAGGCCACAAGGCTGCATCATAAGACATTCAGGTATTAAAAAGATGGCGTCAGTCTCAATGGGTTTGTTCAGATCTATATTTTTAAATCCCAAAACAGCTGTTGCACGTTTTATATTTGACAGTTTTGGCCCAGTTAAATTACATGTGAGGGATGGTTTCTGCACCGATCCAGCAAAGTGTCATGTGTGGAAATGCGTGTGAGTCTCCTCTAATTATCGAAATTTTAGACCTCGTGCTGGGTTTGGCTTTGAGGCTGTCACAAACAAGCCTGACACAGACTTATAAATGATTTATCCTTTTATTGAACACAGATGCACGCACGCACACACACACACACACACACACGTACACATGCACACACATAGATAGCTGTTGCTGTGGTTTCACTCAGATACGGAAGATGATCTGTTGTCACGCGAACTGGTTTCTTCTTCAGCGTGATGCACGACTGCATGTCGCTGGAATGAATTGACTGAGGGAGCTGGTATACTATATCTACCTGAGAGGGTTATGTAAGAGAGCACATGTTTGTGTGAATGCAGGCGCGTTCGTAAATGGCTAAAATGTGGAGATTTTGCTCGTGATACGATGGGCCAGATCACAAACAAAAACAGGTACGTGACTCATGGCGTCAGAATCCAGATGGAGAAAAAGAATGAGGAACAAGAAGAAGACGAGGATCCTCCTCAACAAAAAAACATTTAAACATCATATTTCTTTATTTATCTTGTCCTGCCTGCCGATCCATCTTTTCTCCACCGCTCAAATCTCAAATCTTCCACAATTAATAATATATTTGCAAATGAACTCTCGGTCTGAGCATCAGGATTTATTGAAGGAGGAGCAGTCTCTTAAGTGCCTTGCACTCCAAACAGGCTCTTACATAACGATTAGAAAGTTATAAATAACAAATAGAGCTCAGTTAGTATTCCGGATGTGGCAACGCTTTGGGATTACTCATGGCGGCCTTGATGTGGGGTTTAATAGTTTGATTAAAGAGGAAAATGATTATTAAATGCTTGCAGGAGGCTACTTATTGAAGACAGAGGCACCTTATTTAAGTGAGCAGGATGTGCTCTGAATGGAAGGTAAATGTTCCGACGGCCCTTGAATATTCAATCACTTATTCCTCCAAGCTGATGTCAAAAAGTCAGAAGTGATAGTAGGGTTAAAGAAGCTCTCAAGAACACAGTCTGACACCGAACTGCGTATGTTTGCAATTACTGTCATCAGCAGTAGTTTCTCATTTAGCAGCAGCAGCGGTGGCACATTTTGTACTCTGAAAGTTCATTTTCCCTGCATCCAGCTGCTACCAGAAAGTTCAGCGGGAGAACAATCTTGGGTAGATTAACACCGCCTGCCCCTTGTAAAAAGCTGACATAAACATGACTCACAAGTTCACAAACTTCTTCAGCATTGTGCGTGCCTTCAGTTAATGAACATTTCATAAAACAACATACTTTAATGTTATAATACTAATATTTAAAGTTGAAAGTGTTACAACAGCTCATATAGCATCAGTGATTGGTGTATGGACATTTAATGAAAGCTTGTTGAAATAATACAGCTGAGGTAAATTAGAAAATTGTTAAATGCATGCATGGCCCATTATTACGATTACAGTTGTGTAACGTTCAGTATGTATTTATAAGCATTCCTTACCTTCACACTGTAAACAAGTATGTTTCAATGTATAAATTCAGTCGTTGCCTTAAACATCTGTGAAACCAGTTCCTTTCACAATTCAACTTAAGTTTAGACAACACACTCAGTATTGTTCCGTCACACTGACAAATATTAATTATTTGATTTCCTTTAAATTATTTTCGTTTGAACAGTCAGTTCAATGAACCTCATGAAGATAAGCTGCTGCAGCTCCTCTGTGCCATTTTTCAGCCTGCATTGGTACGAAGTCAATATGCAAACCTGCTCCCTTTTTTGAAGTACAGAAGTCTAAGGTGGAGAGTGACTTTTTAACCTTTATCATGGCTGGCTAGATTTTCAATATTGTGAAAACCATGAACGTCTCTGTCGGAGATGCTAATGACTCACAGAGACGTGACTGAACTGGATACTGTTTTTATTTTAATAGGGGTCACAAGTGAAATGACTGTTTTTTTTTAATCTATAACAATGTTTGTTTTTTGTCCATTTACAAGCTTATTTTATCACAATGTGTTTTTTAATGTAAAAAAGACATCAGATCATATAGTGAAGTACAAATTTCCCTTTTAAATGTGTGTAAAATAAAATTGCATAAAATAATTCAAGTCGTACAGCATGTGTGTAAATAAGTAACTTTATTGAGCAGAGTGTAGAAGGTAAATTAATTCATAGAGGATTGTTTAGGAGCAAAGTTATTCATAACAGAAATAAGGCAACTGTCACAAATACAGATTTATAGACTTAAAATAGACATAAAATAGGAATATATTATATCTTGAAATGTACTCATAAAAAGAGCATTAATACTGTCTGAGGACTTATTTAGAAAGTCTGAAATAACAAAAGAATCTTAAATGAAAACCTGAATTATTTAAACCCACCATTTGATTTCAACTTCGCCCAACGGATTCTTCCTCCTCTCTGCTTGGAGCAGCACGACGTCGAGAATACAACTGGAAAAACTCTGCTCCTGTGATCTTTTAATAGCACCAAACCAACAGAAGCAGATTTCCTCCATCATGAGCTTTACAGTGAGAGGGTTTAAACTCAGAGAGGATGTGTGGCCACATTTATGTGAGTCCCGTGCTTCCTCGGCTCTGGATGGTTGTGCTCTGTAACTTGAAGAATGGCCTTGATGAGGCTTTGAGAGAAAAAAAGTCTAATGGCGTTTAACAGTAGTAAAGAGCAGGAAAAAACACTTCGAAAACAGCCATACAGATGCGAAGGCTCGGACAATTATGGCAAATGCTGACTACATATACAAACATGGGCGTACAAGGCGTCATCTTGAACATTGTGTGCATCGGGCGATCACGTCCGGAGCTGTTTCTAGAGGGCCTAACTCCGGTTCCTGCTGAACTGAGCCAGTGTTTGTTTAACATCGAACTGTTATCAGCTCAGTAGGCACAGGAGGTTGAGCCCAGGCACCCGCACCACCTCACTCTCACCACAAGGGGTAGCAAACTACATGTACACAGCATCAGGAAGTCTGGACACCAAAAGGACAAAGTTTTACCTTTACAGAGCATGTCCCCCTTTTTGAATACTGAATTAAATTAAGCGAAAATATGATAAAAGTCCCTTTAAAATTAAATTTAAAGGGTCAGTTGCCTCACATACAAATAATTAGTCTTCTGCGTGTCCTGGTTTGGAGTAATAATGGAAATTTCCACCTTTAGAGCATTGAGAAATGACATTTAGGCAATTCACCAGCAACATGTCCTCAGACTAACTGTGGATAATCCACATAACACAGTGTCAACAGTTTTCATACTGTCTCTTCAAAAGAAAGTAATTCCACTGTAAACTGTGCACAGTGGCGTAATAATAACAACTGTTTCCGGACAGAGATGTTGGTGATTATTTGTTAGTGTTGTGAGCACCACATACATTCGCTTACTCATTGGTGGTCTCTACCACAAGGTCAATTCGTGGGTGCAACTGTAACACAATATTGTACAACATATGCACACGTTTATGTAATTTTCCACTATGTCTGCCATTGAAGTTGCCTTGTTTTTTCAACTGTTTGCCTTGAAGCCATGTTTCTCAGTTCCCCTCCAATGTTAATAGTCTGATATAGGATAATAATTGCAGTAGCTTTTTCACAATAAAGTGAGAAGCTTCAGGATTACAGTATGAAAACATAATAAGACCACAATGGTGTGACACTACATTGTACATTTAAAATAAGAAAAGATCCAGAAATTAAACATGATGAAAATTAAAAATAAAAATCCAAAGCTAAAATCTGAAATGTAATGCCAGCAAAACATGTGCCATCGTGGTACGTATCCATCTGACAGCAGCACATGTGGTCAAGCGCCATTTACAAAAGTCCCTTTTCTGTTATTCCCTACATGCAACACACGGGTAAGTGCGTGTTTACTTGAAGCGCACACATATACACACGAATACACACACGATCAGCACTTTGCTTTCATGACCACCCAGACAGTAAATGAGCTCAGGAATCACAATTACATTGCTACTTTCCTTCCCGATGGGACATTTCCTGTACTTCCTTCCTGTATGAGTGAGCCCTCCCTTCGCTGCATCCTGCCCTCTGCTCTTGTGCCCATCTTTCTTTTTTTAGGATACTTATCTTTAGAAGGGATACACAGAGAAGATAGAGAGCCTATTGTGCTTTACAACATAACAGAGATACATAGGCTATATATATATATATATATATATATATATATATATATATATATATATATATATATATATATATATATATATATATATATATATATATATATATATATATATATATATATATATATATATAAAAACATTCTTATTATCGGGAGTTCAAAATGGTAAGATGAACCACAAAACACAGCATTATTTTCTACATTACTCTCCTTGAAATTAAAGACCCTTACACTTCCATGAGCCGGAATGTAGCAGCACATAATTGAATATAAACCTTTGATTAACATATTGACTTCTTACAGCTGTAAGTGGGTGTAAAAGCTGAAAATGCTTGTGAGGAGCGGAACTTAGCCACTGTGAACACAGGCTGTCACTGAACTGTTCACGGAGCGAGCTAAGTCCTACCCCTCCATCAAACACGTGAACTCAGCACATGAAGACAAGAATGCTACTTCAGGTACAAGTTCAACCTTTTGGCTATTATATTCTTTCTTACTGAAAAAATCAGATGAGAGGATTGATATCACACTCAGGTCTGTACCGTAAATGTTTCTAAAATAAGCAAAGAGGAGAACTTTGGCTCACACTAGCACAGAAGGTCAGCTAAGAGGACAAGATTACTTTATGTTAGTGAAAAAGGTAAGCTAACAGGAGAACTTTGTCTCACCATAAAAGGTAAGTTAACAGGAAAAAATTGGAATAAAAAGCAAGAAAATGGAAGAATTTAAGATTATGTTAGCATAAAGCGCGAGCTAAAGTTCACATTAGCATAAAAGATGAGTTAACAGGAGAACTTCAGTTTACATTCGCATAAAGGGGAAGCTAATGGGAAATGTTAGTGGAAAATATAAGAATTTAAGTGTATGTTAGCATGAAAGGCAAGCTAACAGGTTAAGTTAACCTAACATTAGCATAAGAGAGATAAGAATGTAAATAGATTAAACATTAAACATGTATTTAATATGTTCATTTGTGATTGTTTGACATGGGTGGATTTCTTTACCTTCGGACAGAGAACAAGTAGCTGTTTCCGGTCTTTATGCTAAACCAATCTAACCAGCACGAACCACATCTTTAAGACATTATCAAATTATAAGCCTGTCCTGATGGGATGTGTGTTGCAAATCATTTACAAAAGGATTTAAAACTGTTGGCGTGGGTGCTGGCAGAGCAGTCGTCAGGTGTGGGTTTCAGCCGTAGCTGGTTGGAAATCCCTGGCAATGTGATTTACATTACATCACAATCAAATCACTCTGCCAGGAATCCCTCCAGCTAAAGCAACCATTCAGCATCCTGTTTGGGAAGACGGAGAGTAGAAGGAGGGGGATGGAGGAGGAGGAGGAGGAGGAGAAGGGAGGACGGAGGGCAGTGAGAGAATGACAAGTAGGAATACTGAAAATGACTAGAAAAAAAAATGCGTGTTGTGGTGAGAGAGGGTTGCAACAGAGGACAGAGAATGAAAGCGCAGACTGCAGGTGTCTATCTGAGCACACATCAGCGTGGCTGAGCACATTTACTCCTTCATCACTATGTAATTATGGGACACACACACACACACACACACACACACTTTTAAATGTTAACACATGCACACCCACTCATCATGCAGGCTTGTTAGGAGTGCTGGCCGAGTTTTCCTTCATATAGACACCTGGACAAACAGGACTTTTAAATCTAGACGGTGCTGTTGATTGTAGGAATGTATGTGCAGGTGTGCCAAGGGGGGTTTCTGTGCGAGTGATCGATCGAGCTCATGCATACGTCTGTTTTGGAGCCTCGCTGTGTTAGTTACGGGACCGGGTTGTCAGGGAGTTAAGCCTCATATTTATATAGTCTCGCACAAGGAAACCCTGCAATTTTTTTTTTTTTTTTGAAGCGTCTGGAAGAATTTGACCTTCACTCACTGATTGTATACAGTGCATGAATCACAGAAATCCCCCCCATTGCAGTGTCAGCATAAATGGAAAATGGACAATTCCTCCGAGGTCAGGGAAAGAAGATCTTGGACTCGGTTAGGATCAACTTCTTGTTTAAAATCACACACTCTGCTGATCCACCCATCCAGCCATCCACTTCCTCTTGAATGTTTTTTTTTTTTTAAAGAAGTCCAAACATGTTGTGGTTTGTTTTAGGCATCCGAACAAACAACTGTTGCCCTCATTTTTCTTGGAAGGACAATCTTGGAAAAGATTTTCCATTACTAATTGTTGTTTCTAGTCATTAAAACGTTGTTGTTTATTTAACATTACACTTGCCATTGCAGCTTTTCTTTATGGTGACCCCATTTCACTGCCCCCTCCCCACCCAAATTTATGGCTTTTGACCCCTTTTAAAAGAACCAAAGTCTCGTCACAGGCGGGGCTCAACGCTGAATGGCAGCCGAGGAGTGACAGAAAAAGTCTTTGGGTCTCAAACACGGTTCTTCCCTTGGACACCTCAGAGAAGAAAGAGATGTCTGTAGCTTGTGTAGTTGCAGTTATTGGCTTGGAGTGATATTTTGTATTGGAGTATTTTTAGAATAGTCTAAAAATACTCATACTTTTTTTTTTACACATACTTTTAGAATTATCTAAAAACAAAACAACAAAATGTCGAAGAAAGACAAAAGAAGTTCAACATAAATTGAAGAGGCAGACATAAGTTTCTTTCATTTAGTGGCCTCTCAGATTTGTCTTGTGAGGCCTCGGGAACCACTGGCCTATTAGATGTTCAGCAGTTTCTAAGGAAAAGTACACACCCTTAACCACTGTTCGAGTCTTAGCTAGCTAATTTTGTGATTTGCAATATTCTGCAGTGTTTGACCTTTTTTTCATCTAATTACCTCAAGCCAGTCTTTGAAAGTGTCATTATTGAGAATCTTTCTACACATCACAAAAAAACACTACTTTCTAGTTTAGTGTTTGATAAGACTATTATGCAGCCTGTAGCTACATTTCAAAGTCCAGAATGTCCCTCATATTTCATACAGCGGTGAATGAAGCCATGTGCGGAGTTCCTGCATTTGTCACCACAAGCTTCCTGTAACAGAGTACTTGTGTGAGCTCGCAAAGATGGAGCGGTAGAAGAGGAAAAAGAGAGAAGTAGCAGAGGAAAGCGGTTGAGCAGCAACGGTGTCATTCAGACAATAAGGAATGCATTGTTCAGTATGACATTCAAATTATTATGCACATTAAAAGCAAACACTTCCTTATCCTTTTAAGCAGGCTTTTTTTCTTTATCATACTTGATTCTAAGTAAAACAACAACCGTAGCTTCCTCTTTCCAAGTATGAGAGGAAAATGTGATTTGACTACTGGGAAACACTGATGACCTGCTGCCTCATTTTGCATCCCAGAATCAGATGGGGGGGGGGGATTCGGGGGGGGGGCTGGTGCACGTGTCCAGGCTTTACAAATATTTATCTCAACACAGTGGTTGATAGAACAGAAAATATGGTGACCAATCCAAAGTAAACAGCAGGCTTCCTCTCCCTCTGACACGGATATTCTCACTGAGATGTTTCTGGTGCTGCTGCTGCTGCTCACCATGACTTTTGGGATGCAGATTGTATTCAGTCGCTCAAATCAGTTTGCTTTCATCCGTGTGGAGAACAAGGTGGGTGGTACTGTAGGTGTTCGGGTCTCCAAACAGCCTTCAGCCCCAAACTGAAGTGAACATTCAGTACATATTAAACTGGGAAGAGCTGATGTCCTGGAAAGGCCACAAGTCTTCATTCGCTATTTATGTGCAATGTATCTACAATGCTACTGGTTTGATTCACCTGGGGGCCAACATTTTCCAGTCCCCTCTTTGTCTTTTTCTTTCCATGTTCAAAAATGAAAAAAGTGTCATTATGTTAAGAGAAAGATAACACCAATTTGACTTCCTCTTTGTGAATTTGAAAACCCTCTTTCAGAGACTCTTCTTTGAGGACACTTAATAGCAGAAAGAGCCTCTATCAGACCTCAACGCTGCTTTAACCAATACTCACACATCAACACTAAGTCAAATGATAATGTGTTGCTCAAACTGACAACCCATGAACAATCATTGGCCAATTCCACAGTTTCCATCAGCTCTGTAGAGCTTTTTTTTTTTTCCATCTTTCAATTCGTGTTTTTTCGGCTGACATCTTAACTGTTTTGACCCGTTCTCGCCACTCTCACAGTCTCATTTCCAGATGCAGCAGGCAGTCATTTTCCCACAAAAAAGGCATAGAAGGTCACTGCATGTTATGTTAGCGATTAGCTTGCTAACAGTGTAGCATGAAGCTGCTAAAAAGCTAGATATTTGAAGCCAGTCCTTATCAGAAAAACATATAGATCCATCCATATAGGTTGACTGTGAACGCAGCTTATTATGACCCATATTTGTATTTCTTGTTAAGCAGCACCCTCTAGAGGATGCAGTGATTACTACTGCACCAAAGGAGGAAGTCAGCTGAAGTAGTATGAAGACTGACAGAGACCACTGCTAGTGTAACCAAAAGTCTGTGATAATAGTGAGTAATTTAAACTTACCAACGTATTTAATTCACTTCACATTCACAGTGTAACTCAAGTAACGTACGTAATGTGCACACATTCATAAAACCCAAAAATAATGAGTTGTTTTACCCAGATGGTTTTGTTTTTACCGAAACATTACCAACCTACAAGCGTACGTCAAAGATCTGGTATTCCTTGGAGTCAGTAGCAAATCAACTTATTCAGTCAGGTATGAGGAACTGTAGGATACTTCTCTCAGGTACGCTGACATCTCAGCTCGGACAAGAGTGAAATTTCATTTTTCCAGGTAGTCTTTCAGTGGAAAGTAAAGTGATAAACAACTTGTTATTGATGTTAGGTCTCATTGTTAAGTGAGGCAGAAGTCCTCCACTCTAACGCAAACTTTCTTGTTCTCTGTCACGTTTATCTGGAGCTGGCTGACAATAATAGCCCCGAGCTAGTCTGCGCTTGACTTTGACAGCCTGTCACGGTAACTTAATAGCTCGTCGCTGTCTGCCCATCTCCATCTACGTTTCCATCTCTCTCACACTCTCTCCATCTGTTAACCCGCCAACCTAGCAGTGGTATTTTTGGGTGGTGATGTGCGCTAATGCGGTACCACTGTGCTGCATTAAGGCTGGCGAATGTGAGTGCCTGTGCTTCATTCTGCAGGATATCTGGTGATATACAGTGATATGCAGTTTGTAAAAAAAACCAAAAAAAACAAACAAAATGACTGATTTTAACCTGGGGGGTGGGGGGGTCAGGGTTGCTGACATGTTTCCAAAAAAATCACACGTGACATCTTAATAATATTACTTTTCAACCAGTATGGAGCTCGTTCTCTGCTCGCCTGAGGCTGCCTCTTGGCTGTGGCTGCTTTACAGCTAAATGAGAGCAACAATTGGCCTGGCTGAGCTCCAGATCGCCTGAGCTACTCAATAACAGCAGGAAGTACGTACATGACTAATGCCCTACATTCACACACTTCTTTCTGTTCGCCCTCATTTTCCATCATTTCTCATGCTGCAGTTGAGGCTGAAGCGGTGAGTGCTGTCCCTTCCAACACGACGGTACCGGTTCAGAAGATGTGAGAACAGACTAATGAGACGAATTTAGAGTCTTTCCACCTTCACTGCATGTCAGAATGTGTCAAAACGTGTAATGGGTGAACTCAGAATTCAGACAGGGGGCTGGGTAGAAAAGACTTGCACAGCAGTCGCTTCATGAACATTTATAATAAAGTGCCACAATTAGAACAGCACCTGAAGCTCACCTTCTGGGCAATCTCAGCAGAACATAATAAGTCGAACCCTATATCTCCCTATATGTCGAACCCTGTGCATATCCACAAGTGCTGGCACGTTCCTCAGAATGACAGTTATAAAGTTAGCGGTAAATTGCTCTTTCTCATCATGCTTATAGGAAGGCTTGAAAAGCAGCAATGGCTGGCTGTCTATTTCAACATCAGCAGCTGCCACCTCACTTGGAAACGCATTAACCTGACACTCAACACAAAGATTGTCCTCACGTATGTAAGCCCTGCGATCCCTGCTGCTCCTCCTTAGCTTACCTTTTTTCACTCTCTGGAGAGACTGCAGCCAGGGCCCTTCTCTTATGATTACCCCGTGATTTTAACAGCCTCAGCTGTGCTGTATTTTGGCTAGACAACTTTTTTTTGGGACCGAGCCAAAGGCACACATGATTGGCCAGGGTCTGTCTGGGGCTTGCGCATGGTTGATTTATCCTAGCTTGACCTGCGGCTAAATAAAACTGCAACAACTTGGATCAGTTCTGCCAGTTTGCTCATAATGTTCAAAGGTTTGGATCAGGGCTCCGTAAGTTGATCTCTCGTCAACATCTTAAGGTGGCTTCGGTCCAGAGCTTCAACGGTGGCGCCGCAGTGTCCACGTCAGGAGGCACGAACCTATGGTTTCCTGAGCAGACGTTAAGAGTTGGCTTTGTGCCGGTGGCGTGCAGAGGGGACAGAGTGACAGGAAGAGGGGGAGAGTGGGCAATACAGACAGAGAGAAGGAGGCAGACACAGGAAGAGTGAATAGGGGGAAGTTGGAGCGAGGAGACATGACGTGAGCAGAGCTTCACAGGACTAAACAGAGGGGCTTCAGAGAAGGAGAGATTTGACTTCAGATCACCTCTGTCTGCTTTTCCACCGCAGATTTATAGCATGCAGTGTTTGGAAGGACTGTCCAGGACTGTCATTCCAGTGCTGACTTTAAAAGACTTATCTTGTCTTTTGGCCAAACGCATCCCATAGGCCGGTGGCTCCCGGCGCTTTTAGTCCGATGTACCCCCACAGCCCTGTCAGATGAAAACAAGGACCCCGTCATTGACACCATCAATCATGATCCTACCATTAGAGCTGCTTCAACAATTTATCCATCATTATTAGATAACTTTTCACTTAATAATCAGCTGTCCACCATCACTATTGACCCAATACTTTAAGCTGAAACAGTTTCAACTGTTGATTTATGCAAAATTTCGATCTATCTTATTTAGTCCATGTTAACCAATAGCTAATGTTTTCTGTTAAATGGGTCTGAAATAAGTTCTGTTGTTACCATAGGCTTACAATGTGTTTTGTTCTACAACATAAAACAATAAAGTGCTTATTTGTCTTAAAAACCACACTCACCTACTCACTAGTCTGTCTTTACCAGTGGACTTAAAAAATCTTAACTTTACATCTTGTAGATTTTTTTTTAGATAAAATGTGTATAGTAGTTGTGTAGTAGGACACTTCGTGGTGCAAACATTTAACGTTAGCCTTTTACTAACAGTGTTTTAATTTGCACCTCGAGAATCACAAAAGTTGTGTTCATCTGTGAAGATTATCTTGCTGAACAAAACGTTCAAGTATCATAAACTTAAAAGCTAATGGCCGAGTTATCCTACAAAAACATGTCACAGTTACATCACTCCATTTCAACCATTTATCCATTAGTTTTTGTATCAATTAGCCTTTTTCTAGCTAACCCATTTCAATTTTTTTTAAGCTAGCTGTCTATGAGAGTCATTATTCAACTGTAACTTAAGATAATCACTTGAAGCTTACCAGTCTGGTTGTCCTTTAATTTTAGCTAACTGTCTGACTCATTAAGCCATTTTTTAAAGTTTACTACCATTTTTCAGATATGCTAGCTGTTAATCCACACGGCTGTTAAACATCCATCCACTACTTTTATCTAGCCACCTTTTTATTTACTGTGTTCATGTCTATTACTTTAAGGTAATGTTTCTACTGTTTGTCAACAAGCCCATGCTACTTATAGCTTACTATTTCATGTTTTAAATGACTTTAGGCTCGAAGTTTTCACTTCTTTTCTCACTTTTCGCTAACTAGTTTTCAGGAATTTTGGGCCTAGTTGTGGCTTTGATATGAAATATATCCACATACTTAGTCATGACTCAGTATATAGATATATTCTTTTATATTGTATCATAATTTTATAATAAAAAAAAAAAAAATCAAATTAGCGTAGTTACTCACAAGTAGTCCGAGCTTATATCTGACCATGAATCCCCGCTGTCAGCCACAGCACAGTGTGTGCTTAAGGACATGAAACAACAAAGGTCCACAAGTTTGATACTATTAATCAAACTATGATGTAATTTGAATGTATTTCCACAGTAGTAGCCTACATTTATAGCCAGTATAAATCACTGGTCAAACTTAAACAAAACAATAACTTTGTGTTGAGTATCTCAGTAGGATAAAGTGCTTAAAGATATTCTTTCATCTTTTATGTTTTGCTGGAAAAAAAAAAAGTTTTTATTCCCTGTGCTCATTATTAGTGATTTATATCAAAAGATGAGGGACTAGTATTTCATGATGTTTCTATTGCAAATGGTACATAATGGGTTTATAATTAAATACATGTATAACAGCTCCACTGGCACGCGTTCGAAGATTATTATATTTTTGCCTCCGATCTTTCTAACATATATCTTCTTTCAGATCAAATCTAAATTGTCAACATGTGTGTAAAACTGAATCACACAGCCTAAAAATAAGTCTAATTACAAACCTTGGGACAGTTTGCCTGCAAAATAAATCAACAAAAATAATTTGGTAGAGGTTTGGCCACCAGAGCCAAATCACTTCTGCAGAAACTCCTTGCCCACTAAATCTCTTACAGACTCATGTCCCAGCGAATCTGGAGGCAAAACGAAGGAGCCCTTAACTTTATTTACCTCTCAACTTGGTAGTGAGGGAACGTAATGCTTCGCAGCTTTTTAAAGAGCCATCTGTGGACTCGTAGTCTTGGACTAAACAAGGAAAAATAAATGTTTTGGGTACTTGGGACCACCAGACCCTTTAAGTAGAAAGCGCGATACATCAGCAGAAAGGGATGTCCAGAAAGACTAAACAACGGGGCTGGTTTCATTACTCCTATACATACTGAGCATGAGCACGTGATAGTAGCGGGTGCAATTATCATTCTACTGAGTAATCATTAAGTCTGGAAGTAAATAAAAAGTAGTGCAAAATATCCATCAAAAGTTCAGAGAGCTCAATGTGACAAATTGTTTTGTCTGAACGACAGTCCAAATGCAAAAAGAAATCAATTGATAGTGATATAAAATAAGTTATAGTTGTTTCTTTGATGGAGGACAATTACATGATTTGAGAAATCACTGACTGTTTTGTTCCTTTTTCTTTTTTTGTCCATTGTTTTGTTTTGTTTTTTTTAACTTTGATTAATTACATTTATTACTTGAATCTTTCACATAATTAATATAGCTTATTTTTGTAGGATTCAACATGTTGGATTTATTGTGCTCATGCTTGATGTGACATGCTTCACAAAATATTTGGACACGTTACACAATTACATCATACAGTTGTCTGCAGACTTATCAGGACATGATTTGGTCTGAAATCTCTCATGGTTGTGTATTTGCTGTGAGTGTTGGAGAGGATAAGATGATTTCTTCCTTCTTTTGTGTTTTTTTGCGAAAAGGACCGACCTTGAAAAATGGACAGGAAGAAAAAAAAAAAAACCTTAGGCACGTAAAGATCCAGACACCGTTGCAGACAGAATTAAGCTCTTCAGACGGCGATATCTGTCTGCATTCAACCTGCAGCGAGTGTGCAATCCTCTTAGATGAAATGTCAAGATGAGACCGACCATGATCCAAGCAGCAGCAGCAGCAGCAGCAGCAGCAGCAGCAGCAGCAGCAGCAATCATAGTTTCCCACACATAAATGAAGGTATAGGCAGTTTATGGGCCTCTGAAAAATGCAATAAAAAAAGCCTTTCTGTGAATGCAGCCATCTGTGGGACTTTAAAAGAGCTTCCTGTAAACAAAACTGAGGAGAACAAATCCTCTCACACTCTTCCAACGCTCTGCCGCCTAGAATTAGACTTTCATCTTTGTTTTCCTCCATTTTTTCCACTGCTCTTTTTTTTCTTTTTCTTTTTTTTTTTTTTTAGCTCACAGCCTTGGATCTTTAATTCTCAGCTTTCTTGTCTCTTAGCTCACCTTCTCTGTCTCATTCCTCAGTCTGGGTCAGTGTCGCTCAGCTCTTCTTCCTCACTCTCTAATTTTCTTCTTGTCGTAATAGAAACTTGCTGACGTAAATCCCCCCCCGCCCCCAATCAAATTGCTGTTGGATTGTAAAAAATCTAAAAAGCCCCCCCCCCCTTTTCTTAAAGGATCACACGTGTTTCCAATATTCAAACCAGTGTTTATAAACATGATAATCCGTAAAAAGAAGTCTTGTGACATGTTTGATTTTGGGAACATTCTTTTTTTTTTTCCTGGCTTTCCACTGTGGACATTAAATATCAGGCTCAATGAAATTAAATCAGCAAGGCCTGGACACTGTCTCAGTACACCTCCACTGATGTGTGATTTTATTAGGCCCAATGCTGATGTAAAGCAGTTTTACAGAACAGCCGTCTGCGCACAAATTGCGTAAAATCCCGATTATTATTCTGTTGAGTTTTTCCTCTTGACGTAGATTTCGATATTTAAGTTCATTTAAATACATTTGTGATTACTACGCTGTGAAGTGCTAAAATCGTGATAAAAAGGGCTTCTCAGGCAGAAAAGAAGGAAATGAAAATGTGACACACTTTGCGAAACAAAACAAAGAAAGCTGTGGACGCAAAAAGGACGTCACCTTACGACGTATTTCATATAAACAGCAATTTGTCACTGTGGTGGTTTGCTACTGGTCCTCCCGGTCCTTTGTTCAGCGCTGAGTTTGTCAAGAAAGTAAACCAACTCTGGCCTGCTTCAACACATTCCCCCTGTCACATAGGCCGAGACAGGTGTGTTTTTTCAGTCAGACTTTAGTGTGTTGCTCCGGTTTTCTGGACTGTCTCAGTTTGATTTTTTTTTTTTTTTTTTTTTTACTGCTCGCTGAGGAAACGCAGACAGACCAGTAAAGCCAGCCGGGGCAGCGGTGAACTTGGGGGGGGGGGGAGAGAGACCATTGTGTGTATCCGAGTGTGTGTTTAGAGTGTGTAAGTGATGTCAGGTGGAAAAAAGGCTGGCTACTTCCTCCGTCTGTGCCAACTCTTAACGTATATGGAGGGAGGAAGGAAGACAGAGCGAGAAAGAAAAAGAGAGAAAGTGAGGCAAGAGGGGGCCACATGGCCTGAGTTCCATATTCTGCTTGTCAGTTTTCTGCTCAATTTTTCAGAATTAACTGAGTAACCTTTGAAAGAAAAAACAAAAAACAAAACACGTTGCTCTAATTAGAGGTAGAGTTAGTGACAACGAACACGAAACAGCAGCAGAAAAACAAGGCCTTTAGTCACGAAGTTGGCCAAAGAAATTATGAATGGAGACGCCAGTTGGGCGCCCATCAGATGGAAAGTCTCCCAGGTTTGGCAAAAAGACACCGAGCACAGACTTTGACAATCTGAAGCGCGCCACGTACACCAGCCATCTAATTAATATTTACTCATCAAAATGGGCCTCGCACATGCGCTTTTTTTTTTTTTTTCGCATTCGTAGCTAATTCTGAGTTCATATAGGCACTAAAACTACAGATTATCCAACAGTCTGATGACAAATTGAGCTCAGAAGCGGAGAAATTACTACAATGTAAAGTATTTGAAAAACTGATTTCTTTTTTTTCCCAGCATAAAGTGTTAAACCAAGCCTTGATCCCTCACTGACAGTCGCATGCAGCGCAATTTCCCCTTGAAATAAGCAACCAACAAGCAAAACAAGAAAATAAATCAAAAAAGGTGCAGACACATCGTAGCTGTCAGACACTTAATCGCCTCTCGCTTAATTCATTTTGAGGAGTCTAGAGAGAAAATCTTCCATTATTTATCTTAAATGACGCAAAAAATATCAAGTGACAGTAACATACAGACTTTCCAAAACTTCACTCAATAAAGTTCGAATGAAGACGACTTTAAATCAGCACAACCCTCCTGAACACATCATTAGCCTCCCCTTCTCCCTCCACTCTTTCATTTTCACCTTTACAACAGCCACCGCATGCAGACTTGACTCACCTCTGAAACTTTACTGAAGCACAAACTGCTCTCAAAACTCACACACGTCTTTGAGTAGAGAAAGGAAAAAAAAAAAAAAAACGGGGAAAAAAACCCCCACTGATGCCTCTACACGCTCAAACTTACAGGATCCAAAAGTCACAGAGTGCAGCAGAGAGACAACACAGGTCATAGCGTACGTACATGTTGCATGCAAAAGCCTCCGAGCTCCAAGCTTTGCTCCACCTCCTCCCGACTCCTCTTTAAGTTCAAGGGTGGGGACTGAGTCAAAGCTATGACTATAGAGAGTCCACATCATTCACACAAGTTTGCCTCTTGCAAACCACACCCAGTAAGAGAGAGAGAGAGAGAGAGAGAGAGAGAGAGAGACACACACACACACACACACACACACAGAGCGAGAGAGAGAAAGAGGGCAAATAAGGAAACACTGAAGTTTTCCTTAAATAACAAGAGAGGAGGAGTGAGGAAACTTCTGTTTTCAGGGTCACCCGGAGCCCTGAAATAACCGGGCCGTAGACTCTGTCATGAAAAAGAAAATAACGACACAGAGCAGCGGTTATTTCAGGATGTTTATGTTATTTGGCAGACGCTGTCTGTACTTTTTAAGATGGCGGTAGGCGTACGGTGGGCCCTGACGTTAAACATTGGATTACTGAGATGAAAGGGATCAGTTTGTCAGCGTGTTTGTGTGTGTTCGTGCCTCCACACGCTCCTCCGTTGTCTGCACATCCGGCCGCACGGCGTGTACATTTGCGAACATGTGCATACGTTCATGTGTGTTTGAGTAGGCACGGCTGCGGCCTATAGTTTGGGGCTGGCTGCGCCTCTGCGCTGATGGCTAACAGCTGCCATCTCTTTCCTGTCTGAGTGGGTATACAATCCATGCTATAATGCAGTAATCATACAGTATGCTTACATCTGTTTGGCGTTAACCAAACACGTGCGATCCCAGAGCGATTCTTCTGCCCCTGCCGTTTATTTGATCTCACTTTATTATACCATAACATAGGGCCCTATGGAGGACGCTTTCATCCAAAGGGGTTTTACAATGAGCGCAAAGTATGGCTTGGCGTGAATCAAACTCCGATTCCTGGCAGTGTTAGTGCCACGTTCTACCTTTTGAAATAGCTCTCGCTTGGCTTCACACAGCCGCGAATCAAAGTCATCACAACTCAAATGGAACAATCAAGTTCCTGGAGGTTTGAAACAATCCATCTTAAAGGACTTTTCACCTAAAAGGGTAAAGTTGGCGCGTTCTATATTTTTAAATAAATCCCATGAAAAAGACACTGTACTGTCTAATTTCCCTTCCCTGTCTGTGGCTCTCAGCTTCAAGAATATTAGATCCGAAAAAACACGTATATCCTGGAGAATTAATGTTTTATTTAATTTGATAGTTAAAGCTCTTGGAGGAGTTTGTTTAGGTACATGTGTAATCCCTAAAATGAAACTCCTAATGACTGAATTCCTGTTGGGTTTAGGTTCCTGCGCTGAGAGACTTACTTTGTAAATCTTGGTGTGATAAACATGTGTATAGAATTTCATACGTGTAGGTCAAAGCAGTCCGGGGTTTATATTTTAGGGGGAACAAGCAAGCCACTTTGCCGCGCCCATGGCTGAAACCCATAACGTTTTTAAATTTCAAACATGTCTGAGCATTTCTGAGCCAGAAGAAGGATGATCTTTATTTGATTATACCTATCAAACAATTTACAACGAGATGAATTTGATGCTCTGCATTCAACCCATCCCGAGGGAGCGGTGGCCAGCATGTGTACACGCTCGAGCGATCAACTCCAGATCTTAGCCAGTGCCTTGGTCAGGGACACTGACTGGAGAATCAACCTGATGTAAATATGTCTGATAGCGGGGGAAACTGGAGAACCTGAAGGAAACCCACGCAAACTCCTCAAAGAAAGGCCAGTCGGAAAAGCGTTTGTCTGAAGATCCCAAGTAAGTTTCAGAAAAAAATATTATTCGTTGCTCACTGAGTATTAAATCAAAACAAAAACTGAAATAAAACCAGATTTTAATTTTCTGCGTTTTTTTCAAACCAAGCAACGACGCCTCCAGACTGGTCACTTTGTAGCCAAGGTGTGAAAACATACAGCCACTGTCCTCCTCTGTTTGAAACTTACTTTTCGAGTAGTCCCTCTGGCTCATGATAACAACACAATTATGGCAAAGTTCATACTTGCAGCATTTCAGGTGTAATCATTCACAAAAGTGTCCGTCGAAACCAGAGGTGATGTTTGGACCGTAGCCAAGCTGGGCGATGTTTGTCCATTAGTCTCTATTTACAGCCAAATATTATGTTGCTAGGGAACAGCGAGCTCTATCGAAGTTATCAAATTAACATTAACAGCACAGCAAACGGCAGCAACGTATATGCCACATCCCATCATTTCCCTCTTACGGAGCTCATGACGCATAGGGAGACACAAAGAAATGTTCCGGGCGAAGATGCAGAAAGCTGACCTCCATCAGTGATCGCAACACCACACAAACTGCAGTAAATAGTGTTTATTTGCCTGGCCGGCATAATTTACTGTGACTAAATGGTTGTTGAAATATTGACAAAGCCCCTTCCAAGAAAACAAGTAAAGTGCTATCTCACAAAGGAAAGGCTCTTGAAACAAACTATATAAAGTCGTATTTGGTCTGGCAGGTTGCCCGGATAGCAAGTGAAAACAAAGGCTGCCTACGCACACACCATCAGTGACAAGAGAAAGACGTGCCAGACAGGCAGTCCCAGCAGGAACCCTTTCACCTGCGCCGCAGACAGAACCGAGCGCGGCTAGAAAGGACCGCGTATTTATTTCCTTTGACGTTTTACATCTGAACGTTTCCTCGCAGATTTGCACAGTTGCAAGGCTCGACCTCGCAGGACTGATGTTTTTAAGGAAGTTTTGAGTTTGAACAGTGTACACTTTGTGTGTGTGTGTTCCTGTTTCCCTGTGTGTGTGTATGAATGAGTCATCCCAGAGTGACCCCACCCTACGTGGGCGGTAGATTTGGCGGGCCGGGAGTATTTGGCCTCTGTCAGTCTGCCTGTCCCAGACAGAGCTGCTCACATAACTGGGCTCTTTGTTCCAAATGTCACTCCTCTCGGAGGAAGAGAAGGGATCCCATCGCTGCCTCTCGTGCTCTTTCCTCGTTTTCTTTCTCTGTCGCTCTGTGCTGCCATGACTGAGCCCAGCCCACGAAATATTACTGAAGTCTGTCTGTCACTGGAGAGCAACACAAATGCCGTACAACCTGATCTAATAACACCTTCCTTTTAGTTGGTGATCAATTTCAAAGGGTCTGGGAGCTTATTAGTCTTTACTCTAATGCATTTTTTAAATCAAAATGCATCATTTGTGTTTGCCTGAGAACAAAAATGCCCGTCTGGTTTGGGTTTTCTCTTCATCTTGTAGATGTTTTGTTCTGTTTTTTTTTTCCCCCTTTCTGCATCGACACCTGGTGCACATGACCAACTACAATTGTGCCTTTGTAACAACAATTAAAGTTGTTTTGGAACTAATTTTATCCAGAATTACGTAAAAAAAAAAAAAAAAAGAAGCCAAAATGAAACATGAGTGTTGTGCTCCCTCTGAGGAGAAGTATTTACTAGAACACATGCAGCGTCAAACTGAGTTCAAAACCCCTTTCATGTGGTTTGATTGGAGATTATAATATTACACAGCCAACTTTTATTTAGCATCATGTTCGCAATTTCAGAATTGAATTCCCTCTCAGTTACAAGGTGTCGCACGTGCTGCAGTGGTCATTTAAAAACAATTAACATCAGCCTGTAAGTGGGTGAAACGTTCGAGAGTGATTACACACGGGTTAGGCTTTTCATTTACCCTGCCTCATTTCATTTACATAGGCAACTCTAACTTTATTGTACGCAGCTGAATAGAAAAGTACTGTCATGCGATATGCTGAATCATTCCCAGCAGCTCATGCGATGAGCAGGATGTCTGCAGTGTGCCGGTTGGCTGGATGTTGGAACTCCAAAGGAGATGGCCGCTGAGAGTCAACGTCCTTAACGGCAGACTATGCAGGATTTGGCGCTCCTGTACTTTAACACACCCTTCACTGATGTAGTCGGCTAAGTGGTTCTCGTGAAAGGTCGTTCTTTGTGGAGACTCATCACCAGGTTGTCAAAAATCGACGCTCTGAGTTGATGGCTTGCCAGCCCAAAGCGTGTTGGTTGGCAAACCACCAGTCATGTTCGTTACCCGTGAGAGGGAGTCGAGCATCAGCTGTTTTTCTCTAGAATTGCTGACGCCCAGAAACGCCCCAAACACAGCAAAGTACAGATATCGCCACACGTCTCTAGTGTGTTGTTTGTTTTCTCACTATAACTAACTGTCCAGGTGCTTATATTAATGCAAAGAATGATCTTCCACTAAACCTCACAGAGTGGGTGACCTTAACAAAGCTTAACAAAAGCACTGTAATATCAAAAGACTGTTTTTGTTTGTTTGTTTGTTTGTTTTTTAATTTGGAACATTTTTAGAACGGGACAGGCGTTGTGATGTCGGATAAAAAATTGCGTCTGCGTGTTGTTATGAAGGAAGTGTAGTGGACACGCTACGTATTTTGTTGTTTAATCTGCAGGACTTATTGGTCCAAAGAACTTTGTACTCCACTGTATTCATATTGTGCTTCCCAAAATGACTTTCTTCCTGGGACTTACAAAACTTGCATGTCTTTGCAAGGCCAAAATAAGCCGATAATGTTTCGCCATCAAAGAAATGTGATGAAAAGCTACCCAGTCAAATGGCTCCACCTGAAATTGTTTGAACAAGTTTGAGTACATGGCCACCGAGAGCACAAAAGAAACTACTGCTTGGCACTTTTGACCGACTGTTAGGCACACTCTTTTAATGGGAGGTATATAATGTGGTTTATTCTTGTTTTTCAAGATGGGGCTGACTGAGCTGTTAGCGCAGACTCAATCGTCACAAGGACGAAGTAATTATGTTGTATTATTTTACGTTATAAAAGACTGATCACATTGGCCACATGATGGAATAATTTGTGACTTGAGCTTCAGCTTTTCAAGAAAAACATAAATAGCCTCAGGAAACAGTGATTGTAATGGAGACACTGATAAGGATGGTCACAAAATGTTTGTCACATGCTGCAAATTCCATGAATCATGAGCCATATGTTGCAAACAATTCAATCCGGTAAGAACAGTAAAACATAATGAAAAACATTTTCAAGTATTCAATGAGATCACAGCAGCACTTGCAAAAACCTGAAAAATGAATACATGAATATTTTTTTCTCGGTGGTTGAATAATCAGATAAATCTGCTTTTAATGTGTATATAAATTCCCCCTCCACGTTGCTATGAAACACAGTTTTTGTTGTTTCCGTGGATTTAGTTACATATTGTCTTTCAAGCACTGCCCCAATTTTACCTGCGCTCATGTCATGTCATGCCTTTTAATTAAGATTTTACAGGGAATACAGAAAAGCATGTCAGCATTTGGTCATAAACCGGTGTACCGTTACACTGGCAAAGTGAACAAAGCAGGTGTTTAACCCCTGATCATCCAAATCAGGGAATATGACAGTATGGATAGAAAAATACTGATGAAACTGTATTTAAACATCGTTTGCCACATGAATGAAAGAGCATGAGAACTTATGCCGCCCTCCAGACAACTTGGAACTTAAACATTTCCAATCTCCTACTAGGAAGAGTACGACTGAACACCACTCAAGGTTGGAATTCCCAGTTGTCTGATGCCACACAGTTATGTCAACATCCATGGGAAGGGTGTAGGGTGTGTTTGTAGACAACAGAATTGTCTTATTATGCACAGAGGTTGCACTGCAAAGGGCTCAATTATGTATAGAGACATCATTTTGTTACGGTCGGTATAGTTTTTTGTTCTTTTTTGGTCATCTAGCACCTGGAAAGCTTTGAGAAGTCAGAAGTTTCAAGTGGGAAAATGTGACATTGTCTGGAATACAGTATTACTGTATTCTGTAATGTTATTGCCCGTAAACCAGCCTGTCCTCATCAGACAAAGGACAGTGAAAACAGCTTAGTAATTAAGGAAGTGAGTAAGGTGTCGTGGTGTCAAAAACAACAAAGCATACATAAGGAGGTAGTTGTCATTGACGTATTGGTGAAACAAACAAAGGACTTTAACAGAGATGACCGTTGTTCACGTCCAGGGTGAAACCAAAGTTCAACAGTTGTTTTTTTAGTTGTTTTAAAAAACGAGGCGATGTTTTGCTGCCCTTACATCGTTACCAGTTAATGTAAAATGAATAAACACTATAGGCATCTTTTAATGTGGGACATTTTCCAGTACACCCGTTGTGCTGCAGTCATCGTCCGCAGAGCTGTTCGGTCGTTAAGGTATGAGGATGAGTTGCAATAAACGTGCCCTGTCGTTTTCATCAAAATAAACCTGAGCCCCAGTTTCCACTCTGCATGTAGTTTGCAGGGTGAATGTATTGCAGATTGTGCAATCACAACGTTGATGCTGATCCGTTATGGCATTTAATATGTCTCAAAAACCATCCACATAAAAGCCAGGCGAGTGCACAGAACCATCCCGACATTTCTGCTCTGCGCGCACAAATTGTCAATTTGAGAAACAAGCGAATGCAGTTATAAGGGCGTGAGGAGGGTCAAGTGCGTGCTTGTCACAGCCCGCGCTTGTGGAAAAGTATATTTGTCTAGTTCTGTCCTGGCATTTAGTGTATCTGCGTGAGTCTTTGAGACTAATTTAACCCATTTTTCCTCAACAGTTAGCGACTGTGGCGGCTGAGTGATGCTACGTAGGCCTTGTGTATTTAGACCATCTTGCTTCAGCTCAGCACCATCTGCTCCTGGCAAAAAAAAAAGAAAAAAAAAAAACAAAGGAAAAAAGAAATAGTGTGTGTCAGTTCATCAAATAAACTCCCGCGCAGTGAAAAAATAAAGAGTGAAACATATACAGATGTACAACAAGCTGCTGTAGGAACAGCCCGGCTCCGTTTCATTCTGTTGCCAGTTGTGGCTTCATGCTACTCACGCTGACGTCCTCTCCTTTGAAGTCACCGGCTAGCAGGGAGATCAAGTAAGTGTGAGTCCATGTGGCCTCTTAATTTCTCTTTAATGCCTTCCATTAGGGCTCAAGTTAGCGTGTTCTGCCAGGAGCTGTCCGGAGGCAAAACATCATTTAAATGAAATGTTTACTTTAGCGGCTACTAGTTACCAAATGCAAGACATTTTTAAAGCTGTTTTCTCCTAATTGTCACTCCTGTGTCCATCTGTACATCACTCAGACTAATTGGCTGGCTTGTGTTTTTATCTGGATTTTACAGCCTTACAGTGTGTCAATACCTCCACGCCTGCTGTGGATACTGAAAGTATACATGAATATGAGAAATCCTCTAAAGACTTCATAAACAACTGCGCTGGAAGCATAGAAAAGTCAGTAAATCATCCAAATCACATTGATATTCTGGCAGAATGCTAACAAAAAAAAGAGTGGGGCCTTTTTGGTTTATCTGTGTTCTAGAGCCAGGGAACGTTAAGCTTTCCCAGAATTTAATGACACGTGAATTGGCCAGGCAGAAGGGTCAAATGTAGACTGTATGACTTAAAGGCAATCTGGCAATATGGAAACACTTACACAGAGGCAAGTGCGCTCCATTAGTCCTACGCTGTGTGTGTACAACCGCTGAGTGGAGACAGCCACGTCTCACTGATCAGATCTTACGGAGGCAAATTATCTCTGTCACCTGAATTGGATTACATGTAAAAGAAATAAAACACGTCAAAATATTCAACATCACAGCCGTGGAGTGAATTCACGAAAACGACCTGCAGAGAATTCATTCATATTTAACCAGTAGACTGTGAAACAAAGGTTACGTTTCATGCGTTCTTCTCAATGTGTGATCGTCCAGATGACATTTTAGCTGTTTCTCTCTCCCTCGTATGCGTCTGCTTTGCTGACTTTCTTTGTCAGCAGTATGATTTATACAGTTCTTCATAAACCCCACCTCTGGTTTTTGACTTTATTTTTTCAACCCTGATTCCGAGTTCTCAACAGCAGGTGAGCCTCATGTGGAACAAGCTTGTCATGAATTAATTAAATAGAAAATATCGTAACCTTCATGGTACCGGATGACACGGACAGTAGGTGTAAAGCAAGGGCAGATTGTCCACCAGTTAATCAAACTCGGATGGTATTATTCTCTTGCATGGATAAAATAGAAACGTAAAACATGCTCTAATGGGTTACCAAATATACTTGGTCGGCCAAGCAAAGTCTATGTGTGGAAAACACTGGTAAACCCTGATTGTGACCACCTGCCCCAAACTCTGTTGGGACGGGTAACATCAACAACCTCCAAGCTACTGTAGCAACCTACATGCTGAAAATGGCAAGTTACCCCGACCTTGATCAATAATGGTACAAACCTTTTGATGCCAGGTCTCACACGGGCAAGTGCTGAGTGCTGCCCAGGACAATTGTAATTTGATTATTGAAATACTTAAAAATGAGATGAGAGAACCAAAAGTGCAAAATTCTAACTGACATCCGGGTTTAGGACTGATTACTACAACACTCTATTGGCAGGAGTGTTTTTCTTTATGCAGTAAGGAATTTCAAAGTGACTCAATCAGACAGGTTTAAACAACAAATGCTGATGACTCTCTGCTATGAACTGTCTCTGACTGACCTCGACCGCACCGGACACCTCCTGTCCCTGGCTGTTCCCTTTTCTCTGTGTGCTCCAGTGAAGAGAAGAATGTGGTGGAATATGTAAACACCATGAGTCACATCAGGGTTCACGTCAAAGTAAAGAGAATCATGTGAACCAGCAACAGCGCTACGGGTCACTGACACACAAATTGGAACCATTTAGCCCTGGCGTTTGTTTATAATACCCACACTGTAACTCTTGTTGCCCGCTGAGGGATGAGTATCAGGTTACAGACGTCCAGGTGACAAATTCTCTTAAAGACCCAAGTTGTGAAATGCAACTAAAGCACATCAGGGCTGAGTTCCAGCACTTTAACTGGCTACATCACTTGTCACATTTGAGAAATGCCGTCTCGCAGTGCGGTCTTGATACCATATGTACATGTGGAATTGCCCTTTAGAAGTTTATGAAGACATGCTTTCTGTGTTTGTCCTCAGAATATACTGTATATATATATATATATATATATATATATATATATATATATATATATATATATATATATATATATATATATATATATATATATATATATATATATAAAAAAATTAAAACAAACCTCAGCCTTTTCTAACGTCTTATTGCTACATCTTCTAATTACCTCATCCACCCTACACAGTGTGATTTTGTGTCAGCCGAAGAAAGATGGATTAGTAATTCCCTTCTTCAAGTACCATGATAGATTATGGCTCTGCTCTGATTAATAACAAATGATGGATCGCTCTGAGGACACACTCATATTTTGGATAATCATCCCATCCTTTTCCATGTTCTCCAGATGTACAGAATAGCCTTTGATTTTTAATACAGCCAGCTGATGCATCATTCACGGCTATTGCATTTGGGAGACAGCTCTGCCAGATATGTCTTCTTAGTGGAGCGTAGTGCTCACTGGAGAGCCCTCACTGAAGAGTCCTGATTTCTTCAGAGCATCTTCTTATCCCCACCATTTAATGTGATACACCCTGTTCATCCTCAAGGGGAAACTTTTAAGCATTTTTAGTTTTTATATATTTTCTGGCAGAGTCAGAAAAACACATGGATGGATGGATGGATGGATGAATGTCGAGTGTGTGGCTTCTGCACTATCTGACTTAATAATGAAGATGCTGTGAAAATGGGATTTCTCTGGAACTGGGTGAGGATAAAACAGAACATCATGCAGTATAAATTAAACTGTCCTCTTCAGTTCCTCTACCACAGGAGAGTAATATAAATGATGTGTATTAAGTACACTGTGGCACAATGTTCAACATGGAATGTAAACTCCTAAACCTGGTCCTATAACTTATAGCAGAGCGGCAGACTTGAAAAAGCAAGGCAGTGTTGTTTGATTCTAGAGAGCTTGCCATAGTTTCTGTGATAGCGCCAACGCACAATGTATCCATGTGGTGCTTGGAGGGTAGTTACTTATGAATGCTCAGCAAGTACAGGTGGAAGTCCAGAGAGAATTTACTAGTGTGCTTTTTCTCCGTCCCACCTAAGTCTATTGTTGCAGGATGTTGTCTGGTTTGGGTTTTTCAGGCTGGGCGTTATTTTCCAGATGTTTCAGGCTAATGGCTTCTTTGAATGGCTGAGAAAGATTATTTGATCTTTGTGCAGGACTTCAGTCATCGGGACTCTACAATGGCTCATGTTTCCCTTCATTAACCATCGTCTTCTTACACACTGATAAATTAATCAAACTCCCAAGCTGGTTTTGTCTCCATATGAGTTCGCTAGTTTCATAACCCCATAAAAACAACAAAACGTACTGGACAAACTGTCTTTACTTTAAGCTAGCAGCTTGCTGTTTAAGTCCTACTGAAATCACATTAAGACAAGTCACGCAATTAAAATATAATGTCAGCATGTGTTTTATGTGTATTGCATTTTCTATTGTTAGAAGAAAGGGGAATAAAGGTAATGAAGGAGCAACCAAATTCTTATCCTTGCAGCGGATTGCAGGCTGAGCCCCAGCTGGGAAACAAGAGACAGTAACAAACTTGCTCAGTGGGTTACAAATCAGTGTTGTTGCGAAAGTGTCGTTAGTGTTGGTGTGAGTTTGACTCACTTGATGTAGACTGTTGATTTAAGCTTGATGGCATTTTCCTCCCTTATCTGCATGTTAGCATTACGGGAAACAACCCCCAAGCTAGCAACCTACGTGCTGACACTGGCAAGTTACCCTGACTCTAACTTGGTCACAAACAGTACAAACAGAAACAAGCTAGCAGCTGTTACCTTTACTACTGTGGGATTTAGCCATTTTAAGGCCAAGCTCCCCCTGACAGTAATGTGCTGCAGCTAGCTGAGCTAATTAGCTATGTAGCCCTGTCAACAAATTGATGGACTTGAACCCAGTTTCCTTTGGTCACTCACATGTGTTCATGTTTGTAATTTATTTATGCAGATACAAACACACACCCACCTCTCACACAGGAGAATAGAAACAAAAGGGGGAGCGGTGGAGACAACAAGAAAGAGTTCCTTTTATTTTCTGTCTGTTTTTTTTGGTTTTGTTAAGCACTCCCCTTACTGACATCTTCGTCATCTGCACATACTGTACATTCACACTCATATCCACCCACGTAGTCACCATTGAGGAGGACGGTCTTCCCTGATTCCCCAACCCAGGTCAATCTCTTGTCATCTTATGTACGTTCTGACATTTCAAGTTTGTCCGATCACCCACTGTGCCATGTTCTGACTTGTTCGCTCATAAAAAACAGCGTTTGCTTTCAAAATTTAGGGCACTTTCATTGATGTGATAACTTCATGTTGACATTCTTCGTGTAGCAGTATAAAAAAGAGGCAACTAATGCTCCAGTGTTTGCATTTACAAGGGGAACATTGTGGAAAAACTAAAAAAAAAAGTTAGGGAAAGCTGCAGTTTATGAAGTCAAGTTCCTGAGTTAAAACTTTGAAACAACTATATAAGCAGATGGTGAAAGTTCCGCTGTTTGGTGGATCTCAGCTTTTTTGGATGATTCACTGGCAGCACACCACAGTATATTAAGAGATTTCTGACGGAAACCAACGTCGGTGCCAGTTTTATCCTAATCTAAAACATGGTTGGTAAAATCTGTTTTAGCTGAAACATGTTCATCCCCGCCCAAACTATGGAAAAACATAAAAACCAGGACAAAATTATAGGTTGCAGAGTAAACAATTAAAACCCATGATGCATCTTACTGTACAAAGTGCGTGTGTGTATGTGTCGGCCTGCTTTTGGTTCTTAAGGTGAATTTCTGAGAAGTGTAAACATATTGCCAGGGCTTTGACGTAAAATCGCCACTGGAAAATCACTTGAGTCGCACCTGAATCCTTTGTGTATGACTGCTGGGAATACACACAGAGAGAACAGGGTCCGTCCTGTGAGCCATGTGCTTGTGGATATCTGTTGGCATCTGGCTCTTATTTCCTTTCTCCATGTCACAGGCGCAAAGGCTTTAAGCATGAGTCACTGCCCCCAGACCTCCCGGGCATCCAGGCTTGCCTCTAAAGACACAATACATGATCACTGAAAATGTCACGACCATTTTGTCAAATTACAGCAACACGGAGTCAGGCGAAACCTTCAAAAAAAAAAAAAAAGTAGTGTTTTAACACCAATGCACGCCAGATGTTAACAATTTACTAGACTGGGGATATTCAGAGTTTATGTACTGTCCTGTCATGTTGGCTTCTGTTTCTGGTGTATTATATTTTACGATTACAGATCTTTTTTTACCAAACAACGCAGTTTGAAAACGACAAAATCACTCCACACCTTTTTTTGCATTCTACAGTAGGCTACGACTGTGGATCCGTCTCTGCCCCATAGCCGGGATGAGCATGCTGTTTTTTATTTGGCCGATGGGATCTGCCCTGATTGCACAAGATGTCACGCACAGGAAAACAAACACACTGTGCTCAAGAGAAAATAAAAGACACTGACGCATCAAAAACATGCATGATGTGTCTGAAAACAGACAGGACTGGGTTGAATGTTCGCAGGGATAAACAGATGTGAGAACCTATGAAAGGGGGAGACATGATATGCCAGTGACACTCCATTTTGATTTCTACGCCAATGATCTCCCTGTTTGCACTCGTTCTGTATTAGATTACAAACTGATTCCTCCACAAATATTGTTTTGATCCAAATGCCAACACAGACATCTAAGACTGCTTTATCCGCATTTCTTGGACTCTCCTTGACTAGCTGTGTAAGTGTGGGAACAACCTCGAGGCCAGAGGCCATTCTTTGTTCTCTCTCTCTGCTGTCGCCCGGTCCAGTCTGTAGGGGCCATTTCGAGGAAGATGGTCATAACAATGATGCTCTGACTCACCAGGCAGCTCGGCAATTTCCACAGCGCATTTCAGATCTGCGCCATGATATACAATGAGCAGACTGAGGTGCTGCACCGGCCACGCGGCAGATATCACAGAGAGGCTACAGAGGCTCAGACAGTGGCAGGCACACAGTTTTTTTCAGTCCGCTGTGTTTTACTGCTGCCGTGGCTGGTTTTGGCCCACTCTTATCTTATCCAGGAGGAAATACAGTAGCCCTTCACTTCCAGACCTGAAAGAACGAAAAAAAAAAAAAAAAAAAAAAACTGCTTATGTTGAAACAAGCTACTCATTTAGTGGTGGAAGAAGTTTTCAGGTCACTTATTTAAGTACTATACATGTAGAGGCCAAGACCTTTCTATTTAATCTTAACAGACAAGGCTAGGAAGGTTTTAGATTTGCCTTGCTGACAAGAAATGAACATACCGACAATGGATGAATTAATCCCTTCTACAATTATTGTCTTGTTGGAGCCCGTACAGATAGAGCCTGAAACATATTACCACATATTTATGACTGGTGTTTAAAGATTTATGTTTTCAGTCGAAATGAATGGGCTTTGTGCCACAGACAGGGCACAAGACAGGAAGTATTAAGAACAGTGTGCTCTGGTGTTTTTCCTTGATGTACTGACAATAACAAAAGTGCAGAATTACACCAGCCTCGTTCCCTACAAGTGCAAGTATATAAGTATTGTCAGACAACCTAAAGTAAAAGTTCCCCTTTTGCAAAGTATGTCCTTTCTGAGTATTTTGAAGTTACAAGAATGCTATTATATAAATATGAAAGTCATGAACAAGCATCTCAATTTGTATCTAAGAACAGTTTTTGATTAACCCAGAAAATAAACAGCAACATGACAAAACTAATGACTACAACACAACGAGGAAGTGGTTTTCTGGATCGGTGCTCCTTCAAACAAACACTGTTCAGAATGCTGTAATTGGATTCTTTGGTGAATTGTTTATGATCAATATTGTTCCACTATTTTTGCTCACATAGTAAACACCCCAGGCTGTGAAATGTGGACCTAGCCACCTCTTCCTGATCCATGTATTACATAATTATAAGTTTACCAAATTAAATGTCATGCCCCAAGCCATGGACTTTTGCTTACAATGTCTTAATGCACACAGGAAAACAACCAGAAGGCTAATTCGTGGCTAACGTACACCCACACACACCATTCCCTTTCCCTCTCATTCCCTCCTCCACCCTTATCCATCATCTGCCTGCATTAAAAGTATTATTAAAGCAAGAATTATCATCAGTATAAGCATACAGATGAATACGTTCAATAGCACTGAATGTGTCTGATGACTGAAGTCTGGTACATTTCATATCACGATCAAGGTCATGTACTTTTCCCACTCTGAGGGTCAGAGCCAGCAGTAACCTGCCTCCGTCTGCTTCTGGTCTGCTCTCGTACAACTGCACTGTTGTCCAGTCAGCCAGCTGGCTCTGACTGTCAGCAGGACCTCAGCTCGGGCAGCTGATGGCGGCCAGATGGTGAGGCTCGCACACCCACACACACACACACCCACACACACACACACACACACACACACACACAGGGTAAGATGCGTGAGTAGTTCATCCTCCGCTGGAGAACGAGGGACTCGTGGCTACCTCAGTCGACCCGACTACATGCTGCTTTTATTTCAAAGGAAGAGGAAGAGCTCAGAGGGAAAAAACATGAACTGTGGCTCGGCGGTGAGGTCACTCAAATGTGTAACATCAGTGAAAACACTGTTATTGATTAGGGAGAAGTCATAACAACGCCATTAGACTTATGAACCAGTGGTTGTATTCTGACAGAGAGGATCGTCAGCAAAAGACATTAATTATCATTTGAATACATATATTTAACATGAATATTGATGTACAATGTAACTTCATAATTTTTTCTAATTTCGCTGAGTTGCATTCAACCCCATCTGGATATTTATCTTTCTCTTCAGAATTCAACAAGTTATTACCTTTATATTTATATATATATATATATACACACACACACACACACACACACACACACACACACACACAACTGGATAATATGGAGGCTGCAACAGTAAAACAATAATTTGGCTCCTATGCCTTGACAAACGCAGGAATGGACACAATAGGTGACAGAAAATCGAATGTGATGAATGAATGTGGCGTGAGTATGCATTGTGAGGTGTGAATATGTGTTACTTTAATTTTCTTTTATGTGAGAATTGATTTCTGTTTTTTTGGGGGTTTTTTTTTAGAATACTTTAGGGTAAAAGATTGATTTGATTCAGCCCTGAACAACTGTTTTATTGTTGAATCTGTAATGCTAACAGCCTGCGAGTGGTGTTTGTCTGAACTCTGCTATTATCACCTCGTATTAACTGTCATTACTCACGTTAATGAAAGGGTTTGGACAGCCTCTTTTCAGTGTGATGTTTGACCAGCTGAACTGTACAGCTTGTTCCCCAAACGGCGGCCGTCAACTCAGAGATGAACCGCGGGGCGCACATCAGCAAAAAAGCTCAGATCATTTGTGTACTGTGTTATTTGATCTGTATTACAAAACAAAAAGGAAACGTGTGTCTTTTACAGCGTGCACGCCACATGAACTAAAACAATCTAATCCTGATCTGTGATAGTTTACTAAAAGGAAGTCAAGTCAGTGAAGTCTTAAAGTAACCTCGCCTTGGTTTTTCTCCCCTCTGTTTGACTGGTGTTTATCTCAGAAACAGAACAGAAGTGTTTTCCTTTTTTTTTTTTTGTTTTCCACACTTGGACACTTACCAGCAGAGAGTATTGTGCTCTGGGTGGTAGTGCCTCTGGTGAAGTGGACTGGCAGACAGCCGGGTGCTCAACTACAACCATCTGGGGATGCTTAAACACTGGTAGCCAGAAAACGTCTCAACTACTGCGCACTTCTTACTCCCTTTAAGTAATTTCACCGAGATACTTGTAAAGTTTCTTTTCTTAACTTGTTTTTCTTCTTGCAAATAAAAAAAAAGAAGAAAATGTGCAATGACTTTCAGGCTGTTGTGTGGCAATTTGAAAGAAGGAGCATAGAGAAAACACTATGAAAAAAAAAGGTTTGCAGATGTTTTTGCTGCCTTCAGTACGACTTTGGATTAAGTAATTGATTCAGTGCCCCGTCATGAGATTGTTGTTGTTGTCGCTGATCATGTTGATCTCTATAAAACCTGAGTAGTATTGCATAAATAAAGGAGTAATGTCACGATAGTCAGTTAGCATGTTCTTTTGTTTTTGCATTAAAGGATCAGGCCGCCCTTACTGTCAACGAGGGCCATGATGATACTCAAACCAGTGCGCTTCAATCTGTCCACTAACACATGTCTGTCTGAGGCCCCGAATCAATTTCTTTTCCCCCCGCATTTTTATTTATAAAAAAATTTTAATTAAAAAAAAAAAGCAACCACAAATGCTTTCCTGACACAGCTTTGCAGATGTTATCAGATGTTAATCAAACTAGAGTAAATGATGCCTCTGCTAGACCATATTAATTCATTTAAGACAGAAGTGAGTATTCGTGGTGCCCAGATGATGTTTGTGTGATTGACTGAAACAATAACAAAATAATTAAATCAAATTAAATCCATCAGTGTGTTTGAAGGTCTTCCAGTCTTCTGACTTCCTCAGTCTATCTGTGTGCAGCACGCCTACTGAAGAAGCAGCTTAGCCGGAAATATTAAGCACCAAAGCAAAAGTGACACGCAGATCAACCCTAACAGTTATTTTACTCTTTATTCTAAAATCGTTGTTAGCAGCATACGAGCATTGACAGCAATGTTTGTGTACGCAGCGTTTACTAAAAAGAGAGTTTTTAGACAACTCACGCTAGCAGTAGCGTCTCTGGCGCGCCTTCTTAGTGTTTTAAAAATAGCAAGTTTGATGCTAGCGTAAGAGTGCTCCTTCCTCTTTCGTCGTAATTATGCTTTTACACGAAGGTTTGACTCATATACATTCACAAATAAAGCCAAGATTTCATTTTGGTGAAAGTTTCACTTTAAGTCTCAATTATTTCATGTTACAGCGGGCGGTTGTAGTTTTTAGACAACGCTACTCAAACAGGAATGTAGTTTTGCTGAGGACTATTTTCAGCAGAGGACTAATTCACTTTTGTGCGCTGCTGTTGCACTGCAGCAGGACAGTCTCTGTGGAAATGGCCCAAAACTGTAATGCCCAAGTTCATCATAATGAAGGAACATGTCAATGTATACTTGTGGGACAACAATGGATGTCTACCAAGGAAAAAATAACAGCAGGGTTTGGATAGCCAAGTCTGTTATTCAGACCATTTATTGTTTGTTTTGGTCTTTACATGGAATTTGTTGACAATAACTTAAATATTCAGAAACATCTTGCCTCTTTGGGTTTGAGATAATGCATCACCAAAGCTTTGTCTGTAACATAATGTTTTATCTTCAGCTCAGTTTTAGGGAGGAGCAGAAAAACAAACACAACTGTCTAAAAATGTGAATGAATGTAGTATTTCATATTGTTCACTTGAACTCATCCAACACTGTTTAATCTTCTGCGGACGCACGCTGGATGCCTTTCCAAATCCTTTCCAGATCCTTTCCAGAATAAAAATGAAATTAATCTTCTTCCCCTCTTCTCCGGAGGATCTCCTATAAAAGGCGGAACGGTAGGGACCACCATCCGTGCTCGTCATCCTGACAGTCTCTGTTATTCCATGCAACAGCACCGCCTCATCGGCCTCCAGCACCCGCAAGCAGTCTCACTGAAACTGCGTCCCTCTGATTCCCCGCCCCCCCCCCCCCGAGCTCTTTCAGCTCATTTACCCGTGAGTCATCGTTGTGGTTTGGACTACGGATCAAGAGAGTGCAGATGGATGAATATGTCTCGAAACAGAAATGGAGTTAAACCCGAGGGTTAAGGGAAGCCTGGATGCAAACCACTACAACATTTCTTGAGTTAATTATGTGCCAAAGTTGCCGTCCAGCCATTCTTTTTTTTTTTTTTTTTTTTAAGTTGGTGGTGAAGGAGAAAGTGAAAAACCAGGATGCACATTTTTTGAATGTGAGAGGGACGGCCCATCTAGGGACTAAATCCATCAGCCATGTGCACCTACCCTTAAAGCAGAGGTTAAGATGGGAGGCCCGGGATTGAGGAGGCAAATGGAATATTGTGTTTCAGCTCAGTGTTGAGACGAGTTTGATTTCGAAGATATCCAGCCCGACCGCAGTGGGAGAAAAAGCACACAAGCCTTTTATCTCATGCATTACACTAAACAATCATTTTGTTTATGTTGCATTTGGGTTGCTTGTTAGGACGTTGGCCACTGTTCCTATTGATGGTATAAAAATATATAACACTCAGTAAGTTAATTACAGAGGTCTGGGAAGGGAGACTATAAAACCTTAAGTGTAGTCAAACTCATTTGGAAGAGAAAAACGAAGACAAACTTTGAAATATTAGCCAGACTGCCTTTTTATCAGAACAACCTGGAGCTTCTGGTCCAACTTTGATATTTGCTGTAGTTATATGCATGTTTTCCAGTCGCCTGAGGGATTGTAGCCAATACTACGGCCACATTCGCTTCCAATTTTGCCTCCGAATAAAAAAAACCTGACTAAACAGCTGAATGCTGTTATTATTATGATTGTCTGTATCCAGTGTCTTTTGTATCTATTGTGCCATTTCTTAACTCCAAAATATTGTGCTAATCAATAAATGGGTCAGACACTAGCAATTAACACTCCACTTACCCCAAAGTTTTGCCATTCTATTCATATCATTAACCCACAATTCAACTAATTTGCTTAATATGGACTTGTCTGAACTAAAAAACAACAACATTTAGACATCGAGAATAGAACATAATTGAACTGTATGCAAGCGTGTGTGTTGGTTCGGTAAGTCATCATTGCAGAGTTGCATTGTTTAGCTCAGACAGCCGTTTCAAAGGAACTCACTCCATCATAACTTGGAAACATTAGGAGGGTTAGATGTTTTGAGCCATCTCACTTAAAATCAGAGCTTAACAGTTTACTGTTTACCGTTGCTAGTTAGTTACATAATCTCTTTTTCCCATCTTATTGAACTTTGTTGTGAACCGTGACTCCTGTGTACCGTTACACCTCTGGTAAACATCAGTATCAGACTTTGACCGACTATAAATATAGCTTTCAAAAAAGGAAGATTATGATGGACTCTTCAAATGCACTCACTCTCAGATTGACTTCTGACAAACTAATATGATAGACTTTTGTTCTTTCAATGATCTGAACATCAACCTTTGGGCCTGAAACAAATCTCACTGTGTTACCGAGTTTACTTAACTGCTAGCTCGGCATCTGTAACTCCTGATGAGTTACAGCTATTGCAAAAGTCTATTTGTAATATACATTTCATTTTTATGAGAAAAAAAACATTTATTTCCGTCACACTGTCACTGATAGTAGTTCAGGTATAGCCTGAGTGTTTGGGAGGTCCGCTGATCCAGTCGCTGGTGCACTGTTTTGTTTTGGCAGTCACATTTATGGGTCTCATGCTTCCCGTCTCGTTGAGCTAAGGAGTAGAGAGCGAATATAAACGTTGAGTTTACAAGTCACAAGTGGCGAAATGCTTCTCATTATGCATTTAAGCATGATATCTAGCTTTGGTTGCCTCTTACTCATTGTTGTCTCCGAAGCAGCATTACGTCACGTCAGCAAATTAGCTGTCAGAGAGTCGCAGATATCTGCTGCTCCCAGACTTACATCAGCCTGGACAGACTTTCATTCATTTCACGCTAATAAGGTTCCCCTCCTGGAGATGCCCATTTATTTCCTATAATTGGGTGTAGTTTTCACAGCCATCCATTCGATTCAGCCCAATTAGGCGTACGCTTCATGAACAGACTTGACAAACAGGGCGAATGGAGTAACCACCCACCTTTTAGTCCCATGTTAATCTTTATCTGAAGCTTATGAAGCTGCTGGGGGTTAACGTAAACCAGATCGCAGTTAATCTCTGCTCTAGTCAGCCTTCATTATAAGGCACCAGGGGAGAGATGCAGCAGACCCAAGCCCCAGATTGCAGCCTGTCCTCCACACACGCTTGATGTGGGAACATTGGTACTGACAGGGACATATATTGTTACTGCTGAAATTGCTGTGTTGCACAGACTAGCTGTGTTGAGGTGTTTTTCCTTTAGAAAGCGAAGCATTTGGAGAAAAGAGGCCAGTCATAACATGTATCCGAATATTTACCCAATGTCATTTTTATGACCAACATTTACATTATAGCCACAAATCTTGCGAAATCGAGTCTATCTTGTGATATCAAGTTGCATGTTGCCGTAATCTTGTTAAAATGCTACCTTGTGTGAGCCTCCAAGCTCGATATTCATATTACTTTGAATATTTGCAGTCAGCCTGTTATTTTAGATTGTGGCAGAGCATGGGTGTTTTATCTTGTTAGCCTGTATGCCAGAGGAGCAAGGACAATTTGTATTCAAATATTGTTTTTATTCAGCCCTCCACGGACAACTATTTTTGAGCATGTCTCTTGACAATTTCCAGCCACGTTTATGGTGAGAAAAAAAATGATATTTTTGAAGAGAAGTCAATTTTCCAGCCATGTTCGTGTCAACCAAAACAGTTATTCAAACCCAAAACAAGGTATTTTACTAATCAAGTGGGTTTTGCACTTAAGTTTCTATCACTTATGATAGAAACTTGGGTCAGTACTGGCAATGCTTACAAACAAGCCCCAACCTACATTAAAAAATGTAAACCAAAAAATGTACATCTACAGGGAATGCCAAAGTACTTGGACAATAAACAAATGCCTCTTCAGGGGATAATCAAACTGAAATGTGCTTTCAAGACCCCAATTGAATAAAATGGAGAAAACTGAAGGTGCATAGGGTTCAGTCAAGATAAACCAAAGACAAAACAACAGAAGAAAACCTGAAGGCGTCCTGCTTTTTGGAAGGCAAGCAACACTTACAACATGAATAAGGACAGCCCTGATGCAGGTAGCCTAGTCGACTAGTGACTTTTGTGGTCTGGGCTGAAGAATTAACACAATGTCCCTCAACTAGAATGAAACCTCGCAGCAGACAAATCTCAATAGAAGCCTAAACAGACCAGAGCTTCCTAGCACACACCAGAAACCGAGCATGGCTCTGTGATATATTTTTACATTTAGGTGGTTTTTGAACACATAAACAAGACATAGTATGTTATAGCCCTTAGGTGGATATTGTCATTTTTGAGATGCTAGCTGTTTCCCTCTGTTTATGTTTTTATGCTAATGTGAACCTGAGTTTTCCTGTTAGCTTACCTCAGCAGCTTCATGTAACTTCTCAGCGGGGAAGCAGTTAAGCGTTTTTTGCAAAAGTCAGACCAATGCAGAGCTGCGGAAGGCAAAAGATTCAGCTCTATTTTAATGCAGTTTTAGCAAAAATGCAGTTAAATTCTATCATTCACCACATATAAGTGCACGAGATCTGAAAATATACCTGCCAGTTTTATTACCCCAACTGCTTTTTTCTTAATCTGGACTGTCAGTGAACGTGAACAAAAGACAAATTAATTTTTTTTCAACCGGCAGTTAGGCACTGGAGGTCCCTATTTTAAATTGTCCACACCCTTGATACCCTATTTCAGTTTTTCTCCCTCTGTGGAAAATAGGGAAGTGTGCCATCCGGTTACTGGAAGCGCCAACCACCATGTGGAAAGTCTGCTTCAGAGTGGCATTCTCTCAAAAACCCGGGCACGAAGCCTACACTCATTCTGTAGTGCGTGTGTGTGTGTTCGTGTGTAGATGTTTGGAGGGAAACCTTTCACTCGTGAGTCACTGTTTTGACTCCGCTCAGAGCCTGCGATACTGCCCTGTGATACGTTTTGAAAACACTGTGTCATAAATTGGTCCAATATGGATTCTGAATTAAACAGGATTTTTAAGATCCGACCGTTTAGCCTGCAAGGAAATGAGTGTAGTCGAACATGAGTTGAACCACGCGGCAGCAAAACAGCTTTCAGTGCTGAATTTGGTAATTTAATTCAGCTTATGAAGGTTGTGTGTAGAGTGTGTAAAAAGCTTTTGGACTCCTGCTAATGAATGCCACATTCCTGTGATATCAGAATAATTCTCTGAGCTTGAGGGTTTTTATTATTATTATTATTTAATTGGTAAACAAGCTTTGTCTCATGAGAGGCAAAGAAAGAATAAGTTTGATGAAGTGTGATAAATCTGCTGGGTTATTTCTTTTCACTCATTGGAAGTAGGGTAAAGTTATTGCTGGAGTATATATATATATATATATATATAAAGACTATTCTAAAGACAAGCACAGTTGTTTTCCAAAATCCTTTTCACTTATATGAAGACAGAAGTCTGAGTGGTCAATCTCCTGAATCAAAATGAAAGATACACTTCTGGTTATGTCTCATGAAACCTTATTTCCAAAAAAATAAATTGTACAGGAGGCAAATAACATTTTTTGATCTCGTTTAAATCGTGCCATGAACTACACAAAGATTGTTTTGCAATTCCATCGTGTCACTCAGGTCTCGCCACATTGACAGCTGCAGTTTTTATGAAAGGGAGAGTTAGTCAGTCTCGTGACCTATAGCTAAAATATGAGACCAGCAAAACGTCGCTTTGGTGTGTCGTCTTTTACCGATGTACCTTTGAAAAATGATCTTTTAAATTGTCAAAAGTGTGTTATTCATGGCACATTGCAAACAGGTTAAATAGATAATTATATACACATCTTTTCTGAAATAAGGTCCCACAGTGGTCCGGAGGAAAAGGTGTGCTTTAGCCTCTCTGTTTGGATCAAGAAGAACAAACAATCCTTACTTGTAATTTGTGAATACACCAATAAAAACCATGTGAATGGCCCCACATTCCACAGGGAATAAGATACGGGTCTCTCTATAATATATGTAAAGTGTGTTATATGAGGCAATAATACTTAAGTATTAAGGTTTTAACTTATGTACAACAGCATAATAAATGCATAACTCATAAATGAATCAAACCAGTGACAAAGAAATTGTAACTACAAGAATTAAATTTGGTAGACAAGGTATGTCAACTGGAGCCATATGCACACGTCCGAATAAACACAAGTTTGTTTATTCGGACAGGGCAAGCAATTATTATTATTATTATTATACCTTTTGTATTTGTTAATGGCAGGTTAATATTTTGCATCAGAAATTGATCAGTTCGTGATTTATGTTCATGTTGACGCTGCAGGAGGCCTATATCGGCTTGATACGAGGGAATAAAGCTGCATCAAACAGCGTTGAGAGACGACTACATTCTGTAAAGTTTATAACATTCATGCACCGGCAATGTTTTCAAATTCTTTTGCCCATAGTCTGGAGGCACTGAGAGGTTCTGGAAGTGAGTGGTTTAAGATTAGAATCTTAACATCATTTCTGCAAGCTGTGTCCTTTGTGTAACGACCATTTTATAAGAAATAATGCTGAGTGCTCTCCACAGAGAGACGGTCTGTATCTCTGTGCGATGGGTTGTTTGTTATCAGGCTGAATACCGACAGCCTTGCATTGGACTCAAGGAGTTCTTTCAAAACCCCAGAATGTTTTTTAATGCTGTCATTTGCATTCAGAAAGAAAAAAATATCAGCGTGCCTTTCAAGGTGAATATGACGCTTAACATGCTGAAACCTGTAAGTCAATTCATTCTCCAGACTCCTTTTGGTTTACAATGGAGCTCTGACAATAGTTCCCTCAGTGAATTACTGCAGACCAGTGAAGAATCTATCGATACTGATCAAGACCGTTGTCAAGCCGTCTGTATTGAGATGTTATTTCATGGAGATTGAAGTTGCTGAAAGCCTGTAATGGAGGGAAATATGTGACCATGATAAATGTGAAAGGCAGTTTTACATGGAGTGGTGATGATTAAGGCTGTGTGATCTGTGCTCCATCTGGCATTATGTAATGTGAAAGTAGCGGTTTTGAACAAATTCCCTACGAAGTCTTTTGGCCTGGTCGAGCAGGTACTCATGTTTGAAAGGAATGCACTGTCCATTAAGCTGACATGCTGTAAGTCCAGCTTTTGACATAGGGTGAGTGGACTACAATTAACGTAAAGTGACACTTAAATAGATTAGTGGGAAACATCAGGGGCAAATGTAACCTGAAAATAGGCTGTAAAAAGGCAGATAGAAATACGGTGGTGATGCTTCCATATTGGACTGTTGTCCCTTACGCGTCAACTTGGAAAAAAAGCAGAAGAAAAAGCTCTGATGATTAAGGGAACTTAAGAGCCGAGTTCTCATCAATTTCTCACCAGATTCTATCCTCAGTTCATCCTCAACACTCCTTTCTCTAATGCCGCGACAACTTACCTTACCTTACCTTTTCATTCTAAAGCCCTGATGTTGTAAAATCACTATTAAATGAACCTTGATACTGTCTGGTTGTATGGACCACACCAAACGTCTTAACAAACAGTGAATTACAGAGTGTTGTTTGTTATTTTCTTTTCCATGAGTGCAATGAATCATACAATATGCATACTGTAAAATATTGTATATGAAATAGCAAACTGCAAATGGTTTACAGCCTCAACAGCCCGGGGTCCCAGGATGAAGTGTCGGCACTGGCCGAATGATACATTCACATTTGTTGAAGACACAGGCTGCCTGCGATATTGATAATTCTGTCAAATGTACAGTATCACATCACAATACATGCTTATGACATGACGTTTTCTATTTTCGCTGGAGTTGCAGTTGAAGGGTTGGTTAGCCAATGACCACAGTTCAAGACTGTGTTTTGACTTCCGTGAGCGTGACACTGCTGGGTATTTTCAAAGCGAATCCAGCTGTGTTTATAGTAACCAAAGCAGGTATTAAGAACGTCAAGATATGATCATTTTCTAACAATAGCCAAATGTTTTTTGTGCCTAAACACGCAGAGCATAACGACAATGTTTTTTTAAGGATGCCTTGGGACAGCTCCAGCCATCCATGTGACGATCAAAACAGGTATTTTAAGCCACAACGCAACCTTTTCCTAACTCGAACCACACCATAAACACAGCATTGTCACAAGGTGAAATTCAAAATTGAGCAAAAAGGAACTTATACTTATAGCATATACCTGGTTAGCTAAAATATCCACTACCAAGGCCTCTTCTGTTGACTAGTTCGGGCTCAATGGAGGAGAACTGGATATCTGTTCTGGCAGCTTGACTGATTTAACTTTCATCACTTCATAAGAATAGCACTGCCTGCTTCACATTTTAGACTACATGTCACATATTTTCATATCCAGAAGATGAAACATTAGCTGGAAAAAGGAGCTGTATGACATTTTGGGAAATTTTCACAATCACATACCACTCTCATGTCCAAAACTTCAACCAGCAGGTTTTCCTTCTGAGCATCTAAACTCCCTAATTAATGCTTAAAAACTTGTATGTTTAATCAGTATGATAAGCTTATATGATAAGAGTTCATTCTCTCCAGTGGATCTCGCACACTCCCATGCAAAAGCAGAGAGGAATCACAGAACACACAGACAAAAGGCCAAAACTTGACATTTAGTTTTCAGCACTTCATTGTTACAGTCTGTGCAAATTTGGACAAATTGTCTCTTAAAACACTGTATCCACTTCATACCGCTTCCATCCCAGCTGCAACTTGACATTTATGCAAAAATCCACTCTCCTCTTATACTGAATTGCTTTATACTATTATAGTCATATTTTTTTTCCCCCCACATTATCTTTAGTAAAAGCGCAGATAAATAGAATGGTGACAGTACCATAATCTTTACTGAAATACCTCCTCACCCTCCATCCCACCTGAAATTTTATTTAAAATAATAGTACATTATTGGTGGTATTATAAATGCAATTGATTGCTAATTTTTTTAAAACATATCTATCAAATAAGGAAATTTAAAAAAGTAATAATGATGATAAATGAATAATATGATAATAAGTGGAACTTATAAAATAAATAAATAAATCAGCCCAACGTTTCCCCCATGAGCGAGGGCTTGGCAACCGACTGAGAAAGAGTTAACCCGAAACTTGGAGCTGAACTGGACTCAAAGGTGTGAGGCCATCTGACTGGTTGGGTTGTATTTAATTATAATGTGTACAGCAGGTACACACCTTATTCTCCCTGCTCGCAAAGTTGTATCTAAATATGTCAATTTACGCCTGACCTTAAGTCTGCTGCTCTTTTATCCACACGGCAAGACGTGTCTTGTCACCAGTTAAAGGCATTTTAATTGATTGTGCTTGAAGCTTTGTGTCCTGGTGCAGTACTGGCAAGATATATCTGGACTAGCGAGCTGTATTAACTCCTGTTTCACCTCTTAAACACATTTAAAGATTCTGTTGTTTATCAAGTGGAGTCTCTCTTGTGCAAAAATAGGATGAATGGACACAAAAAATAGGAATGAATGGACACAAAAAACACAAACCCAAATCCTTTTCTGGCTTAGCCTTAACTCTTAAAATCCAGTAACTCAGTTATAAACTAAAGATGCAAAAAGAGTTTAGATGGGTTGTAACAGAGCAGGGTGGTCGGCCTCTAAGGAACAAATTATGAACCTGTAAGCACTTAAAGGTTCTATGCGTGGGAAAAGTAGTTTTTTGTGTCTCATTTGCAACTCAGATATTAACACAGTGGGACTGTAGCTCAGGTCGGCCGCCGTCTCAGAGCGTCAGTGTTTGACGTGTTGGGAATGAGAACCAAACAAATCAACCTTTAATATACTGACCTTTAAGAAATGAGTACGGTATTCTGGGAGATTGAATCGGCCCCAGGCTTTCAAGAACTATGCCTGCTTCGTTCCCATAAATGGGTAAAGAGTTCCTATTTTGCTTCTTTATCAGTGAGGGAGAACTATTACTTGTTCTCCTAATGTGTGCCGTCAGCTTCTCCAAATTATAAGGCGGAGCCTTTGTTGATTTTGAGAAATGAGTCAATTAATTAAATGATTTGGAACCGTTTAATTCACCATTAGCATCTTGCTTGGTATTGCTGCGCAGATGCGAGTGTGAACCCACCCAGAGTTGCTTCAATGGACAGATGAGCAGCGAGGATATTCACAGCTCGATTTGTCTCTCCAACGTGTTTACTTGCAGCAATAAAGCTTTAATTATTTTGGCTATTATATGAAATTGTTCCATGTAATGTTAGAGCAGTATGATCTTAAATATTCAATCATTGAAATGATTATTAAAATGCTCTGTAGTCTGTTTGTGGACCCTTTCGTGCATAAACAATGAGCTAAATTAACCGGCAGTGAACACAGCATGTGCTCCCTCAAGGCATAAACATGTTCTTTGACTTGAATTTCTGCGTGTGTGTGTGTCTGTGAGACAAAGAGAGATAGGGAACCAGTTGAGTGACTGCCGGGTGTGTGCAGGGGTGTGACCCCAGTGACTCAGCCACGAGCAATGTTCCTCTTCAAGGTGAATGAGTCACAGCCTCCCTCCGCGGCTCCATGGGGTGATTTCTCTTTCCAACGGATATTTGCGTCTTCCAATAAATATCTGCCACGCCTTCCGTACGAAAAACCAAACCAGCGCGAAAGGGCACCATTAATTGTTTAAGCCAGGCTTTTTAGAAGAGACGGCGGCGAATTATTCCTGAGTGTGGATTCATTTGCATTTTTGATGCGCGACTGGAGGGTCATTACAGTTCATGCAAAACTAAAAGGTAGTTGTGATCAGCTGCAGTCACCTGTCTCTGCAAGCCTGAAATGCACCGAAATAAGTATAACTCCCTCTTAAATGATGACGACCATTTCAACCCATTAGTGCGAAACCTCGCCACGTAAAGCTTTAGTTTCCCTACCTAACAAAAGGGAGTAAATGCACTTTGGGTTTGTTTACCATCCGATGCATTCCTGCTCGGCATACTGAAAAAACAACAGAACGAGTGACTCATATTGGGTTTTTTTTTTATCTTTTGAGGGAAATAAAAAGCCCACTTTTCTCCATTTCTTCTGACTCTCCTCCCCCTCCTCATCCTCCTCCTCCCCCTCTTCTTGTCCTTCCATTTGCATCTCCTCTCCTCTGCATTTCACATGTTTTCATCAGCATTGTCCTGCTGTCAAATTGTCCATACACTCTTCCTCCCGAGCTCAGCCGCTCTTCGAGTAGAATGGATTTTTGAAAAGCAGAAAGTTATCTCTGCGCAGCTCTTGCCACCAGAATTGTAAATATTTTCAGCGATATGAGAGCGAGGTCTTCGTGGTTTGAAGAGCCGTCATCTGTTCCAAATCAATTCTTCCCCGAAGGAGAGAAATGTCTTTATTTGAGCCAGGTATCGAACCAGAATCGTTCTTTTCTATTTCGAAGTCCAGGCAACAATTGCAGTCTTATACCCAGAGTGCGTGAAGAGTGCGCTATACGTATTTGTTTTCACGTCCAAAACCTCCATTTAGAGCAGGATGTATGTTTCAACACGCTGAGCCGCTGCTGCTGCTGCAGAGGCTAAATGAGCCACTTGTTGAGAGTACCACAATGCTGCTCTGAGTAACACAGGAAGAGAGCAAACAAAGAACAGCACGGAGCGGACCTGGTTTTTCTGGGGGCCGTCATTTGGCAAGGGGTCACACGGGAGGTTAGCGTGATCGATGGGCTGATGGCTTCCCTTTGTCTCTAATGGGACGCAGGAAGGAGGAGACGGAGGCAGAAAGAGAAGAGTGCGGCATTACGGAGGAGGAGGAGGAGGAGGAGGAGGAGGAGGAGGAGGAAATAAGATGCAGAAGGAGGCAGAGAATTGGAGAGCGGAACTGAAATTTGAATTCTCCTGGTCTGCGACAGACAATGCAGACTGTGATGATGCAACAGAGGATGAGATCGTTTTTGGGGGCATAAGTGGGAAAAATGGTGTGTGAGTTTTCCACCAACAGCAGCTGACTGACATTTAAGAGCGAGTGTTTCTGGGGGACGTGTAGCAAGCTTCAACGGTTTGCATACGTGAGCGGTGCACGTCTTAGCCTTGAACACAAGCTGTGATGCAAGACACGTGCGGCGATGAAGTGCGACGTCCGCTCACCTTTTGCAACGTTAGACATTCGGGAGAACACATTGTGCTGCAAAGCTTGAGGTGGAAGCTAACAAGCTAGGCTAGCTAACATCTGCAGCGATTCCTGCAAGACACTATTTTTCTATTTATTTATGTTATTTCAGCTCTTCCTTACCACGCTCAGCGCTGTGCTCAACCTGTGCTACATATATAAAAAAAAATGGGTGGTCCAGCTCACAAGCATTAGCTGTAATTTTGTGGCGATTGAAAACGAACAGACTTTCAAAACTCATCATGTTGCTCTAAGACTTGACTCATAACACAGTAAACTGCCGCACGGAGTCACAAGTGACAGTGAGGATATCTAAATTTGAAATTAACTTTGACATTAAATGCACAGTATGTCATTTTTAAGGGGTCCAACAAAAGATAGAAGAAGTCCTGTGGGATCATGGGAGTTCTTCATTGTTTATCAAACACCATCGTTGATCAACTTCTACTTCACTCAAGGCAATGTTTATTTATTTACTGCAAAAAAATGCATAAACTAAATAAAAATGTATCAGAAGTTATTTCAACTTATTTGTTGATTAACATTTCATGATGGAAGCTTTTTTTTTTTTAATGCTTTTTAAAAAAATGATAGCGTCTGTGGTGGGGGACGCGTCTCCAGCCTCCCTTGCGTGACACCTGTGATTCACATTATGTTTGGACATGTTTTGCCGACTTCCTTCCTCGCTCTCGGAAGCTCTCCTGGAAGTTGTAGGCGACCTTGAACGAAACACACCTTCAAGTCAAATGACAGATTTCTCTGGGTTTGTTGGAAACATTTGGGATAATGTAGGTTCACAATACAACAAATAATAATAAAAAAAAAAACCAAATGCCTGCTAGATTCTAGACATTTGAATGTTGAATTGTCACATATTAGATCATTGAAGGCATGCTGACTTTTTTTTGTGCTGAAGAACTACGCCGAGGCAAATCATCGCCGCGTGCCTCGAAAAATAGGGCACAACGTGGGATCGTACCTGAAAGACAGGAGCGAAGATGAATTCATAAAGCAGAAACATGTGATAGGATGCCGAGGAAACAAAAAAGAGAGAGGCTGACAAGGTAAGACAGGGAAAGGGATGAAAAGAAAAAGATGAATGAAGGCACAGCGTCTGCCCTTCAGCCGTCTCTCGTGATTCCTTTGTCATTGGGTCTGCATGTGGCTGCCGGCTGCACCAGAATCTTTTAAGCCAATCCTTGTTAGCTTTCTCTGGCAGCTCGGAGGACTGTGATTTAGCTTCTCTTGAACAAGTTTTTGACTGCGCTTCACACGCCTTTTTGGCACCTAAAATGATGGGAGCTACAGCCACTTAAACAGATAATGACAGCGCTGGCGGGTCTGACTGAACAGGCCCCGTGGCAGGCTAATGGACCAGGGAGTGAAAAGGCTCTACGCTGAGATTGCCCAAGAATTCAGGCTATGGCGAGGTGTGATTGTGTGGCTTTTATTTAAGGAATAAGCCACCCAGTTTTATCAGAAATGATGGCAGAAAGATGTGGATTTGTTTACTGTTAATAAGAACAACCTCCAAATCCAATTATGAAGAACAATTTAAGGTTATTGATACCATTTATGATCATTACTTCTTTTTTTTGGTATTGCCTTATTCTGATAGATTTAGTTTTCATTCATTTAGTTCCATCCGTCTGCATTTCATCCATGTTTTTTTTAATGCCTTGCAAAAAGTCAAAATATTCCACTTAATTGGAAGCGACGGCATTATGTCATCACGCCGGCCTTTTGTTTATGCTTTGACGGGCCCTTCAGAACAATAAAGATGGAGTGTTTATATGCCGACTGGCCGTTAACACACTCACACACTCGCTCCACTCAACGGCGCTCTGTTGGAACTAGTCGAATGTGAAGCCTTTGTTTGTTGTGCAAACCCCTTTTTTTATACAGTCATGTCTATTTTGTACTTTTCCACCCTTCCCATGTGTCATATTCGGTCAATTAAAATGATTTGCGACTGGCTTTCAAAGTATTTCGATTTGACTGCATCCTGTTGAGTCTTTTAACAAAAAAAAATAAAGAAAGAACATATTGTTGTTAAATATCTGAAGTTGAAGATATTGTATATCGTATTTCAGTTTATGAGATCTTTCAAAAAAGAAAAAGAAAAATCTCCTTGAAAAAAAAAAAAAACGTTCCAGGGCGCTTACTGACGCGTGAGTGACCGCATGTGAACTGCACTATGGGAAAAAAACAGAACAAACTTGTTCCAGTCACGTTGATGTAGTGGGGATGTGTTCGGCATTGCTGCAGCCCTCTGGTTGGACTTTTTTTTCTTCAGGTTGGAACATGGCAGAGGCTGTTAAAAGGGCGAGTTCACCCAATTCATCTCACTTCAAGCGCACCCATCTGTCCGCACAGATAGACCATCTTCAACTCGCTGAGGCGGAGTCTGCCGCCACAACAGGAGTTTTGTTTGTGTGTGAGAGCATTCTACCAGATCAACGGCAGTGTTACATGTTGCTAAGAAGTGAATACATCTTTTTGTTTTTTTTTAAACTAAATTTGTTTTAAATTTTCTTTTTTTTTAAAAAAAACAATACGATGCCAACAAAAATAAAACCATTAAGTGTAAATGAAAATAAATAAATAAATAGATAAATAAATAAATAAATAAATAAATATATATATATATATATATATAGATAAATAAATATATATATATATATATATATATATATATATATATATATATATATATATATATATATATATATATATATATATATATAAATATATATATATATATATATATATATATATATATATATATATATATATATATATAAAATAATAATAATAATTGTTGATCGTTTGGGTTAACTGACACATCAGGTTCAAGGATCAATGTTAAAATAAATTCAGTAATAAGTTGATTTATTTGCCACAATACAGGGTGGGTAACGAAATGAGAGTTTCTGACTTCTTATGACACTTTAGTTTGGAATGTCTTTATCTTATTCCATCTTTATCGCTATCAGCGTTCACTCCTTTTACATATTTTATTGTTACTCTGTTGTGTTCTTGTATTGTTTTCTGATGTTACTGCATTTTTGAACATTCGCTGGCACAAGAACATTTCTTCGGGATCAATAAACTCCAGTCTTATCTTATCTTTAGTGTGTGTGTGTATGTGTGTGTGTGACTGTATCTTCTGTATATATGACCAAGAGCTCAACGTCCATGCTTGAAACATAAAAGAAATGTCTTGACAAACACTGGCAGCTACACAGAAACACCATCTGTCAGACAATGTCTCTGCTGAGCATGAAATCAATACCCATCCCAGAGAGGTGAAATAATCTAAGACCTCTGGGCTGCTTCTCGCACTGCGCCGCAGTCTCAGAAATCAAACGAATGCCGTGTCACTGTATCAGGTTCAAACCTCATAATACACTTTGATAGTACAACTGAATGTCACCCTGGCAGGCGCCTTCACATGCTGCATTCTGAGACTATTAAGTGTCACAGTTAATGGAGCTTTTAACTTTGTCAAGATGTCTCGTTAATTAGCAGGCAGAAACCATCTGCTTTTTACATTTGGATATGGCAACACTGGCAACAAAGTGTCAGGAAAAAAACAGGAAAAAGTAGAAGAGGCTCTTCAGCCGTATGGATCATCATCGGCACGTCTTTTCAAGGTTCACCTAAAATCTCAGGAAATCTACTATTTTTATTATTTTTTTAATTAAAGAAAACAAACCCCTTCCTTTCAAAACTGTTTGGGATCAGTTCAAATAATAAACATTATATAGTTTTGTAAAATATATATATATATATATATATATATATATATATATATATATATATATATATATATATATATATATATATATATATATACTTACTTTACTCTAAAATACTAGTGCACAATATATTTAAATGTAAATAAACACAAACTGCTCATAGTGCTAAAAAAATGCACTTAAATAATTACATAAAAATGATATTAATAATTAGCAATATAAGGGTTTAATAAGAAATTCACAAGAATCGTGTGTATATGATCATCTATAATTAAGTTTAATAATGCACTGCTTTTAGCATTATCTTTTATTATTATTTTCATGAATTTGTCCAGTTCCTTTAAGTAATAAAAAAATAATTTTATAAGAAAGACAAAATTAGATGTTTGAAAAGAACATAACTTCACTTTCTTAGAATAAACAAAAAAAATATTTCAAAGGTTTGGAAACTAACTATTAAACCTTTTTATTGTTTTTAAGTCGAAATGCTAGTAATTTCATCACCCGGCGGATAAAATTGTTACATAAATGTTACCAGTGTCTCAGACACTTGATACTCACGTTCAACCCTGTCCCTCCCTTAAGCCTCTTTATTTACAAAAAAGAAAAATGAATCTCTCCAGATCTCTTCAGTGTCAGTTTTACCTGGAAATTGACACCCCGGTGTTGCTCTACCAAGAGCACAGGATGTTCGGTACATTGTGTGATGAAAGATAAAATGGTGTATCAAGTTGATAGCCGATGAGGCAATTATCAAGACCACACAGCCGATGGAGGATGTCAACACATTCAGACACACAACTGAACATTCCTGCAACATAACAAATTGGAAAACATGGCCAACAGGTGAGTCATCATTGAGGCGTATTATTACACAGGCATGTGTGAACTGTTTGTACACTGTCATGAAAAGGACAGGAAGTTCAGGTGACTGGGACGATCATGGCACCTGAACCATCATTTCACATTTATCACCTTGTGGTGCATCATCTGGGAACATTTGAACACTCACAGCAGTGTGTAGGAGAGGACGACGTTGTGCTGGAATAAGGTGGATGGTAGAAGAAGCTAATCGACAAATAAACTCCACCATCTGTAATAAATGTGCGCCCCTGTCTCCTGTCCTATCTTATTCATAAATTTCGTCTAACTAACCCTACTCTTTGTTGTCGTTACTAAAAATACTGACAGTGACTGGACTGGACACTCTGTGCGTTTCCAATAAATCTTGCGTGGAAGGTGCGTAATACTTAGGCTTTGTCAGGCTTTTACGAAGGTGCAAACACACACACACACACACACACATACACACACACACACACACACACACACACACACACACGTCTGATCTGTGCCCAGACAGGCGTGTTTGCACTAGACAGAGTGGCTGCATTTTAAGTGTCTCTTGGCACCATCACTAATAATACCTGCTCTGCTCCAGGTGGCTTGGCATGCTCCCCCTACACACACACACACACACACACACACACACACAGAGTACACATCCATACACAGACATACATACAGACACTGAGCACACATGTTCTCAGTGCCTGTAGACGAGTGCTTGATAGCAGCTGGGAGTGGAGGGTGGAGGTTACTTGCCTCAGTCAAGGATGCCCAGAAGGGCTCTCCTGGCTGTGATCTCACATTAATATGTTGTAAATGACAATGTTATTTTCTCTTTTGTCCCATCAGTGTGATTTATGCCCTCGTTTTGTGCTTTGTGGGCTGCACGCAAGTATGTGAACACAATGAATCTCAAGAGCTGAGGAGTATGAAAGTAAATCACGGCCGCCGAAATTTTTCTCATCTCCACCTCAAGTCCCAGCTGACGTGATTGCAACGTACGTCTCATGTTTTTTGAACAGCACACAGCCAAACAAAACAGAGTAACACACCTCCCTTTCATATTTTATGGGAGATGGCGAGTCATTCGTGAGGAGCATGACAAGTTCAAAACCTCTGTGGGAAGACGGGCAGGTTAAACCCTCCAACTGTGGCCCGAATCCAACACATTGTATCAGCTCGTAACGTCCACAGGCTGCAGTACGGAGACAACTGGGCACCAAATGTTTTTTTTTTTTTCAATAGATAAAGGAAAACTAATTAACAAAAAACAGTGTAAGAAAGTCTTTTGATTACATTGTATTTATTATGTCATATGTGCATTTGCAAACAGAGCTTCACTGCGCAAACCAGTTCTTACTGCTGACAAAACTCAAGTGAGCTCAGGTACATATGACAGGTTACACGAAAGACCAAACATAGACATGGAACAAGGTCACTCGACGCTTGATATTATGTTGTTTCCTCATGATGTAAAGACTTTGAATAACATTTCACAGAAACATCCCAACATACCTTAACATAACCCTAACCCTAAGTCCCAAACAAGGTCAATAATGAGGTAAATTACTGAATAACATTTGTTATGTCAAAATATTCAGATGATTCCCACACATAAACATAAACTGTGTGAAAACTGAACACTTAAAGATATATTTTGTAGCACTTTATAATAATCATTAATAAATGATACATTTATGGTTATTGAACATGAGTGTTTTTATATTTCTCTTTTAACAAACAATAAAATGCTTTAAAAACAAGTTGTATAAGCAGTTGTAAAGGTTTATGATCATCTCTTGCATCCTTAAAATGGCCATTCAAATAATCTTTATAGAGGAGCTACACAGTATTTATTAACTATTTACAAAGTATTATAAACATAATTTGCAACTATAAAAAAACAAATAAATAAATATTTTATTGTTCACAGTGAAATAACTGTTAAGTTTAATTAACTATAAATCTATCTAGTTAACTTAATTGATGATTATCACGAAGTGTTACCAATAAAACTTTCCCCACTGCTTGAGATGATACAACAATTCCTTGTTTACATTGCTTATTGCAACAAATAAAGTCTTTACTTGCTAAAGAAGATGAAGAATCTTGTTTTTGTTCTCTTAAAGAGACTTTTAAATCTACAGGGTCGGAAGGTCTTCTTCCAACATGTTGCACCACAATGTTTTTACAATGGCCCAAACCTGAGTTGAGACGAGGGGTGTTCAGTTGGTTGCAAACCACAGGCACACCACACTGGACCTACAAGCAGGATTTTGTTTTTTCTTCAACACATTGGGCAAAAACAGAATTAGATTAAATTATATTGATTAATTAAAAGAATAATAAATTACACTTTTTTGTATCGAATGAATGCAGAAATCTCAAAGACAGATATCTTGAAATCTGAGCAAATCAAACCACAAGTGTCTGCATGATTACACTTTGATTAGTAAGTGCTAATATGCTATTTTGGTGTGTGTGTGTGTGTGTGTGTGTGTGTCTAACATACCAGGCTGCACAACAAACCCTCAAATGAACTGTCATTAGCTCACTGACATTATGTTCTATGTTCTATTCATTTAATGTATTTGCTGCATCACTTGAGGATTTTATTCCACCACACTGCAGTCAGGTCACACATGTCTCGATGCATGAAAACTAATGAGCAATTATCAGCCTTCACACATGCGCGCGCACACTCCCACTCTTAGATTAACACTGGGGAAAAAATATGTGGCTCCAAAGTTCCAGTTCAGCATTTAATTGCTCGTGCCCAGCCTGCCATTTAATTGCCTATACATCGGAGAGTCGGTGGTCTGTATAGTTTCTGTAATCAAACTGGCGTTACCCCCTTTGGGTGCAGTTGTGTGCCACTCAGTGTTACCTCACCTCATTGAGTGTGTTTGTGTGTGTGTGTGTCATATAGTGGGAGCAGCAGAGCTAGTGGGGGATACAATATTCATTTTCAGCTCAAATAAACCTGGGAAATGAATACAGCTCGCTCACACCTCTCCCATGCATGGCTTAGTCTATACGTCATACACACACACGCAGACATGCGACGTTGTGTTTATGTGCCGGTTGCTCCATTTATTTTTAGACCAGAGGCAGGATATTGGGTTTCATTAAATGTCCCAGTACCCCTTTTTCTTTTTCCCTTTTTCCTTTTTCTTTCCAATCATTCCTCCACCTCTCTCTCTCTCACACACACACACATTCACACACACACACACACACACACACACACTCAGTCTCCGGGGCAAGGTGGTGGTGGTGGTGGTGTTGGTGTGGTTTCCTGCTTGTGTTGTGACGTGAGGCGGTTCTGCTCGCTGGTAGAAAGGCCTCTTTGTGTCCGACCGTCTCTGCCTTTCCCCTCTTTCCACTGCCGGCAATTATTTTCCCCCTCCAACCCTCAGCTGACAATTCGGCGGGCTGAGCCTCTGCTGTCGTCATTCTTCATTTTGCTACATGAGAAAAAAAGAAAAAAAAAACTGAATGAATGAGAGAGAAAAAAGAGCGACAACTGCAGGTTTAGATTTCAGCAGCTGCACCTTTCATTTTCACGACTGTAAGTGTGACGGCGGCTCGGGAAGGGGGGGGGTGCTCGCTGGCTTGAAATGGCCTCAAACTGTTTGGGGCTAAGGCTTCTTTTCATTGGCTTTATTTGCTGTCGGGCCACCCAGAATCGTACAACTTTCCTTTTAAATTTGTGTTATTTTTTATATTTATTGCAAGGCCATGAAGGCAAAGACCACAAGGCAGTTTCCATTTTCACACGACAAGAAAAACATTTAGCATGTGACACCCAACCAGCCGGTTTATACAACATGCTCAGATCCTCTGAGAATGAGCAATCTGTCAGTTGAGTTCAGTTGTTCCATTACACATCAAGATTCCCCGTCTCAGGGGCCCCCTCAAGCCATCTGATGTGGTTTCTGGGGCCAGAGCGGCAGCAGCGGTGTCAACAGTCACGCTGGTGTTTAAGTTGCAGCTTGAGCAAAGGGCAATTTTTCTGTCTTCACAAACATGCCCATGTTCAACAGTTTTCTTCCACAGAGCGCGCACCGCTGCCAAGAAAAGCTACCACAGTCCTCAGACATCAGTTCTTGTCAGTGATCTGCTGCTCTGCACCCGAGTGACTCTCTGTCTCCCTCTTCAGGAGCAGCAGCTTGTCGGCTCTTGGGAGACGGTGCCACCACTGCATGACTGCATGATGCCTTTTTCTCATCTCAGCGCTACCTCTGACTGCCCCCACCTTGAATATATTAGGCAGTGTTCTTCTTGTTCTCTCTCACAACTGCATTCCTATCATGTGCTACAGAGCTCTTGAGGAGCCCAGCTGGTGGATAAACTCCCCAGTATCCCACTTAAGCCCGTGCTTTTAAATGAGATCAACCATGGCGCTGCCGCACACTCATCATGTTGGCAGCAATGGGACTAAAGATCAATGACCGCTGCAACAAGTGCAGCTCTCCAAAATCCCACTGTGAGAAATTATTTGGCTGACACTGATTCGATACAGCTCATAAATTTGACTGACTTCATAAGAAGACCCCAGCAGTCCATTTTTTAAACAGCAGGTTGAAGTTTGGTCACTGCAATCTGTCAGCATCTCAAATCAAAGTGGACGAACTGCAAACTTAAGATAAAATTACAAAACAAAAAAAATGTATGTATACAGACACACACACAGGTGATATACTAATCCTAAGTTCAAGTTGGAGCATGGTCAATGTGGCTGGATGATGCAACTGAAGTGATGTTGCACACGTAAGTTCAGGAGCCAATGGAAAGGTTTTAAAAATGCAGACTGGTTTTTATTTGCCTGCAGATTGATGAGACCCGTTTGGATGTTTTCATCCGCTACAGTTTTTTGGCTCTCGAGATGAAGCTTCTGCGACGCCCTTCAAGTAATGTTCACGATTGCTTATTTATTCCATCATTTTTTAAATTTTGCTTTTAGTGATACTCCATCCAGTTCAATCTCAGCTAACAGTTGGATGGAAATTACGTTTCAGGCCCAGAGCCCTGTTCATATCAGACCCTGGTGAAAAATGCTCCATCACAAAATGGAAAATACCTTAAAGTCCTTTTTTTTCAGGTGCCATGAAGCCATGAGGGTAAACTATTACTAGACAGGCCAAGAGATCAAATTGTGTCTGGCAGTTATGTCACGTAATTGCTTTCACTCTGAGGAGTATACTTGAGTCCTGACAGGGTTTTTCTTCTAAACAGGCAAATCGATCTGTCGTTCTTCAGGTGGGGCTCAAACTGTGCTGTCGAGAATGTGATCTTGACCGATTGTCTGTGTTGCTGTCGGAGAGTAATGAATGACCTTCATTAACTGGTTCACAAAACGAGACACCGGAACAAATCTCGTGCGGATACAACTCTATTTAACAGCCAGCGCTAGCAGGAAAATAATGGCTCTGTCAGAATGACATTGAAATCAGTGCTTACACTCCATTACACTTCCAGCTAACTGTCAAGTGCTGAGGCTTGAAACGTGGATGGTAAATAGCAGCCCACACATCTCTCCCGGCTATTCTCCAGACAGTGTTTCATCACTGTTGTGATAAAATTTGCTAATCTGCAGACTGATTTCCTGCGGGAGCCACACATTCATCCAGATGAAATCATTTATCATGTAGAACAGTTTGCGTTGTACTGACAGGCAGGTTTATGAGATCTTAAAAGTGAAACTGTTGGACCAAAACAGCTAATTTTGAGGTGTTTCCCAACCTGGAAGATCAACATTGACTTTTCTTTGCTGCCAAGGTAAATGAGAGGGAGCAGTGCTGTGACAGCAGGTGAGAAATCTCAGTTGAAATGAAGCCCACAGAAACAAAAAGGTGCTATTAGTCTGTCAGAGCCGAAGACGTCCAGACGACGAGTGCAGGCAGGTTAAAGGAGTCACAGCTTTGGCTTGATGAGTGATTTTCTGTTAGGAGGGTGCGAGTCTGCTGTCAGTGTCATGACCTAAATCAGAGGGCGGTGACCATTCACTGTGGTTTTGAATATCATGTTGGGTTAAAACCCAAATGATCCTGCATTCAAACTCACATGAATAGAGCAGATGACTCACTTTTCTTTCGGTACAAAGACCTGAGAGTCTGCATGGAGAAAACACACGTTAAAGTGTCAGTAAACTACAGACGGTCGACGAAGGAGCACAACTGATTAGTTATGTTAATGTGTCATTCAGAATTTACACCATCACTGGTAAAACGAGTTAATTCATTGTGTTGCTTTCTATGGACTTATTTAATGAGAATCGGTCCAGATTTTTGCAACGTGAAAAGAACAAAAGGAAGTGGTTCAGTGGCCTGAATCTTCATTCAGCAGCGAGAGGCTAGATGGTGGAAAACCAGCGAATTAAAACCTCAAAGCAGCTCATCTCTTTTTAGTCAAATGAAAACAGAAGTATTTGATGGAGGAGTGATAAGACAGGCAGAAGAATAGAGTGTGCCTCAGCTTAGAAATCACATAATGGCATCTGCTAAAATCCAGATACGCCATGCTGTAAAAAAAAAATTCGCTACAGGTAAAAGTCCTGCATGGAGAAAAGTACTTGAACTGTCAGTAGACAAGCGTTTTGCCTCAACACATCATTATGAATTAACTGCTGATTGCACCTTCTAATGGATACAGAGTAAGTCACGCAGCAAAGGGAAGGGTAACTGCCACTTTGAGTAAAAGTACTGTGGTAATACTACACTGATACCAAGAGTCTGTTAAAAGTGCTGCGCTGAAAATCCTTCTTAAATAAAAGCACAAAAGTTTTGTCAGGAAATTGTCCTTAAAAGTATTCAATGCTGGACATAATTGTAATTCGGGTACAGTTCCGCAACTTAAAACGAATATTGGTCAGGGCTGGAAAGTGGCTATTGACCTATGAAATTTCGTGACATTCATGTGAACATCTGGCAAAAATACGCAAAACTGCTTCTGGGGTGGTTCCCGCTACAAAAGTCTGTCTCCAGGTACACATATTACCATGATGACACGCACGCAAAGACACACATGGTGACAACATTACCTGCCAACTGCTATTGTGGCTGGTAAAAATTAAAATGTCCTTAATTCAGTGGAGCAGAAGTGTGACAAGAAAATACTCTGGCATCTTGTTATAATAAGTAAGCTGAATACATTGGAGCTTTGAGAGTTTCCTGATCCTGATTACAACTCAGATGTTCAAAGTCCGTGAAGTGGTGATTAAGATTGTACTGATATAAAATGAATGTGGCGGAGGAAGCAGCTGTTTTTATACTAGCCATGCTCCATTGGACCAACATGTCTAAAAGCTTTTACTGTTGCAACTTATACTTAATGTTCTTAATACAGCTGAAGATTAATTGCACACAACTTGTCATGTATGGTTCTTTTCTTGCAATTATTTCCTGCAGTCGATCACAATGCTTCGATAAACACTGAGAATGTTTTTGCTCAGAATGCAACAAACAGTACATGTTCGGAAAGGTTGCTTCGTCCACACTGGGCTGCAGGGTAAGTACATAACGTTTAACGTTGAGAGATGTGTCATAAAAGCTATAATACACCGAGTACAGTGAGTGTGCGCGAGCACCCCGCGGCCTTTGTGTTCCTGGCTTTCGCATTTTCATGAATCAACCCTCCCACATCGACTGCTTGCTGTCTCCCGCAGCCTTTTTTTAGCTCAACTTGAACAATGTCAAAGTCGCGTTCCTGCGTTATCAACTCGGAACTAAATGCACAACAACAAAGTCTGAGGTCATCCGCATGTACATTGGGGCACAGTGTGGGCAGATCTTCTGTTACGGGAACTGTGAGTCATGGCTGTAGTTGTTGTTTTTTATTAATTGAAAATCAGCAGTGGGGGCTGTTGTTTCTTTTGTCACATTCTACATTTGGTGCCATTAGACTGCTTATACATAAGAAAATGCACACACATCTCTCATTCTCTCTCAACAGGACATTTGTGTTAATCCCTGACATTTGAAGAAAAAGCTTTTTTTCTATATTCTACAGACTGTTTGACGGTCAACTGTGACCAGACTGAGGACATCTGCAGTATTTCAGCTTTTTAGAATTCCACTTCATCTGTTTTAGGTTGCGTACTTTGTGCCATCCTTCTTTTTTAGATCACCTCTCCTGAAGTATCCATCCTTGAGAGACTATTGCCGGGCTCAGACCAGACAATATCAGCACGACAGTACTCAGGCCCAGCAGATGAAGGACGACGGGAATTAAAAACGAGTTTCAGGCGACAATATCCAACTCAACATCTGTGAAACCTCACGACATCCCAACAAAAAGACAAGATAATTCAACGATGCGCTCCATGACAACGTGATATTGCGGTTTTAATCAAAAGAACCAAAAGAATCTAATCATTTATGGTAAGAAACTCAGTCAGCAAGCAGACAAGTCTTTCTTTTTGTTTAATGGCCAAAAAAAAAAAAAAAGAAAAGCATGTTTTCCAGATGATTCACTGTGCAAATGTCAAGCATTGACTCAGATCAACTGTCATCATGTATCTGCCGGATAATTTCATGACTGGCACCAACAAAATAAGTTTAACATTGTTCCCCTTAATTATTCCCTCCAAAGTTAACGTAATACAGACACGATTTCACATTAACCCTGAGTTGTTTTTGATCTTCATTTAAAAATGGCTTACCTAGACATTTAAGGGTCGCTTCAAGACTGAAGCTTAACTGAAAAAACAAACAAACTGCTGAACAACCAGAACACAGATGTAGTAGAATCACAATCTCAGAAAAAACAGCATAGGTACGAAGAGCGAACTGTTGATGCAAAGCACACAACGTGAGTATCACTGGTGAAACTGGTCCTGATGAAATTAGAAACAGTCCCTATGGAAAGAACACAGCACAATTCACATCCATTAAACAGCAATAAGCAGTCATTAGCATTAAATTGACTAGAAAAGAGACTTTTTAGAGCAGCGCACGGACAGAAATAAACCCTTTTTACGTTGTAATTTATTCCGTATTGAATACTCTGAAGAAACTGAGCAACGACTCTTTTTGCTGACTGCCTTTTATACATATAGTTGTAATTAGTGATGGAGCTCGTTTCACTTCCATCTTGAATAGAAAAGCTGTGGATGCAAGGTATGTTGTGCCAAAACTGTATTCAGCAGTGAAGCTACATTAATATCTTGAAGGAAGTATGCAGCTGAACAGCTGAAGAGGCTGGGGGCTTGTTTTAAAAACGGGGAAAAAAAGAAAACATAAAATGGCTCCCTACAGCTCATCTGGCATAATCCAAGTGTACGAAAGCCCCCAAATAATCTAAAAAAGCGGTATTTATAGCCTTTTCTAAGCAGAAATCTTCACTGAAGCTATTAAGCTAAAAGCGCTAGCACGTAACCCGTCTGAAGTGTTTCCAGGAGCTTGATCGCACATTTAGGGTGTAAATAATGTGTTTTCTAATCTCTTTGGGATCTCAGGGCTTCCAGATATTCCGACTTCACCAGACGAGCTGTATCTGTTTTTTATTTTTTTCCTTCTGAAATGTAAGAAAGTCCCCATCTACTTCAGTTGCTTAGCAGAAGGATGCAACGCTGTTTCGCTGTGAAGCTCCAGAAATGTTTTGCTGACTTCAGAACCTCTCATGACTTTCCATCGGCACTAGTGGGAAGATAATGACTGAACTTTACCTTTAAGGTACTTATACTTGGCCATAGTTAAAGGTTTCGCCACTAAAATGTTTCTGTTAATGACGACTCTTGAGTAGCTATATGTCACCTATTTATCCCCAATTACGCCGACTCGGTTGGTTTTCCTTTTTAGAACATGCTGATGTAATTTAAATGGACCCTGAAAACTGCCAAGTCCTACAGTGTCTACCATTTAAGTGAGAACTGCATTAGCAGATTTTCTATGGGCCATAATTGGAGTACTGATTTTGAATGTCACTGTGTGGGATGGATAGAAAAGAAGTGCATCTAGACACTGGAGAGCCGGCGGGGGCTTTGTAAACTTATCAACAATCATGGGATGTATTTCCATCACCCGGCAGCTGCTCTCTGGACAAGTTTGCCTCCAAATGCAGGGCACTGACCATGGGTCAGCTCCTCTATTCGAAATTCAGTCTGTCCGACAAGACCATGCAAGGCTGTTTCACAAAGATGTCACAACTGGTCTTCCAATAAGCAACACCTGGGTACACTTGGTGAAAGTGCTCGTGCGTGCATGTTCCTACAGTGTGTGTGTTGCGCGTGCGTGTGTGTGTGTGTGTGTGCGCATGTAACGAGGAAGGTGTGAGGACTGTGTGTAAGACACAAAAGAAATGTAAACACTGTCTATGCTTCACCAGCCGTAACCTCTGCTTCAGCCAGCTCCCTCTCATCACACTTGGCAGCAAGAGAAACTCCCATTCAGCTGGATGCTGACTCTGTTTCCTTGGATTCTCACCAAACAGAAAAGCATAAATTTAACCCTGTCTTACCCTGAGCCCACTGTTTCACAGCTGGTTAAATGTAGTTGGAAAACAAACATCCTGTCCCGTTCTTTTTTGTCAGGGGCAGGCTTCTGTCTCCATCTCTGTTACATATGACACCAGCAAAAAAAACCATAACATGACTGAGACAGCGGCTGTCATGCAAATACGTACAATCTATGTTATATATAAAAGACCCAACCTGCCAAAATAAAAAAATAAAGAAGGTTTCATAAATAAATAGATGGATAAAAATGCCATTGAATACACTAAAAATATTTTAAAAATAAAGGCATTGATATATTCATGAATGTATCAAATGTGACACGAATTGATTGATTTACCTTTCCATTACTTTACCAATCCATTTGCTAATTTTTGTAATTAATTAATTGTATTTTGGTGATATTAATTTACTTTTTTTTAATTTTGGCTGTTTAACTCCTCCACAGCAACAGACAACTAAAGATGGTTATATGATTACAGAGTCGGTCGTCTGCATTAAAAACACTGCAACATTATAACACCACATCCAATGAATTTGGCTTAAATTACATTTAACAACAGACTTTGGCTGACATGAGGATTCCCGGTCTTTATGACGACTTGGAATTTGACACGGAACACCGTTTACAAGTTGGAACTCTAAATTACAATAACTCCAATAAAACATGAACACAGCATACATACAAAGCCGGAGCCAGACGGAGATCGGCTTACCTTTACAGAAAGGCTGGAAAGAGAGATCAGTGCGAGATGGTAACTCTAGATCAGTTAAACCTACTGCACGGTTGCTTAATTGTGCACATAGTACAAACTAATCATGTTTTATTATCTAACAAAGCTGTGCTGTGGTTAGCTTTAGGCACAAAAAACACACGGTATCCATACATGACAGGGAAATCTGGAGAATCAGCTTACTGGGCTATTTCCCAAGTCCCAAATAATATGCCTACCATATTTCTAAAGCTCACTAAATGACAAGTTCTTTGTTTATTTGGAGTGTAATGGCGCATGTATTATCATTTGCACCCCTAATGTTTATATAAACTATATGTGTGTGAATATGTTAGTTTACGATCTTTAGAGGTGCTGGTAAGCATATTTTTCTTACTTCTTCCAGCCTTCATGCTAAATTAACCAAATCTCCTCCAGATTTTCGCTTCATGTTTTAGCCTTTAAACACAAAAGCAGTCACAATTTTGTCATGTAACACAAGAAAAGAAACCATAACTTCTCAAACCATTCCTTTGACAAAATGTAATAGAGTTAACAGTTTCTGGTGTGTCAGATACAGAGTACAATGTCCCTCATTGAATTTTCCTCTTTCTCTCCAGTGATAGGAACAAAAGTCAACCCACATAAATGTGAAAAAAAAAACATGTCCATAGGCACCTATTCTAGAATGTAATGTCCATTCAAAATGCACATTCAGCCTTCGTCATTTTCCAAAATACTATATCCTCATATGTCTTAAAATACATATACATTATCAGCTGACCAACTGGCCGAATGTGCCTCATTGTGTACAGCTGTCCAGCTGTTATTTAGGTGTTTGGCAGCTGACATTGTGTGTCAACGCTGCCTGTCCTTGGCAGCAGAACAGGTAACATATTGTTCCTAACACTGTTAGTGTCCATCCATATTATGAGTCTGTGTTTTTCCATATCAGTTCCGTAATTAGTGGCAGTCATTAACATAACTTTAATGTGTCTGCCAAACAGAGTCCGTCCTTTTGAGATCAGCCAGTTGCTCTATTTAAGAATTGCTTCAGTATTTTTAATTTCCTTCTTACATCGATTGCCCTGGGTACGAATAATTATTCCCTTCTTCAAATGTTTAATTCTCAGATTCAATTCAATGCGTTGTTATTGTTTCCTTCCTCTGCAGCAACAAACTTGATCTCAGCATTGGCAGTCCTCGAAGCCATGCTGCTATCTCTGACCTTGTGCTTGAACAGAAATGGGAAGGTTTTCCTGAAGGACTTTTGGAAAGTAGCTCCCATGAAACCATAAACTATGGGGTTGACCGAAGAGTTGGCGTAGGACATGCAGTTGGCCCACGTCTTGATCTTGTACGTGGCGTAGTTGGGCCGGTAGTTTGGATAGAAAGACTGGAAGAGGGCGAAAATCTGGATGGGACCCCAGCAGATGGCGAAGAGGAGGACGATTACCACCACCATCTTGGACACTTTGCTCCTGATGCTGATAGTTCTCTCTGACAGGAGGTTGACCTGGCGAGGCAAAGATGACAGGAGAGTAGTTTTATTGAGATGTGTTCAGAAAGCAAAGCAAAGGGGATTTTCCCCATTCGTTATTTGCATCATGTTGACAAGTGGACTGTTTCTGCAGTGGGTATTTAATCACCTTAAACCACCAATATGCCAAATGTACAATGTATATGTAAAACATATTTCAGCCTGCAATTACTGATTCTTTGGGCCAAGTGGGGGCACAGTAGTTGATTTGCCGAACTTGCTAGAAAATAGGTACCAATTCATAAATCCAGTAGGCATCCCCAATTACAGAAACACATTATTTTCCAGTGTTTCTGGGGATATGATAGATATAATTCCAATATTTACTTCCCGTTCAGCTCTGGTTTTGGGCTCTACCAACTCCTGAGGGAAATATATGGCTGATGAGCTGCTAAATGCTCCACTATGTTCACCACCTAGCCCCTAACTTTGTCTGCATGTCATTTGGTTTTAAGCTACAGCTGAATAATGCTGTACTGGGGTTCAAGAAAAACATTGAAGTTGCAGCTGTTAAAGCAAAGTAATGAACTTAAACATACTGGAAAACTTTATAGAACTAAAAAGAACTGCCGAGCTGAGCGATAATTCTCTGTGGGTTTGTTATAGAGTGACCTTTTTACATTTCACAGAGTTGGTTACAGCGTATTTAAAGAAAGGCGCTTTCGAAGACATTTTCAAAGATGGCCAGCTTTAAACGCATGATAACACACACTATAAAGGGACAGGTAGTGCCACCGCACAGAGACAAGAGACCTTTACATCTTTTAATTAGCTGAGAATTTGCAGAAGTGGCTCGCAGCCAAGTCAATTAAGTACAACCAAGTGCAAAACTGACCAGAGCAAACCTTGTCCTTACCTGATAGTTGTTGTCTACCGGCTCTACGGTGGGCTGGCCGACCCTCTTCACCATCAGAGTGTAGCAGAAGGAGATAGTGAGGACAGGCAGCAGGTAGGCAGCAATAAACTGGTAGAGGATGAAAGCCCTCTCATGCGTCTTGGAGGGAAACCTCTCCATGCAGTACTGCCTCGGGCCGTACCAGTAACCCTCCTCTATACGCTGGTATATCAAGATCGGGGTGGACAGGATGAAGGAGCCTGTGCAGGACACAGACTCTGTTAGTTGAAGTGGTTTACATCACTCATTCTAATCCTCTGACGTAGTTTGTATACTATTGGTACTAATAACAGGATAATAAATGATTTAAAAACCTGAAGTGGAAATGAGAGTGATTCAGTCAAAAGAGCAGGACATACCAATCCAAATGCAGATGCTGACGATCATGGCCACTCTGGGAGTTCTGTGTCGGAGAGATTTCAGAGGGTAGACCGTAACGTAGCAGCGGTCTCCGCTCATAGCTGTCAGAGTGATGCAGGTGGCCTGGACTGTCACCTGGGGAGAGCAGTAAAAAACACACCTGATGCGTATGTATGATACGGATCTATAACACACATCGTGGTTAAGATGCAGATGCTGGCCTGTTAATACTATTTTATCTGACTGTGTTCACCCACCTAGGGATGCAAATTAGCTGTTAGCTTACACCGGTGCACTCCAGATCTTTAAAAAGTGACCATTAGTGGCTTCCTTGTTAGTAGGAGATCCTTGCCAGCTAGCTGCCTGACCGGTACAGGGCATGTGCAGCTCTCAACAGATGCGACATTGGCCACTCAAATTCAATTCAAATGAGGAAAAACTCCTCGGACCAAAAAAAAAACTTTCATTTTTTAAAAAAAAAAACCTCAGGAAGAGCCCCAGAGGAGGAATCTTTATCTTTATCTTTCCAGCTGCTTTGCTGACACAACACTATCTTAAACTGATACCCACATGGTCCGCAATAAACTTTATTTCAGATTCGCTCTCCGACCTGTCAGATGTTTCTGCTAATGAGCTCCGGCACTTTTTTCAGACTAGAAAGCATGCGGGAAGTGAACGAGCGCTGGAGGAAACCTGCTGATCAACAGGAAGACGGGACGCAGGGGGGAACCTGCGTTTGTGATAAGTATGTTTCAGTTAGCATATGAACAAATCACTCCATTTAATTTCAAATGATGTTCGATGGCACTTGAGTCGATGACGTTCGGGCACCTCAGACGAATGCTTCTCAGGGACCAGAGTTCATGTTGTTTGCATTGTAACAGAATCGTTTACAGAATCCATTTTTTTTCTGGTGCAATTCATCTCATGTCACCTGCTGATAAAAACACTACAGCTCATATTCGTTATGTTCCACAGTACGAGAAGGTCTCTTTACACACCTCTGTGCATTGATTTTCAGCAGGGCAGGCCTCATCAAATTCTCTTCACTTCATGGGGCCGTGCTGTGCTGTATGCAGGTGAACTAATCCATACCGCTTTGAAATATGTGCAGCCGGATGAGAAATGAGGGGTCAGAAGTTCACTCTGTGCTCTTCTCCAAATAGGATCTAATTTTTTCCCTCTTATGTTTCTGCCTCTTTCTCTCTTTTCTCTCTCTCCACCTCTCTCATCTGCGACTGAAGCCAGTGCCCATTACCCTCCAGAGGTTTGGTGCGCCACATCAGTGTTTCAAAGCATGTGATGATGACAGAGATGGAGACGGGGTCGTGACGAGTTCAGTGTTGTGGCCGCTGAGGAAGTGGGTGCCCTGATCCCTCAGCTTTATAAGATGCCTGGTGCATTAGGAACGAGCCACGCAGTTCTCTTTAATGTATGATGTTAATTCAAAGGAACAGTCTTCCGACACCGCAAAGAGAATATATTGAGATCATCTCATTTCTTTAAGTGAGCTGGGGAAAGATTGCTTTATGTTTTTCAAAAGGAACGAACCTTGTGTTGCGCAAAATTTTCAGCAAGGTAGCCCGAATAAATGTTGGTGATATATGATTTTGGAAACCATCAATATATGTTGCAACTTAATATCTATACTTTTATGTTGTGAGAACGCTGCACATGTAACGTGAACGTGATATGACACATTTCGCTGAAATGTCAGTATTTACATATCAGCGGTTTGTTGGCGGTAATGTTTCTGCAAACCACTGACACGTTCACTTTTGTGCGTAGGCCACCATATTGATATCTCTCGTGACCTATTCGTCGCCTGACTATCATATGTAGAGTAAACAGAACATGAAGTTGAAAACTAGAAATGTGAAGTTTCAACATATCTGCGGTTTGTGTAAACACACATTGCCAAAAATCTGTTTTGGCGATTGGGCTGACTCACAATAAACCCTCCTACTGTTAGTGGACATTGTGACGCTGTGAGTCCACGGCTTTTAAAGGCGATCCAATTAGAATCCATCAGACATAACTTCTTCAACGACAGCCCTGCGTGCATTATCATTAAACTAATAAAGAAAATGAAAAAATGATCTATAAGAACACAAAAGAAAGAATAAAAAAGAATACTAGGATAAAAGTGTAGTCTAGTAGGGCCTCCGCATTTTTCTTTTTATCTGTAACTGTTATGGAAAAAGTAGTTTATCATATGTTGCTTTGAAGAAAAGTCTGGTTTATTCATGCAGTTACTTTAAATTTTCATGAAGTAGCACGCACTCATTCAATCGATTGTTTCTCGTAGGCATTTTTCTAATTAGTGTTCCGGCTGAATTTTACAGAGGTAAAATACTGAAGCTAGAGAGATCTTTGTAATCACCACCTATGACAGCAGCCCCCGTGATTCCTCCAGACAACAGCTCAGAAGTGACCCCAGCTGTCGAACTGCAAGGAAAAACACTCTTCTTACAGAACAGAAAAGAAAGGTGTAAGAGGCATGAAAAGCAGAAATCTGTCATGTGTTTGTTCGGTGAAACTGGAAGGTCCTACAAGGTGATGAGAAAGAAAAAAGAGAAATAAAAGGAGGAGATGCAGCTCCTCACATTGACAGAGATACAAGGTACACGTGTGTTTCTCATTTATCCTACTTAAAAAGGAACTAATGAAAGTATAGCAGCTGTATATATATATATGAGAAAGAATAATTGCTTTGGAGAGAAAATATACATATATATAAAATAAACTGTAAATAAACTAAATGTACTCACAGACAAACGGCAGACTGTCTTTATTCTTGTAAACACACTGGTGTTCATTTAATTTTGTGAGTACTGCCTGTTTCAACAAATGTTGAATCTGAGATAGATTTGCACCGAAAGGAGAAAAAGAGAATAACAGATGTATGAGAAACCTTTTCATTTCTTCTTTTTTCCCCCCTTATAGTTAGCTCTGTTTACTTGCTTTGATCAGCATCTACCAGTGTCACAGTGACCGGTACGCTAATCTGACATCGACAGGTTTTTTTTAAAGCAGGCTTTCGTAACACCATTACTAGGTCACTGTTATCTCGTAGGAGGGTCACCTCAGTGTTCTGGTACTCTCAAATTGTTGTGTAATTTCTATTATCATTCTATCAAAAATACTAAAATCCAAACAACATTTTTTTTTTTTTGTCCACATAAATAAGTTAAAGTAAACCTTGCACTGAACTAACAAATCCCTGAATACATTTGCACTTGTAGCAAATGAAATCCCTTATGAAACCCGGTACTTCATTTTTTACCGGACACTTGGCAGCGCCTCTGCTCGCACAGCTGAGCCACATTAGCCCTGATTGATGTCACAGTTGAAGTGCTGCTTCAGGAAGGGCATCAGTAGGGCCTGGACGTGTTATTTATTACAGTTCATAGTCGGTCAGCAGTTTCTAACCCTAGAGATAGAGGGAGTTCTCTCAGAAATTGTCACTTTATGTCTTTAGTTTTTAGCTCACAAACTCAACAACTCTTCTGTCACCTGGAATTTGTCAGTAATGGCTCTCTGTTCTCTGTCGGTCCAACCTATGTATTCATCGAGCACCACAGAGTTAGCAGGGACACTCCGGATTTGTCCCGTAAATCTCACTTGATAACTTGTTAATCCGCTCTGCCACTGTGCTTGCCGACAGAGAGGTGTTGTTGAACAAGCTCGTCTTTTTACTGGACAAAGAATACACGCAGTACTTGCTACATGCAGTCCTTCGGAAACGGCCCTTCGGTGAGGATTCATTCGCTCGTCACATCATGGCAGCATCAGTGACCTTCTTCGCTTTATGGAAAAGACCTTGTTGATAAAACGATTAATTTTTCCCTGCATATCAGGCAGACAGCATTTCCACCGACCTCAAAGAAAAAATTATTGGATCCCGTATAAATATTATAATACTGTCTGTGTTCATCATCCGCTTTTCTTATCGGTTTGGAGAGAGACGTCTCTGCCAAACTAGCACGACTCATTGTGTCTACATATTGTGTGTCACATGAAACCCATTTTACATACATCAAGAAAAGTAGCAAAAATGCTCTTTTGGTGGATATTGCTGGAGGACAGAACACTGGATTGCTCAAAACTGAGTCTGTGCTGACTGAATAGCTGGTAATGTGTATGGACGTGGGGCTTTTTTTTATCCCAATCTTTGTCCAGGAGCATGACTCATTGATGTGACGTCCAGATTTTTTGCTGCAGCTGTGCTCATATGAAACAGGAAGCAGAACGCGCTCATTTCATCCGCTTTGCAGGCAGTTGAGAAGCAAGATTATCCGTCAGTCATTACGCTCAAACAGCAGAGCTCAGCTGAATGAATATTATGAATATTTAAAGGAGAGATAGAATGCTCATTGTCAGGCTCATAATTGTATAGAAGTGTAAAACTGACAGAGGAGACGATGAAAGGGTGCATGTGACCTGGCATACATTTTAACGTAACATTATAATATATGCAGGATGCTCTTTAAATTAGACATCCATAATCACATATTAATGAGTGACTAATCTTTATATTATTAATTTGATTACAAATGACACTGCGGGTTACTTGTACTTGTAATTTAATTAAATCACATTTATTGACATATATTTCAGTAAAATAAGATAAACAAGACACCGGCTCGTGTCTCAGAATATATCAGATATTCCATACTAGCGGTGGAAAATTTGGAGATGTGGGGAATACTGATCACGTGTAACGTGGGACAAGACACAGTTTGTCTTTTTTTGTGTGCAGTATTTCTTGCCACTCCCCAGCCAATAGAATGCCTTGAAAGGTGCAGTGTTGACCAATGAAATGACCCCTGCCTCACTGCGATTCCTTTTCTCTCTGACCAGGTTCTGGCAGCAGTAGCGCAATCCGTCATGTAATATTACTTCAACAGAGACTGATGATGAATGTAAACATAGTTCACTTTACCTGCTGTTTTCCTCTGGTTCTCACTGAACTGAGACCATTTTGAAACACCGCTGCTGGTCTGAACTTCTTTGAAAAGAGCGGCCAGTGCTAATGTCTCATTATAATCATACAAAACCTAATTACCCCTCTCTTGTGCACAATTAATGGTGGCATTTAATGTCTCAGTTCACAGAGACAGATTAAAATGTTTTAACTCCATGTGTGCAGGGCTGAGCGATGAAAGGCAGAGAAAATGGTTGTGTTGAAACAGACGGAAAAAAAACTGATAAAGAGCGACAGGAGAGGTGTGCTCGCCAGGCAATTACTGTTTCCACTTTTCACATGAGAAGGTTTTAGTCCCTCAGGAGTCATTGAGTCATTGCTCATCTCTGAAAGGTGTCCAGCAGGCCAATTTGTTCAGAGAACAGTCATTATGTTAGTCCAATGGTGAGCGCAATTTTGACTTTGCTCCTGCTCCTGCACCCGTTGTAAGTTTTACGACTGCTCTGAAGAAGGCTTGAGGATCAGTGTTGCAGCCAGTGTAAGTATCTGGTCGGGCGGGTTTGAGACCAGGTTTAAGCTTTGCAGGTGCGAGCGGACCCCGAGGTTTCCATCAAGATCCAAGCACTGTTCCCTAAGAAAACAGCCATGTCAAAATGTTAGAGAAAGCACCAAATGTTAATGGGGTCTGTTCTTGGCTGAGGCACATCCTCCATCCAAGCTTGGAAATATGTGGAAATGTGTTCAGTGGTTTTTCGTGTAATCCAGACAACAAACTGACGTGGTGAAAATGCGACCTCTTTGGTGGAGGCAGTAAGTGGTCCCATTTCAATTCAAAATGTTTTTGGGCCTTTCCACCTGCCACTCACACTGTCATTTAACTCCTCTGTGCTCAAATTATACAGCTAAATATTCATTATACATTAAAAGGAATTTGATTTTTTTTTTTTTTTTTAAAGGCCTCACAGGTCGTCTCCTCCACGCCGCTTGTAGCATAATGATTACAACCAAACAAAACATAACATTTATGAAATTCACCGCATGTTTTAGTCTTTTTCTTCCTCCCTGGGACATTTTTTGTTTTAGACTGTGCATCGCTTGACAGTTTGCTCATTAACGAAACACATTTAGACCCCCGGTGACAGTGCAGGTTTTTCATATGGGCGCTAATTGAGCACTTTTTAGTAGTTCATAGATATTAGAGCATATTAAGTGTAATTACACTGTGTTTTGAGGTCTGAGCTTGTTGCCCACTCATTGTCAAGTTCCTGGCATTTCAGGGTGTTTTAATTGGCTCTCCTCTTCGAATAAGCTGCATCAGGTCAGCAGGTCGTGGCCTGCACTTGGCTTCTTGTTTGTGATGCATTTTTACAAGGAAGAAGAAAATGTGTACGTGATAACTTCACACATTAACAGAGGTTTTTTGCGTTGTTGTACTCATGATTAATGGCGTATTCCTGTCACTGCAGGACAGGGAGCAGGGGAAATAGCAGAAGTACAGTAGGCCTACATCTCCGTCTTCTGGCCCCTTCGCTGCCATTGTTTCCGTCCTTCAACCGGATTCTCTGAGACTTTTGTTCTTTCTCACATCACCTGACCGCCCGGCTTGTCTACACACCTGTTCCCACCGCCCTTGTAAAGCAAGAATTGATCGTAGTAGATCAAGTGGTAGATTCAACCCCTATTTAGAGACAGGTGGGAGACAAAAATAATCGTAAACACGTACAAGTACGAAAGAAACAGCGGTGCAAACATATTTGATGCCGGCTTGCATCTTGGAGAAGCACCATTCCGGTGGCGAGACTTAAAGAAGTCAGCATCGCCTCGACGCTCATTATTCATGCGTTTGACACAGCAGAACACCACCGTAACACCATCATGTGTGGAGAGTTGAATGCTCCCTAAGGGGTTGGTGGTGATAAACTGGGTCAGGTGGCGGCAATCATCTAAATATTTCTTCATGATCAATGTCCAGCTTGTAGAAACATACTGTGTTGAATTCAGTCACGGATTCTGTTCCTCCTGTGCTTCTCCTCTTGCCTTTTCCCTTCTGGTGCAGGACATCCTTTTGTGCCACTTTGAGCTGTATTTTGATGAGTCCACTGTCATCACCTGTCAACTGTGTAAATGAAACGTCTCTCACTTGAAACTCGTTTTGGAAAGAACAGATGTAAAAGCAATGACTCCCATTCAGCTCTCTCTCTCTCGAGACAGTTCTTTCAAAGGCCGGGTTGTTGGCCTCCTGCAGTGGATTAAAAAGACTGGATTTTCTGTGACGCACAGTTGAGTTATGAAACTAAAGTACACATCGAGCTGCTCCTGGTGGCGAGAATTTGATTGTGTCAAAGTCCTACATGTCACCACTGAGAGCACGTTTATTGAATCATATGATCAGGAGTTTGTTAAATTTGTGAGCAAATCCAGCATGTTTGATCAGTGTCTTTTTTTCAGTTTCTTTTTGTGACAAGCGCAAATGAATGACACATTCTGAGCCGAGAAAAATATAATCATGATTGTGATCGGACTGAAAAAGGTAAGTCGTGTGTTTACCTGCTGTAGAAAGGCTACAAATTTGCACATGAAGTTGCCGAAGATCCATCCAGGGAGAGGATAGAGGGTGGCGGTGAAGGGGACGCAGCACACCAAGAAGATGATGTCGGTGGCAGCCAGGTTCGCTGCACAGAGACAAAACAACACACCAGCACTCAGTGTAAAATCACAGGATAAAAACTGTTACTGAACGGTAAACACATCCTGAGGAATCAGCCGACGAGACAGTAAGCAACGCCGCTACGATCTGTATGTACGAGTAAATGTTGGCGATGCACATTACAGCAAACCACAGTTGTGTTGAAAACTTAACGACATAACGTTTCTTCAATCTTTGTAAATGTTTTAGACTAAACTTTTCATTTCAAGCTGATCTTGTCTGGTTAGGTTCAGGCACAAAAACTCTTGATTGGGGTCGGAAAGAGTACAACACCTGCGTTCATCTACAAAAACAGGGCTGGAAATTGTCCCAAAGTCGAATTTTAAAGATATCCAGCGGTGTCACTCTTACAAATGTTGAAACGCAGTCTTGAGCAGGGCACCACCACCTCCACCAAGTTGGGTCCTAAACATGTAAAATGTCCTTACAGTACGTAGTCTGTGACGCAGTTGTTTGCAGGAACTGCCGACAATTTGTTCTGTCGACTGGACTGAAACATCACCTGCGATTAGTTCATGTTGCTTAGTTTTGTGCAAACTGTGTTTATTCCACTTGGCGACTGAACTGTGTCTGTCTCCTGAAAAGCTTCTAAGTAGGAGCGGTCAATGCTGATGTCAAGTGTACTTTAGAATCAGCATCTGTTTACTTGACGAAGTGCTGCTGGTGCTTCAGAAAGTCAAAGCACACGGCTGTTGACTGACTGATGACAGGACGTACAGCACACCTACACACACAGACTCAAACATGAAACGCTTCATTTAAATCCACGTCGCCAACCCGGCACCTTCTTGTAAATTCTTGTCAGACAGCACCAGTGGCAGTGATAACCTCAGCAACATGACCTCGCTTTTCCTTTTTTTTCCCGTGTTTAATCTGTCACTCTGACGATATTGCCACACACTGGCTCCTATTTGTTTTACTGGGCGATCTAATCACATTGTAGTGGCTGGATCATCACGCTGACGGGGTTGCCAGATGGTGCACACGCTAACACGATGTTGTTGAATATTAAGCAGCTTCGATGCCGTGGCCCTGGGACATCATCATACATCCGGATCAAATTCTAGTCACACGCACAATGCAATATGCAGTACACAGAAACAAATGGTGAACCATCAGTCGCACTCCTTCTTTCCCCCCATTTACACAAGAAGAGGCGAGCTCATTTTCATATGTATGCACGTGACGTGCATTTCTTCTGTGGCCTCACTTAATCAATCACCTTCGAGACAGTTGACGTCAGACGCCTTGTAATTGACTTCTACAGAAAAAAATCAATCATCCCAACATCAAGTTAATCACCAGTGAAAAACCAGTAGAGACATGAGGCCGCCGCGTGATTAATTACTCTGTGCTGTTGTCTGTCTCGGCCGGGACTTGTCTGAAAAAGAGTTTCAAAGGGTTTTGATTTATCTTTTTTTTTTCTTTTATCTTTGATATACCTGAGATCAATGACTTCCCCTGACAACATCTGTAAAAGGTGCTTTTCCGTACACCATTCGCCAAGTCGGAGAGATTCAACCTTTTGTTTTCTTCTTTGACCACAAGCGGCTAAAGTGCACAGCCGCAGAAAGGTATCCATCTTCCTCCAGGGGAGTTTTGATTTCTCTCTGCACTCTAAACACAAGGTGCATCTATTACATGTGGTCACGGGTTGTGTAACGTGACTGTCATGTCTTTGTTTTTGGCAACGCCTGAGTCATACTCGGCGCTAATTTGCTCTAAGCGTCACGGGTTGAATACTGTGTATTATTAGCTTTCTCATCAGTGTTTCTCTACAGTGAATAGTGAATCACAAAGAAAGATGATGAATGATGATGATGCATGTTTCTGGCACAGAGAAGCAGTTCCATGCGTCTGAGATGGAGATGGTCAGAGCAAGAGGACAGTGGAAGCACATGCATGTATCAGCATATCAGTATTTTTTAAGTTTCCAGAGATCACACTGGCCACTTCGCGTGTTGATATTATGCTCGACAACCGGTGGTACCTCTCAGCCAGAAAATGGAAGTTCGGTACGTGAACCCTATTCGCTGAAGTTTAGTTGCGGTGAACTTGGCCTGCTTCATGATCAGGACCCACAATGAGGATATGACGTGTAATGAGAGCTGTCGCTGGCTTTATTCCCGGGCTGAGAAATCATTTGATAAATCATATATATTCAATTTACACAGGTGGTGAGGAGGACGTTCGGAAGGCAGAGTGTGTGTGCGCGGAGACTGAAACCGTCTCCAAGTGCGCTCTGTGCAAGAAACAGTTGATGAGTAAATGAGTGAGTACAGTTCAGTAAATCGACTTGCATTTCTGCTTCTCCAGCCGACTGACTATGACTGACTACTCATACAGTAGAGAAGCCCCCCCAGCCGAACATTTGCAAAAAAAACACAAACAGGTGATACATCTTTTAAACTCTGCCCTCCTGAGCTATAGAGGAAGAAATTAATTATCTCAAACTCCTCTGGCAGATGACAATCTTACCTGTTTAGAATTTCTCCTGTCTTTAATTTGTAATTCAGGACACATCTGAATACCTGACTCTTCCTCTTTATGTTGACCTGTAATCAACATGGACATTCTTGCGCATAGCCGTGTGCTATTTGGGCAAATGAACAGTGAAGGTCTTGCTGAAGGTCTTTTGAACCCACCGATGAGATGAAAGGGACCTTGATCAAATAAGTATATGCTGCATCTGAAGTTGAAGTGCTGAGCATTCATTGTGATTGTGTATACATCCCCGCCTGCTGATCTCCGGGATGTCCCGACGCTTGACTCACCTATATAGAAGTTGGTCGCCGTCCTCATCTGCCTGTGTTTGGAGATGACATAGATAACCAGAGAGTTGCCCACCAGTCCGACCAGCATGATGAGAGCGAAGAAGAGGGGCACGAGCCAGGCATCTGTGAGGAAGGGGTGCTGATCTCCTTCTTCCTCCTCCTCCTCGCCGTCCCCGCGACCTCCCAGAGAGAGGTTCGCCCCGGAGCCGTTGATCCAGACCTGGTCGGTGGAGTTCCAGGGGTACATCGTGACGGGATGGGCAGGGGGATTGTAAGGGACTGAGTGGCAGGTGTTGAGAGAGCCTCGGGTGCCCACGATTAAATAAAGGAGAGAGTTGAAAATGGAGAAAGGAGACGGATATATGGGCAAGAATGAAAAAGTCAGGTGAGAGATATGAACGGAGGAGCGAGAACGACCAGTGAATATGAGGCTAAGTGGCAAAAGGGAGCAGGGAAAAGTTTGTAAGATGAACGAAAAGGCGAGAGAGAAGAGAAAAATCGCTCACGGGGGGATGAAAAGGAGAACGAAAATAGGGAGACGGTGCTTCTTCTCTTCAGTTCAGGTTGGATTGGAAGTGCCGCCCTGCAGAGCTGTAACGCATGCTGTGTGCACGACTTGCAGGATAAGAAAACCTCCAGGCAGCCCTGGGACTTGACTCACAAGGAACAGACTGTGTGCTGAGGGAAAAAAAACATCCACTCTACAAGCAGCTTCCTTTTGTTTTCACCTGACGTTGCTCCGCTGCTGTTTGTCTCCATCTTCAAGCGTGTAACCCTCCATTCACGGCTTTTGTTTTCGGAGGACAGAGGAGTCGCTTGATTAAAAGAAAAAAAAAAAAAAACATGTGCTGACGTGGGAGTTGATGTTTGCTCTACAACCTTGACAAAAAGTAGACACCAAGCTTTGTGTCATGAAAATAATAAAGAGAAAACCCTCAGGCACCATCCGTTGTTCATTCTCCGAGCATGGCAGTAATTTGCTTCTCTGCGAGGACAGCCTTGACTTTACTCGAACGGAGAGCAGAGAGCGACGGAGATGCTGACGGCTTTATACGAGAGAGAGAGAGAGAGAGAGAGAGAGGAAGAGAGAGAGAGAGAGAGAGAGGAAGAGAGAGAGAGCGAGAGAGGAAGAGAGAGAGCGAGGACACAGATGCAGTGGGGAGAGGACGCACACACACGCTAACAGAGTGAGTCTGAATGCACGTGGGCTACAGCATGATTCTGGGACAAATAGCTGATGTCAGGGTCTCCTAGCAACATCATCCCTCAGTCCATAACTCTGCAAAAAAAAAAAAAAAAAGTGCTCCCCCAAAAAAGGCACTCTCTCTCTTTCCCTCTGTTTTTTTCATTCTGCTCCACAGGGAGCAGGGACTCCTGCAGCTCACATGGAGAACACGGAGGACATACCTCCACACAGACAGAGTGCAGACAGGAAATATCCACTGTATCACTGACAAGCTTCCAGATTTGAGTGAAATAAAACAAATGACCAAAAACTACACGTCCCCATGAATACCAGCATGTAGCATTTAGAAGGATGTAAAGGATAATACATTTGTTTGTACGTTGGGACCTGTGCAAGGTCATCTGTGTGTAGGTAGACTATTTCGACTCGCTAAAGGAGGTCGATAATCGCTCACTCCCAAATCAAAACAGCATATTTCATACAAAACTGGGTGTCAAATTAAGCAGCCAAGTCAGGTATCGGTTTAATTACCCCAACCCTTGGTCCTGGTGTTGCTGGTGCGTTTTCATTGCAAGTCAGTATTTCCAGCCTCCAATCTAAAAGCTTCCCAGTGCATTAGCTCAAAAACACATTTGAATGGCAGTTTGAATGGCAAGTCTGCAAACTTCACAAGCGTCTACGGGAGCCCACAGTAGAGCGACTGATTCAACGTTTATTTGCACTTTTCCGTGTCAGAGGTTGTTTTTTTTCCTGCATTCTCGGTAGGATGTCACACACCGTTCCTCCCCAGTCTGCTTTCCCTCCACACCTGCACTGCATCACCTTTATTAGCCCCTCCCTCTTCCCACCATTTATCCACCCGCACCACATCCTCTTGTTAGTTTAGTTTGTATTTAAACCTGGTCTTTTGTTCAGCCTATGTCGAGTCACGTGGCGAGTTTCCCGGAGCCTGTTGTTCTGTTTCCCTGATGTTCCTTCGCGTTTGCCTGCTCCTCATTAAGCCTTGATCCTGAAACAAACGTCATGGGTCCACCCTCTCTGCTTTTCCTCGCAACAAACCATCAATAACTTCACCCAAACAGACTAAAAACTACAACACTAATGAGTCCTCCAAAGAAAACACTGAAGTGCATGCCGGCAGGTCTGCTACCCAGCGCAAATGAAACATTTACATATGTACATTATGCACACGCTAACAGGCCAGCATGAGCTGCCTCGAGCCAAGGCAGCAGATGCTGTGAGCCAACTGCCTGCTAGATCCTTAAACCTGACCAGAGGGAGAGTGAGTAGCTCATACCAGCCCACCTGATGCAGAGCCAAGCGGGAAGGTAGGACTCATCTCATGTCTAGGATGACTGAGATCCACCCACTGAATTATTAATACACCTTCAGGCAGGAACCTTAGCCGTTGTGATGGATAGACATGGTCTCCGTTCTCCATGAGCCATCGTCAGCAGTTAGTCAGCAGTGACTGACAGCAATTGCTCTACCCTGGACGTCTTCAAAGCGTTGAGAATCTGCAGACCTCAGGGTGGGACGGCTGGTTTATGACAGCACCCAATGCATCTCTGAACACCCCGAAAGAATCAGCTCACCTAAAAATGGAAATTCAGCTCTGTTTTGCTGTGAAGCTCCAGAATATTGTTTGCAGTCTCTCCATCTGCCCAAATCATATTTTCTAATAGTGCTCCACGGGGAATATCAGTCAAACTGGTGGAGGCTTTCAGTAAGATATTTTTTATTTATGATATATTTTATTCAATTCTGTTGGGGTTTTTTTTTTAAATGTCAGTCAGTTAATTTTCCTTTCAATCCATATGGCAGCATGTTTTCTACTTTTCATTTTTAATTAGCTTGAGCTAACAATGCTACATTTTCGCTTCACCCTTAGTCAAAACGAGGTCCTATGATGCAGATTTCCCTATTCTGACTGTCAACAACACGCCAGGCGGCACCATGCCCTCTGTAAGAAGAGAGCATGAATAATATACCAGAAACAACAAGTTCTCACTCACAGATTTTCAAATACAACACTTTGGTCATCAGCCTTCACCTTCGAACTATGACGCTCTACCTGCCTGTTAAATGGCAGTTTTGCAGGTGATGGGCTCTGCAGTCATCTTGGTAATAATTCAGTATAAAGTGCCGCAGTCAGGGACCTTCTGGTAAACCCCCATGGGACCTTATTTCGGAAAACCTTTGTACAGTGGTGAACGGAGAGCGACAAATAATATTTTTCTTCCCACTCCAGGTTAAAGCAGTTCGAGCGTTCGTGCCTGTATCTTGAGTCCTCACCGACCGAGCATATTCAGGTTTCCCAAACTCTCTCACTTCACTTTCACTTTCAGAGTCTGAACTCGCAGAAAATGTTGATGTCCTGCTTTGGAACAATTATTCAATTCAGTGGCACGTCTGTCATGCAACTGTTAAGTAGTATTATTATTATTTCCATTGGTGAATGCGTCACTCAAAACAAAAAGCAATCATGATAGAGTGGCAGTTATCAACTGTAGGAACAATGAGACCAGACAACAGGGGGTGAAGTGGAGCCTCTCGTAAAATGCAGTGGGTGTTTTATACTGTACTGTTCAACAACTCACTAATTATTTGTGCTGTGTGACAGAGGAGAACAATATGTGTTTTCTGGCATTTTAGATTGATTAAGTGCAGTGATGTTAATCTATGGAGGTAAATAAGGGTCATCAGTGTTTTGAGCTCGTAGGAATTCAATACTAATTTCACAGCCTGCAGTTGTGTAGCGCTTAGAAGCAGGATTTAGTTTGTGGATGTGTAATTAAGTATAGCAGCCGTCGGGATATGTTGCACATGTCGAACAGTTTTGTAGCTGTAGAAAATGTCGGTGTAATCACAATTTGTGCAGGAATATTTTCATAGATAAGGTTTTAAAAGTCTGAGAGACAAGCACACAAATTTAAAATCTGCACATGCAACAGTGAAGTTGCAACCTACGAGTAACTGGCACAAAGAGAGCGGCAAAGTCACGCCCTTCTGTTGCTGGTACATGGGACCTCAGACGCAAATTATTACGAATGAGAGTCAGCGGAGAGATAAAAAAATAATAATTTCTGGTCCCGTATGAATTGTGTCATGGATTTCATATATGTTGTTTGTGCTTTTCAAAGATAATTTTCCATGCAAAGAAGACTACAAACACTGTTTCTGACTCAAAGAAACACAGCTCAAGGTCATAGCTACAAATCCAAGGCGCTGATTTGCAAGCAGGACACAAAGGAACAGGGTATGATGGTACTGAGGAGAGACAAATAATATAGAAAACATAAACTTGTGATAATGATGTGATCAACACTCACTTAAACTCACTAAAAAACTACACTGTTACATCTTTGGTGTGTAAATGTAAATGTAAAACCCTAACCCTGATACTGCTGTGTATGCTAACACTGCAAACTGTGATGCAGTAGAATTAATAAAACACTTGACCTGAAATTTCCTGTGTTCATCACTCCTGGTTGGGGGCTTCAGTTGTTCCTGTGAAAAGAGAGAAAGGGAACAAGGCAGCACATGATTTATTTAAAGTCTGATGAGGGAAAGAGTAAATCCCTTTTATTAATTAATACTTTAAAGACTGTTTCAGACATGGTTGTAGTAATCATTTGCGTATGTTATTGGCCTAACTCACCCCTCAAAGCAACAAACAATCCAGAGGAATTATACAAGGTTGGCTGCTGGTCCCTTTGAGCTCTCCCTGATCTGTCTGATTTAGATTTTTTAAAATTCTATTTATACAGTTAAATACAATTACAAGAGTGGATTAAAAAGGAAATAAATACATGTTATCATTACATGTTGCTCACTACCTTCATCACTACTCCAAAGCCAAATTACTCTATGGTATAACGATCGTGGCCAGAACCCTCTCTGGGAGTTCTATCCAGAACTTTTCCTCCTACTTAGGATGCTAACAAGAACCCACCCAGGGGGTTCTACTGAAAACCCCTTTATATATATATTACAAGGCTTTCATATAGAAATCCATCTAGATCCTCATCATTTAAAACATGGGTAAACAGGGTGAGGATCTTTCAACACCCATACTTTCAACAATCCTTAAAGAACTCTTTCTTCCCAAAAGAATCCTGTGGAAGAACACGGTTCTTAATAGAACCCTTGAGGAACCTTCTTGCCTTCAAAATATTGTTCTTCAGAAGTAAATGGAACTGGGTAGAAACTCAGCCCTTCAGGAAGAACCTCTTTTATCCCCTTATTTATTAGAGTGTAGCTCGCTGGTTCCCTCGTCTAAAGGCTGGCTGTAAGATCACACACTGACAAGTTCAGACTGAATCTTGTTTTTTTCTTAGAGTCAGCGTGTGTGATGGCAGAGCGAGCAATCAGTGTGCTTTCAGGTTGGGCTTTTCAATCGTCCAAAAGAAACTGTGCAGAAGAGCAATGTGATTATAGGCCCGAGAAAGAAACCCAGCCACGCAGACACGTTGTTGGAGGTTTGACTGGGGAAGAAGATGTAAAAATACTGCTGTTAAGCTTCAGAGATGGATTTGTGATTTCCTCAAACTACAGCATGTGTGCAATTATGTCTTTGAGACCACAATTTCACAAACACACACAAACAGAACACGCTATTCAAAATAACTGTTCCATGAAAAAAGAAGGTCCAAATTCTCCAAATTACCTTTCTGAAAAAAACATTAATATAAAGTTGCTTGAAAGAAAAAGAGGGAAACAAATAATAAGCCCACAAGTGGAAGACAGTCCCAACCTTGTAGCAAAACAATTTTTTTTAAATCTACGTATGACAACACAGCATAAAATATTGTGAAAAACTGAGTTATTTTTTGTTATTAAAATACCCACATTTTCAACATATGAGTGTTTTAAATTTGAGGTGTCCATTCAGTCAAAATGATGTAATTCATTTCCAGGACACACGGACCCATTTTTTTGTATTAACATGAACTGATTGTAAGATCTGATGTTTTGGCAGAAAACAAATTAAATATGTTGTTGTAGGTTGTTATTTGTAGGTTAATAACATTTTCTCCTTATGTTAACAGAAAAACATGATCAGGTAGCCATTCCATTTCCCCTCAAGTCCTACATAAACGAAAATCCTTGAGCCTTCATCAAATCTGTAAAGACAACGTGAACAGCACTGTATAACCTCTGATTTAAACTCGTGACATGCGTGTTCAGTAAAAGTCAGAACCAGACTGAGTGTATTGATCTGTGTTTCTCCGTGGAGGCTCCGAGCTCAGTGGCAGGACAGTTCAGACACTGTTTGGCATTCAGAAGACCGAAGACACTGAACTTTAGAATCCATCGATAGGAGACACAGAGGAAGAAGTGGGAAGGGAATGAGTAAACAAACACGGTAGGGGAAGAGCGAGTGGGACGGAAACAGAATGAGAGAGTGGAGCGAGGTGCTAAATGAGAAGGAGGGAAGTGGCCGGCTCCGTTGTGGGTTGTTTCAGATGTAGGGATTGGTTTGCGGGCAGAGACACACCAGCAGCCTACAGATAAAGACTCGAGTGCAGAATAAATAATTGGAGTTGACTTGACGCTCCAAGAACATGGTGTGCAAGATGACACCGAGGTGTAATTCTGAATTAGAATTTTCAGCATTCATACCGGCATCTGTTGACAGTTTGAGTCAACACCTCTGGATGCATTTATATTTTGTTTCTAGCTGTCCTTGTGGTTTTTTTTTTGTTTTTTTTAACTTTTATTAGAAGTGAAGGAAAACATAAATCCAATGAATTATTGATAGGGCTTTGATTAAAATTTCATATTTCATATTCTTTCATTTTGTATTTCCAAAATTGATCAAAAGACTCTGTGAGAAGGGCTCACTTTTTTATGAGAAAACCCAGAGAGATTTAACACAGTTTTAGTTCTCCTCAGCTTTAAAGAGCATTTTAGTGTCTTTCAGCTCTTTGTTTTGGTTTTCAAGCGCCACAACATTACGATAATGTCATATTTTCATTCCGGCTGCAGCAGGCAACAAAAAGAAACACTGAGGTGACCACAGACAGGACTCCAGTTGAATAATAATGTTGCTTTTTGTGCGTCATATGATGTGTTAGTAAGCAACCCCATGTCAAATGTTTTGATTACAGCCTATTCTGCTGCTCCCAAGGGACCAAAAAAAATCAATCAATACAGATTTAGAATGAGGATTAAATGGAAAAAAAAAGATTATATAGCCCTCATCAGTGGGTATGCTTCATTCATCCACATCGAACTGTTGCAATTTGCCAAGTGTTTGTTTCATATATTTTAGCTCATTGAGCAAACCCTGGTAAAAATGAATGAATGATTTGCATTAAAATGTATGCAAAATCACTGTAAAACACCTTTCCCAGTCGAGGCCAATATAAACTCATAGCTGTTGTTGTAACTATTTGGAGTACGGGGATGTTTTGGGTTCTTTTGAAAGGTTACAAGCTGAATTATTTTTCCCATCAAAACCTCTGTAAGTGCTCCTGGCATTATTCTACAGGCGTCTGAACACACTGAGCTGTTCTCATTTATTTTTCTTGCCGGAATTGTTTAATGCAATAATAAGCCTACAGATTACCTGCAACTGCCAGTAAAGATAAATTATCTCACATTAGATAATGGTATCACTGAAAATGAACCCCTAACACATTATTAGAATGTGATTTTTAACCAGCCTGGGAAGCCAAACATGTCAGGGTGTAACCACTTGATGAACAATGCTGGAGTGGGAAAGACTCATTTCAGTATGAACCAGTTTACTGCAGACAGACTTAGTATGGAGGCCACAATGTAGTGTACGCACACACCAAGCACCGGAATACATCCATTAGAATAATGAAAATACGTTGTGTGGGGAATTTTAAGATGCTCACATCAGTGTCTGGTGTGTGCTTGTGCATTCATGATGACCTTTTGCCCGGATCCCGCAGGACTGTTTCTCTGAGAAAATGAAGGAAGAGGTGCGACGTGCTCACATGAATGAGAACTCAGCAGGACAGTGTCCATGAAGGAGAGCGGGTGAGTGGCAGAGTGAAGAGGAGAGGTGTATAAATGTATAATGTATTAATAAATGCATGTACAGGCCATACCACTAATCCTACCTGGTCATGTACACCAAGTTGACATTGTTGTGCAATTACTGTAATCTGTCTTTTCAACGAATGGCAAAGATGCTGAAAAGGAATATGTTTCTGTTCAGAGGGTTTGCTGCAATGCTTCATTGTGACAATGCTGGGCTGACAGTGTGGTTAGGTTTAGGCATGAGAACCATTTGGTATAGATTAGGAAAAGTTTTGGTTTAATGTTGCCACAACCACAGTTTGAGCTTGTCTCAGTATCTTGATATCTGGTTTTGTCGCCACTAAAGCCGGCTGGAAAATGTTCAGATGAAAATAAGCCATTTCCATTAGTGTCCCCAGTCTCCAAGTGTAAATGCCACCAATGTGAACCAGCTTGGGTCTGACATTGTTACCATATGTAGGCTGTTTTACACACTTGCATTTAGGGATGCCCCGATTCTTCCTGACAGTGAAGATAGAATAGAATCGGATGAGTTTTCTTGATCCTTTGGATCGGCTCGAGGAATTTCATTTGGAAGATGCTTCCGCTTAAATGTACATGTATGTAAATGTAAATGTAATGTAATGTACATTTTCCCCCAGATACGCACATCGTAAGCAATCGCTGTCTTGCACAAGGATTACAAATAACAACCTTTGTAATTAATGTACAACCTCCTCTATGACCTGAGCTAAAAGCAAACCTATCAGAGGCCTTGATGCTCTCTCCAGAAATATGTCCAGAAATGACTTTATCTGTAGCTGATATCTGTCCTATAAATGTTTTCCAAGGAAAACAGGGAGGACAATCCTTTTCCCTTTTAAAAACCTAAAATGTTAATTCTAGATGAAAGACATTTTAAGCTACATCGCTGAAATAAAAGGTAAAATCCCAGTAATGCCCTTCACATCCTAGAGGGTGTAAAGGCCCCCAAGACTACGTTTTTATGTGCTGGCAGACGTGTGAACTTGGTCGTGTATGTAGAATGTGTTATGTGTTATTAATGGGGCTGAGTCGGATTCTGCTGTCCACAATAGCATCACTTTTTGTTTTTTCCTTAATAACCTCTCCGCCTTAACAAGTCCCGAGACATGCACACAAACACTCAGCTGGAGGTAGATAAACACAGCCAAACACACTGATTGAAAAAAAAATATTTCACAAACAATACAGTAAATGGACAGCTCTTAAACAGCACTTTTCATTCACAGTGCTTCACAAATGTATCTTCTATTCACCTACGCACGCACACTCTCACTGTAGCTGTAGCTGGCCAGGCCATCGGGAGCAATTCAGGGTTCAGAGTCTCAGTCAAGGACACTTAACCATGTGGAGAGGAGGTGCTCTGGATTAAACCACCAACTCTACTTTTAATGGACGGACCACTCTTCCTAAGAGCTCAACTAAGGATAGTTGGGATGTACAGGGGAAAAGCACGAAAAAACCCATCAAACCTCAAAACTTTTAAAAGGCGCACAGCATAACATAGCAGAGCTGTGCTCGACAGGTGAACACAACATCCGTACTGACAGGTATTAACACGAAAGAGGAAGTAGTAATCAACCGGTCTTTGCACAAAAAGAATTAAGACAAGAAACTAATCTGTGCTCCAGTAGCCGCAGGAGGTCAGCAGACGAGCTGGTGGCTGAATTGGCTGCATCGGAGACAAGAATTGAATTCCAATCACTGCACCGTCCTGGGCAGGACAGCGTTAGACTGGGTTGTTTTGTAAAAAGCGGCAGATCTGAGCCACAGATTTAACAATTCACAACAGCAACAAGAAACTCCTGTTTCAGATATTAGGCATGTTTTTTGTTTTTTGTTTTCTTTAATTCAAGGTAAAGCTCCAATGAAAAAGTTTGCCCGGCAGTAGTAATCTTGGTCATCAGATTTTAGGAGAATGCCATTTTCTCCTGGCTGAGAGTTTTTGATTCAAACTCTACAAACTAAACGTGCATTCAGATTATGTCTGTCAGAACCTGGTGAGGCTTTATACGAGTTTTATCAAATCAAGGTCAATTCTTTTCTCAACAAAGCTCTCAGCTGTAGACTAGTGTTTTGCAGAACTGTCTATCTTACACCTCGTGGTGTTCAACATTAATTCTGCTGCTGTCAGCCCCTCACAAAAGGGATGAGCCACCTATTCAAATGGAAAAGTTAGTGATGGAAAATTAAAGACAAAGACTCGAGTTTCTCAGTCCAAATCTTGATAGGTAAAAGCATCAGTTTGCTTGAAAAGTAAGTGGAGGCTTGATATCAAGGTTTTCTAGCTCTCTGTCGAACACCACCACCACACGTAATGTTCAGATGTGAGGACTCCGACCTTCCTTACATGTGGCCTGCCCACTTTTTCATCTGTCCTGTATGAGCACATTCATCATGGGGAGTTCAGGAGACATCACACCACCATATCCACTGAAAATGAACAACATTTAACATAAAAGTTACCTGCTGGTCTACAAGCTATCTTCAAAACATGATTTAAGGCATAACTTTTCACCAGTCAGAGCAGGCTGGGCATAGAGAGAGAGAGAGGCACAGCAGTTTTAAGCTTCATCTAATTTGGCATGTCCCACTGAAATCTCATTTAGACCTGAGAACAAAAGTGTAGCAAAAGAAACATACTCATACAACGAAATACAAAAGCAAAGTGTTTACGGCAGCACGTAACGGCAAGGTAAAGCACCAAATAAGCTCAGAACATAATGCACACTTAATGGATATGTATTTCTGAGGTTGGTCTCATTTAAGTCGGCTAAAATACCTCTTGCTGTTGGCTGTATGCCTGTATCATATCACCATAATGAGGCACTGAGAGAAAGACTGCTTCCACGAGCCCCAACAAGACTAAATGAAAGTATGAAAATGACCATAATACGGCACCTTTGACACAATTGCTTTGAAATGTATTTAAAGGAACAAGTTTTCTTTTTTGTTGGTCCAGCAGTTTTTTTTTTTCTCAGTAAACCAGTCCTGTCATATTTCTGGACAATCTCTACATTTGCAGTTTTGGCAGGAACAGTGTGAGACTTCCATTATGCTAATCACATCATCAGACATTGTTCAAGTTTATGTCTTGCCTTCATCAGCTCACTGGATCATGAAGAAAATGACTTCCTGCAGTTCTGATAATTGCTACTTAGACTGCATTAACGCCCTGTAATATCTGGCCCATCCACTTAACACCACTAAAGGGGGAGCGTTTTACCCTCATATGCTGCATGCAAATAACTTTATTTTTATTTTATAATGAGACATCCGGCTGTCATTATAAAAGAGGCCATAAAAATGTAATAAAGAGTTCTCTGGAAAGCTGGAAATGAGCCGAGTCCAGTTGGTCAGTTTATAACTTGAACAAAGTCAAGTCTTTTGATCAGTAACTTCTTTAGGAACAGAAGCAGCTAATGATCGCAGTAAATGATCACTGGCACGGCGGTGTTTCTGTGCTTCATCACCGAGCGTGAGCCGAAAGCATGACTTTGTTTCATCAGGCCCATTTAAATCCATGATGACTGATGAGGTTTTTAACACTCCCGCTGCCCGCTGAAACCAGACGGACTGACTATAGATGGTGCCGAGTCCATTTCTTGTCTCGTGTAATTACATTTACGGGCCCTTTTTTCTCAAACTCAGCAGTGAAAAGCCTCAGATTGCTCTCAAGAAAGTGCTCCCACAATTAAGCCTGCAGTCATATCTCTACTGGCAGCATTTGTTTTTGCTTAATTAAACTTGACTGACATGCTGTCAGGTGAGGGCAGAACAAGTAGACAGGTGTGGGGCAGATGATTGCGGGGGAGCTTTTAAAGACACTAATTGTATGTTGCTATGATAATCTACAGGGCTGCACGGACAATGGATTGACACCGACAAATGGTGGTAAATGAAATCACAGGTAAATGTTGCACCGCCGACGTTTGACAGCCCAGCGCAGACAAATCAGTGGCACTGGGTTCTTTCCACCTGCTGTTCACAGCACCAGCAACTCAGGCAAGCTGATATGTTGAGGGATGCTACCAAGCCGAAGGGATTGCGTGCTTGATTACACTCTCAAAGTGTTGGAAGAAATTTATAAATTACACACCGTGGGTTATTCATTGAAGTACTGGTTTATTATACTGTGGCGGCTCAACGGTTGATCAAACTATCAAACAGTTGGCGCAGGTTAATAGATGCACAGCGGGGTAATTGTTCAAACTTGAAGACACATTCTAACCAGGCTTTCCCAGCCGCAGTCCTTAGTTTTTAGAGGAGCGCATCTGATGGTGCAGTTAGCAATGAAGTGGAGCAAGGTCTTCAATAATTCATGATGGAGGAACACTCAATGATAGAGACGTTTTATTATACAGTCATCATTTCCATATTTAGTTTGAAGAGGCTTTAATGTCATTTGGACATGCTTCAACAGGGTCCTCATAAATGCTTCTTGATTTTAAAAAAAAAAATGCATTTAATATTTGTACTGGAAGTGCCAGATTTAATAGATTGTTACTGTTTTGAATATTTCCTAATGTGTGTAATGCTTCACACAATTTTCAGGTGAATGTGTTTCCTAAGCCAACTCAAGAACTTTTGAATTTAGACCTTCCAAATACAATTCACGGCATTCCTCCAGCACCTCCTGTATCACAGCCGACGACGCAATAAAATGTATGTCAAATATATGTTGTGCAGGTTTGAGCGCTATGCACATCTGTGCAAGGCTCCAGTGTGAAGTCCAGGTCTTGCCATGTTTTTGAAGGCCTCCAAATGAAGATCAATTACGTGTGCTTTCATGAGGTGTGATAAACCTCTGCTGCACAGTTATCTAAATCTGTTGTTATTGATTTAAATCATGTTAAAATGCTCAGGTTAAGATTGTATGGGTATGTGCAGGTAATACGCCTGACTGCGGCTGGCAACAGCTGGTAGGTTCGATCCCCGGATCATCGCGATCCTGCATGTTGATGTATCCGTTGGCAAGATGCTGAAACTCAAATTGCCACAATAATGTTTGTGTGTGCATGCATGCATGTGTGTGTGTGTCAGAATGGCTGAGCGCAGAAATATCGTGCTCCACTCACTATGCTCAACAATTGAATGTAAAAATTGTGTTTCTGCACTTGAGCACAAGTGCAGAAACCGATGTTTGATTTTTACATATAAATCTCTCTTTAGGCTGGCAACTCCACCCCAGGAGCCTGTACATGAACACAGATATCAAAACTATTGAATGAAGTCGTGTGTTCTGATGACGCTCTACGCTGCCTCTTCCTGCTGAAACTGTCAGAGATGATTGCTGCGTGTGATCTCATTCTAAAGGAACGTGACAGTCTCAGTCAGCATGCCTGCTTTTGCGTGCATAATTCTTGGTTTATGTAAGTATAGATCATACTTGAATTGATTTTTGTTTGTAATATTGTATCTTACTATTATTTGTTTTATTCTGTTGTCACATTGTGTCTCCTATCCAAATTTCAAACCATTTTTTTAAAGAATACGCCAAATAATTTAAGTTTTATTACATAACTCACAAGTTGTATTACATTTGTATATTACAGTAAGACAAATCTCTCTCTCTCTAAATGTTTTTACTAGTCATGGACTCAAATTAAGTGGTCTTGACGGTCTTCACTTCTTCCTGACATATATGTCTTTTCTGGGCAGACAAAGTACAACTGGCCGAGAAGAAATGCAGCCACATTGTTGGTAAATTATAGTAATTTAAATTTCCATAATGTTTTGACCTGAGAACAAAGTTAATGAGTAAAAACACACAGATCTCAATCTGTAACCCATTCCTTGAAATTCAACACAAGCTTATGCGAGCACAGCTGATTAAGCCGGTAACAATTTTTTCTGGTTATTCCTGCCTATTACTGAGACTCAGTGTACTTTTCTAAAGATAGTTAATTCGCCTGGATGGAGATTGGTGGACACATTATGTGTTCTGCAAAGGGGAGGCAGCATCTGTAGCATCGGCACACACAATTATAGGCCTCACTGATGCAAGTGAGCAATGAGCACGTATACAGGGCCGAGGAAATGGCACTGCACTGATGTAACAGTTGGTATGGAAGCTTTCATCCTTATCACAGCCTCCATCTTATATCCTAAATCTCTCAACACGTGAAAAGAGGAGGAGAAATTACATCCATAGCTGATCAGAAATACAACTTTGCTTTAAATGTAAGTGCTTTAAAAAGTCATTGGTTTGTATCCCAGTGATTTACAGTGTGTAACTGTGCACCTAAGCACATTCAAGGTAGTTTTGGTAATAGAGCTTGATGGTTTTGATTGGAACATCATGTTTTGTGACTCATCTGTTTGATTAATGTCTGCTTCGCGTTATGTCAGCATCATACATAGGGACATTCGTAGTTAGAGTGTGGTTGTGTAACAAAAACAAAGTGGGCAAAAAAAACCAAAGCAAAACAGAAGAGACGTCCCCAAAAAGAAGCACCTCTAAGGACGTGGTGTGCTTTCTTCTTAATCAACCTGGAAACAGGAAAAAGAAATTATTACAATACCCTGTTTAACATGAGGATGATGAAAGAATGTGTTATGTTTTCAAATCTCTTGATTTTAAAAACCCGATCAACACAGGCACTGATAAATATGTGCACCTCATCCCATAAACATCTGCTTTCTACCATTTACAGTTGCCCCGCTCTGTTTCCATAGCAATGTTTAGATTAATCTATTTATATTTGTGGCAGGGGGGCATGGAGGTGCAGGCAAACAGTGCAACAAATAAAAAAATACAGACCTGGCTTGGTCTGGGCTTATTTAGAAGAGTGCTGCATGTGTGTAAACACATTCATTGACACAGAGGCCCCGGGGCCACTGATATGAGGAAATGTGCCTTGAATGAGTGCTCGTCACTTAGGACAGTAAAATGTGTTTTAAGCTGCATGCATTAACATCACTGCCGATGAGGTCAGTTATGAAACAGATTTGATGTTCTAATGTGTAAGAAAGATAATCAGAGTTCCTATTTTTCATGAGCTGAACTCAAAAATCTAAAACATTTTTTTTATGTACACAAAAGAACCATTTCTCTCAAATACTGTTCACAGATCTGTCTAAATCAGTATTAGTGAGCACTTCTCCTCTGTCGAGATAATCCATCCCACCTAACAGGTGTGGCATATCAAGATGCTGATTAGACAGCATGAATATTGCACAGGTGTGCCTTAGGCTGGCCACAATAAAAGGCCACTCTAAAATGTCCAGTTTTGCTTTATTGGGGGGGGGTCAGAAAATCAGTCAGTATCTGGTGTGACCACCATTTGCTTCACTCAGTGCAACACATCTCCTTCGCATAGAGTTGATCAGGTTGTTGATTGTGGCCTGTGGAATGTTGGTCCACTCCTCTTCAACGGCTGTGTGAAGTTGCTGGATATTGACAGGAACTAGAACATGCTGTCATATATGCTGATCCAGAGAATCCCACACATGCTCAATAGGTGACATGTCCGTTGAGTATGCTGGCCATGCAAGAACTGGGATGTTTTCAGCTTCCAGGAATTGTGCACAGAGCCTTGCAACATGGGGCCCTGAATTATCATGCTGCAACATGAGGTGATGGTCGTGCCAACGTGCCAGACACCATCGAATGTGAGCGCTTACCCACTCAAGTCGGTTACAACGACCCAAGTGAGGATGACGATCATGCAGATGAGCTTCCCTGAGACGGTTTCTGACAGTTTGTGCCCAAATTCTTCGGTTATGCAAAACGATTGTTGCAGCAGCTGTCCAGGCGGCTGGTCTTGGACGATCGTGGAGGTGAACATGCTGGATGTGGAGGTCCTGGGCTGGTGTGGTTACACGTGGTCTGCGGCTGTGAGGCCGCTTGGATGTACTGCCAAATTGTCTGAAATGCCTTTGGAGACAGCTTATGGTAGAGAAATGAACATTCAGTTCAACACAGATTTAGACAGATTTGTGAACAATATTTGAGAGAAATGGTTCTTTTGTGTAAACTGGGAGCAAAAACAAAAGTGTTGCATTTATATTTTTGTTTAGTGTATATAGACTCATCACATTTCAAATTTGAATATTGTGAAAAGGTTCAATATTGTAGGCTCAAAGTGTCACACTCCAATCAGCTAATTAATCCAAAACACGTGTAAAGGGTTCCCGAGCCTTTAAACGGTCTCTCAGTCTGGTTCAGTAAAAATCACAATCATGGGGAAGACTGTGGACCTGACAGCTGTGCAGAGAACCATCACTGAAATTGGAAAGCCTCAAAATGTAATTGCAAAATAAGTTGGATGTTCTCCAAGTGCTGTATCAAAGCGCATTAATAGAAAGTTAAGTGGAAGGGAAACGTATGGAGGAAAACGCTGCATAAGCAGCAGGGATGACTGCAGCCTGGAGAGGATTGTCAGGAAAAGGTCATTCAAAGGTGTGGGGGATCTTCACAAGGATCTCATATTGCTGCATGCAGTGTTTGAATTTGCATGAGTTTATTTGTTTTATCACATGCTTCTATTGTTCCAAACTGGTTTGTACTTGCACTGGTGACCATTGATTGGTTTTCGAAGAATGGCACAAAGTGACCAATGGCATGGTTCGACGTCTGGGACCAACCACATAATCTAAAGGTTAAAGATGGAGGAGAATGGCAAAGAATGTGAGGGAAAAGAAGGCAGACACTCCTAGAGGTGAGCTCACCCGACCTCCCCTGCCCTCAGGAGGGCTCTCTTTAAACCTGCTGAAGACTTTTTTTTTTTTTTTTATCGGGATCGTCAGAAACTTTTTCTATTAAAAACTCTACTGTACTGTGAAATACAAAGAGATTAATCAGCTTTGTGTGAACTCCTCTGGAAAGGCCTTGAATGTAGCAATGGTGCATTTATATGTAAAAGCCCCGACACTCCAGCTTTAAATGTCCTGACTGAAGAGTGCGAAAAGCACGAGCAGAAAGAGCTGGTCGGATGAGATCCATTTTTATACTTCAACAGGCTTTAACAAGGACAAGATGACTTTAATGCAAAACTGTGTGTGTGTGCTCAGTTTGGACCCGTCATTGCTGTTTCTGAGATACTGAATTAGTTTCTGTATTGATTTTCTTTGTTGACTCCTAAAGGAAATATTTGCTCGGCTGACATTTTGTTGGAGCTCAGTTATCACACGGACTTATTATAACAAGCTTGTCTGAAAGAACTATTGAGACGGAAAAGAAACAAACAGGGAAAGACTTAACCAGAGCCAATTAACAAGTACGGAAGAAAATATAATGGCGTATTGGAAAGAACAAACATTAGCTATGGTTGGCCTGGTACAAAAGGTAGAAACACAGATGAGGGAAAACAAGCCAAATTAAAGAAATCCGCCACCCATATGTGCCAGAGCTGTTTATTTTTTATTAAAAGAAACATAATCATACCCATTATCATGTGTGTTTTCATCATCATTTTTGATGGTGATTTTTGAGACATACACAGTATTCCTGATTGTGGCCTGATTGTGAAGTCTGTTTTTTGTGTGGAAATATCAAGCAAGGATGTTTTTTGTGACTATAGTTAAATCAGTGTATTAATGAAGATAATAATACATAGTGAGGCATAAAGAAGTTATCATTAGTATTTTACAATAAAATGACCTTCGGAGGAGCATGTTTTTTCTTCTGCTGGTTTTATCAGAACACCTCCTGTCAGGTGGTCGGTATGCTTTGTACCATTAAAAGTTGAAAGTGCTCACAGTGGAGGAACATGCTGGTGTTTGGCCTGGGTTCATTAGCAGACATCATGGCAACGGTAAATGTGCTAAGTGCAGGTGGGGGGGAAAAAAAGGCAATTTTAGCCATTTATTTTTCCAGCAAACCAGGACTCCTGCATCGCTCGATATGGGCTGACAACATAGTGGAGGGCAGGGAGGTTGTGGCCGCAGGTTAGATGTACAAAATGTCAACAGTTGTGAATAAACAGAGTCGAGTGCATTCGCAATTTCAACAAATGCTGATAAGCACAGGGAGAGGTCTTGTCTGCTGAGAGGGCACATTACCGGCATCATCAAGAGCTTTGGAGATGACTGAGGACAATGTCGGTTTTTATACTGTTTCTAGGATTTTGTGTGTGTGTGTCTTTGCTGAACAGTGAGAGTGGTTGTTAGTCCGGAGATGCATTCAAGTTAAGTACAAGACGTATGAGTAACCAAAGATTCTGCTTCACAACAGCAACAGCAGTCTCATTGTCACTAGGATGTTTTGCAGCTGTGAAGTGGCATCGCGACAATCTCACAGGGGGGGGAAAAGTCGGGTTGTGCTGGGGTGGGCATGGGTCATCAGGTTAATCAGGTTAATATGCATGGAATTTGGATTATTTATTTATCTATTTATTTATTTAAAAAAAAATTTTAAACCAAGGACAGTATTTTCATTGTGTTAAGCACTTTCTGTATGAAATGTGCTGACTGAACCCCATTCTCACTGGGATCTCAGAGAAATATTTGTTTCATTATATATTTTTGTTGGGGCTGTAAAATGCTTCGTAACACACTTGAGACTTTAATCACTCTGAACCTTGTTTTTGTTGAGAGCTCTGCGATGATAATATAAAAATATGTTTCCTGTTGTGTCACCGCATGCAGATTCAGATCCAAGGTGGTTCAAAGCACCTGCGTTCAAAGACTGATGCTGTTACCTGCCCGTCAGCCTGGTCCCTCTGAACCATGTATAGTCTGAAGTGGCAAGTTAATCTATATGCCCTTGATATATGCAGAAAAGGTACAGAAGACTAGTGTCAAGAGCTTCCTGATGTGAAATGATTCATCACTTCAGTTAATGAGGGACAAAAAAAGCTGAGCTGCGTAATCTTTTACCCTTAATCAATGACACATATCTAGCTTGTATTTGCTGATCCATCTGTTTCTAAGTCATTAAAAGTAATAGTAAAACATCCTCACATGATGCTTGACAGCAGGCAAAAAAAGTAATCTTTTACATATGACAAGTTTTTTTGTTCTTCCAAGACAGTTGAGTCAATGTCTGCCATCCTGTGAATCCTGGATTTCTGCTCAAAGATGAGAAGGGGCAGCAACTGGAAACAGTGGTTGCCAAGGGTGACTGCTGAAGGAGCCTTCTCCTAACTTTGCTGGTGTGAAACAGTTAACTCCAGGACCTTCAGTGTCTATGAGTCTTCATTAATTCATCTCTGATCTGTGAGGGAATAGAAGACAAAAGTCTTTACAGCTCAATGACTTCGGTGGCCTCAGAGAGGAAACCTGCCACAGATTGTCTTGAATTATCGGATGAAGGATGAAGATGGGGGCTCCTGGAGGTAAGAGGCACTGGCACGGAGCTTGAGTTGAAAATTAATTGAAATGAAAAGTCTGGTTTTTTTGTGTCCATCTTCGTGCTGTCAGTCTCACCCACGGTTGACTTGACACGCTTTATTGTTTGAAAAAGATAAACTGCAGCAAGCTAGCTAGCTCTTTGTGGGTAAGCCCTGTGAGTCCATTACTGAGTGCAGTAGAGTTCCGCTCAAGGATGAAAATGTATGATTATTACTCCATGGAAATTCAATCAAAGTTCATATGTGTCTTACTGAACAATTAATAACAGTTTTTATCGAGAGTGGACAGGGAACAGAACAGAATTGAGCATTTCTAACTGCACTCGGTAATCGACTTGCAGGGCTCCCCTACAACAAGCAGGCTGCTGCAGGAGAGTGGTGAGTTGTGTTCTCTTTTCAATAGAAATCTTGCTAAGCTAGCAGATGTTTGATGCCTCAAACTATGTGCTGCTGCCCTATTTGTACTGTTGCTGAAGTTTGGTGCAGTTCTGAGCATTATTTGTGGCTTTTTGATGGCTGTTTCTTGGTTGGAGGCACAGACTGCAGTGTATTGTTATCGCGCTGATGTTGCTAAAACTACATAACCTAGTGGTCGGAAAACTTGTTCTCTTGAGGGGGGTTCTTACTTGGTATCACGGTGTGTTAGACCATGGATTAAATTTACACCGGAATATCCCTTTAAGTAAAAAACATTAGTAAGACACTAAGCTAAACTCTTAAGACTTTTGTAGTCTGTAAGAGACAAGTTAAAGAATGATGGTCAAAACTGCAAAAGAGGTCTAGCTGTGGGTGTTTATTCTCTGGATTACTTTTAATTCCAATGATGCCTTATTCATTAAGTACCCATGTTTTTTTTTTTTTTTTTAAACTTCACAGCCCCAGTGTGTGATTCGATCAAAGATGATAAAATATTTAGTGTCGAAGCCGAGGCCAAATAATGTTGGAGCCACGTCTGAAGACCTTGGGTTTGCTAGAGTACGGAATGTTAAAATGTACTGGTGCAGTATTTAAGAAACATTTAAAGAAAGAAGGATTTTTGTTTGTTTGTTTTGTTTTATTATTTTACAGATTATAAAGGATTTATAATATAATACTCTTTTTGTTCCAAAGTGCAGACTACATGCAGTTTATAAAACAAATTTTGTCCTTCATTAGAACATTTGTGAAAAACATCTGTGAAAGTGACAATGACAGCTGGAAAACAACTGTATGGTTGCTTCACTGTTGAGTCCACAGCAAGAGCAAATAATGCCATATTAATTTTTTTGTTGCATGGCATCAATGAAGAGAAGAGAATGCTGAGAAGTTTGAAATAGACATAACCGGATAATTTTGTAATAAAATACGAGACCCAGATTTTCCTTCTTGGTTTTCTATCAAGGGAAACTTTTCCTAACAATGGATGAAACATGGAATAAAGACAATCTCTCTCTGACCTGATCTAACTTCTGTGCTGGCTGATGGACTAAATAATAATAAAAACATTCTCTGGTGTTCCTAAACTTGTTTTCACAGACTGAGAATTAATATTCACCTTTAAATTTAAGGGCTTTCAAGTGTATTTTTATGTAGTATCTAGGGTTCCAGTAATACTGTTTTCAAGGTATACTGTGGAATGAAAGTTGAGTTATCAGATGGTGTACTGTATTTTCTAAATCGCTGGATTGAATTCTACTGTATTATATTACTAAAATATGTTTTGTTTTGTTTTTGTTTGTTTGTTTAATTTTATATTGTTTCATCTCTGTCAAGTATTTGGGGAAATGATAATAAAGCATCTGTTGAACCCCAAACCTTTCTGTTTATCATCCTATTGATAAAGGTCATTGTAGGTGTTAGATTTTTAGACTATCATACCATGAACATTTTACGCTGTTGCAACCCTTGTAGTGTCTCATATGACACTTAAACGTTTGTACTCAAGTGCAGTGGCAGTGCAGACATCTGTATCCCATACCAATAAAGCTCCTTGAAATGTCAGTTCAAACCGAGTCTTCACTGATAAACAACTACGAGAGCGACATCTAGTTTCCATTACGCGCACTGCAAGTCTCGCTGCGGCGGAATGCAGCCTTCTAGGACGCATTCCATTACAAATACCACTAAAGTGTTACCTGTGAACATTTCTAATGTGTCTCTGGCGAATTGTGGATCCTAACCAAAGCGGTTTTACTCTCTATCGGAGAAAATAAGAATAGCATCGCTCTGTTTTTACCACCATCGCTGTGAAATAATTTCAACTAAGGTGAAGAAAAGGATCATAACCGAACGCAGCCCGCAAGCCCCCTGGTCACATGCTAGTCAAGCTGGATCAGCTGACACCAGCCAGCTTCTCCTTTTGATGCTCCCTCTCCTCCGTCGACCGATAGGGCTTCTCGGCACAGCCTTTTCTTCGTTATCTTAACGTTACTGGCGTCAAATTTTAAATTTGAGCCGAGCACATCGCGCTGATCCTGCAGGGCAGACCGCCGGGTAGATGCTGCTAGAGTGCATGATGAACGGACACGCCATTCTGTACACGGGGGTCACTTTGGCCTTCTGGAGCACCATACTTATCGTTGGTAAGATTGGGATAGATTGAAACATCATCGGAATATGGGATTAATGGCTTAAAACACATATTTCCTAGACTTGTGCAACAGTGACATGATAGCAGTTCGCTCTTTCTTCACGGGGAAACGCATTTTTGTGTTTGACAGCTGTAACCGGGACCTGGCTATATCACGGGACTAGAGAGGTTGCGGCTGTTTCCATTTTGTTTGCTTACTGCTTAATTAGCAAATTAGAAACGCGGTTATTCTTGTTTGGCTGTTTTTTTGTTTTATACACCCAGGGACGCCACAACAACTATCTGCTGCTGAATATTATGATTAAAACGTCATGTATTCACATTCAAGAGTCGATCTTACATCCAGGTTAGCATCTTGCTAGTGTTTCCTTAGCCACGTCAAGCTAATGTCAGCTAGCTCGTAGCTAATAGCTTGCGGGAGAAAAGGCCAGAGGTTCTCACGTAATACAACTGTGAGATGCTCATGTTAAAGAGTTTCAGACTGTCCTTTTTGGGAGATAAGATAGGATACCTGGCTGGTCTTCGTTCGGGGATTTCAACTAATTAAATGTGGCTAAGCTAACGTTAGCTAGTGAGCAGCTGGTGTACACCGTTGCCTGAATTGCAACGGACCCAAACAGGAACTGCAGTAGTTTTCACGTGAGAGTGAGCCATCACACTGAAGCTAGACCTTCTTTCCACGACTTTAACACATTAATGTGACACTGTTACACGCATGGTTGAGGGAAAACCTGTGTTAAGTAATAGTAACATACTGTGACTGTCTGTACCAAAGGGATCAAGCACACTCACAAATATGCATGTGGCAGACCTTTCCACTTATACACATACCTAATGTTCTAATTTCTTTGTAATTTCCACAGGTATTTGCTATACCATATTTGACCTTGGATTCCGCTTTGATGTGGCATGGTAAGTGATCTTGTCTCAAAACTGATGACTTTTGGACAAAACAATATTCAACTGTAGGCATCACAGCATAGACCCAAGAGTTTAGCAATTGTTTTATTACACCTCAGAGTTGTAAAATGTAACAGGATGAGATTTTAGTCATTTGATTGGTTGGATGTTGGAATTAGAGATGTTTAATTGGCAACCTGTTTTCCCAAACGTTTTATGTTTCAAACTTGTGAAATTAGAGGATCTTCTGGATTTTAGTCCTGTATGATGAGTTCATGCTCAACTAATTTGTGATAGGGACTCTTCTCTATTTTTAAACTAGAACAATTAGTGGATTCAATAAGAGAATAATCTGTAAGCTACTTAATAATAAGTGATGATATCAGTCAGTCCACTCTTTCGCATGTAAGCCTTAAGTCTTCTTGAAGTATTCCCTTGCAGGCAGGAATTGTAGAAATTCAGGGTTATTCAAAAGTTGTTCCAGACAGATTTCTGTTGAAACATTACATTGACTTCTCCTAAATTGCACAATTGTGAGAATAATGCTACACTGTGGCTGTACAGTATTGCATAGTTCTGTTTGTAATATCGCTGTGACAGCTTTAGGGCCTGCCCTTGTCATTGCGAGGGCGTCACTAATCTATCATCTCATGGCTGTTATAGTGTACGTCAACCTTTTTATGGTGATTTAACCATTGTCCTGCAGTAAACACTAGAAAAAAAGTTGTATTTTTAACCTAATCTTTGTTTAGCTCCCCAAAAATCATCTTGTGTTGTATAATACGCAAATTGTTATGCATTCCAATTTGTCTTGACTTACCTTTTTTCAAACCAGAGTTGTTGTTTTGATGTAGTAAAGTCTGGATCACTCTCTGATGTTGGCCCCGCCTCATTATAGGAAGCAACACAGTGGCCCACTCATGAGAGGCATTCACTGTTCTAATCCTAACATTGTTGTGTCTATTCGTTGGTAAAATGAAATGTTACTGGTAATTTATGCCACATTAAGAATTAACTTTTCACGTAAACATCAATGTTTTCCTGCTGGCACACAGGGAACAAAATTAACACCAGCCATCAGCCAAATGCTGGTAAAATGTGCAACAGGCTGGTAGATTTTCATCACTTACCAGCCATAAAAACCCAAACAAACATTCAAGCCATTTGGACTGAATTTTGCACACTGCATGTTTGTTGTGTAGTCTTCATCGGCTGTACCTCTTTTTCGGCAGGTTCCTGACAGAGACTTCTCCTTTCATGTGGGCCAGTCTGGGCATTGGCTTGGCCATCTCTCTGTCTGTGGTGGGAGCAGCCTGGTGAGTACCTGACAGAGCACAGTCTAAAGTGGTATTTTGAATGTTTAAAGCAGGGTAGGTGGTACTCGAAGACGCACTGGTTTTTCATAGAACAATTTCCTCTTTCCTGAAACACTCAGTGAAATGGATCATGTGTAAATGTGGAACTGGAAAATCTTAGAATTAGTAAATCAGGAACACTCCTGGATATCTTTTGGATGGAGCTGTGATCCCCTTTTTATGTTTTGACATGAATTGGTTAATCTAATGCTGTTATGACTGTTACCTGTAGAGTAGATGATAACAAAACACTTTTCATCATTAGATAGACTTCATGCACAGCACTTCCTCATGCTCCTCATCACTAAAAGTCTGTTAGAAATACATTGTCTTATGTAACTGCAAGTTGTATTTATTTTCATTTAGATGTATCAATTTAATAGTTTTAACTTTAGGTGTGCCTATGATAGCCCGCATTATGGGTGATCAGATTGTGCGGAGGGGTTTTACTGGAATTTGTCTGATGATTATGATCTAACAATTGTTAGTTACCTGCCAGTATGAGTAGTTTGCTTTTTGATTTGCAGCTATGTTAAAGAGACTCATTCAAATGTATACATGCTGTATAAGAAAGGAAATGAATGACAGGATGACATATTGAGAGCAGATCAGCTGCATTGATCTGACACTGTTTGACCAGTTATGTTTTCTTACAAAGGGGCTCTGCATTGTGCTGGAATCATGTTATTAGTTTATGTTAGCGCACTTCAGTGCTATCTTAAGTTGTCCATCATGTCATAGATGTTGTGCTGATTGTTGTGTTTTTGTTCCCAGGGGGATCTACATCACTGGCTCAAGCATCATTGGTGGTGGTGTCAAAGCCCCACGAATCAAAACCAAGAATTTGGTCAGGTAGGCTCATTCAAAACCTAAAATGTTCATTTCAGTTCAGCCCACCTCTCTATTTTTTGACTGTTTTCATATTTCATGCAATAATTTCTTCTATATGATTGATGTGAACTAGCTGCTTTACTGCTCAATCTCCCTTTGAAACTGCTTGAATACACTCTTTCTTCCATCCTTTGTTCCTGAAATGATTAGGCTCAGCAGGGTAGTATTATTCAGACATGTACTTGAATATTGATGCTAAGAAAAGACCAAAGAAAATATTATTTCTATGCTAATTTTTAACCTCCTGTAGAGTGGCTAAAAAAATCAATTACAGGATGAATGTAATTGTGAATGTAATAGGAGACATTTTCCCAAGTATTTCATTTAATTATGATATGAAAACATTTGTAAATTCTTCTCCAAGCAGAACAGAAGCTTTTTACACAAGTGTTCTGTATCTGTCGTGACTTGCAACCCAATCACTCCACTTACTCTGTTTTTGTTTGTCTCCCTGTAGCATCATCTTCTGCGAAGCTGTAGCTATCTATGGGATCATCATGGCCATTGTTATCAGTAACATGGCTGAGGTAAGCACAAAGTGTTTTTTAATGTTCATGATCAAGAAAACTGAAGTTATTCAATTTTGTCTTTGGAGACAGGAGCACTAGACGTACATTTAAACAGTCATACATATGAGACAGAAGTTTTCATATGATTTCAGCAACAGGGCAACGATGGTTGTTTGGTTCTAAAAATAATCTCTTTCATCCTTTAGAGCTTCAAGGGAAACACCCCTGAGACCATCGGGGCACGGAACTACCAAGCTGGTAAGAAAACAGACTCGATGTAAAAGAAAAATCCACTCCAAAACAACACTTTCAACTGCAATTAAAACGGCACCTGGAAAAGGTTCTATAAAAGAATACCTACCAAATACCTTGAAAAATATCGACGTTGGAAACCATCAGAATATGTTCAGGTGTGAGGGAATAACAGCTGATTTCCCTTTTACCAGGTTACTCCATGTTTGGAGCTGGTCTGACTGTAGGCTTTTCCAACCTCTTCTGTGGCATCTGTGTCGGCATCGTGGGCAGCGGAGCGGCGTTGGCAGACGCCCAGAACGCCAGCCTGTTCGTGAAGATCCTCATTGTAGAAATCTTTGGCAGCGCAATCGGCCTGTTTGGTGTTATCGTAGCCATTCTGCAGGTAAATGAGATGGGAAGCAGTCATCAATCTTTTCTTTCTTCCATAGTGGAGAAAACTATCCATGTCGTCTTTGTAGACTGTCATTGATGGTATAGTAATTACTCTCACAGAACTCCAGATGGCTCTTTTGTTGAATAGATGTGATGTTTCAACCTGTTTCTGTGTTTGAAATCCTGCAATAACTGATTTTTTTTTTCCCCCCTCTCTCAGACGTCAAAAGTAAAGATGGGTGACTAGAAGATGCATTCAGGCGCCGAGAAGATAAAAAGACACTGCTGGAAAATAAGATGGATTATTGTGTAAATACATCGTAAATTATTTAAATGTCTCTATTTGCCTGGTATTGGTTTTAACCGTCATTCACACAAGAGTGGTACGCTCACACCCCTGCTGTCTTGTCTTGAGAGAAACATGAATGTGGAATAAGAAAAAAGTAAAAAAAAAAATCACCAGATGTCGATGTGTCATGCGCATTTTTTGCGCCTGAAATAAATGAGTGAACCTTGTATCTAACAGCTCAGCTTGATGAGCAGTACAAGCAGAATAAAGATGTGGTGAAGGAGTATTAGTTTCTAGTAAATTCCCTTCAGTTTAAAGGATATATTCATGCAAGTTGGGGCATTTTCATGACATTGTTTTTTCTGACCACTCTTGGATGAACGATGAGTTAAAACGTACACGAGAGTATTTGAAAATATTTGTGTGTGTGCGTGTGTGTGTGTGCGCTTGTGATCTTTTTTTTCTCTGTTTTCTTTCTTCCTGTGAAAGCATGAGGGTGTTTACCATTGTGTTTATAACTGTAGCCTGGTCTGTCTGGTCTGTGATTTTTTTTTTTTTTGTCTCTGTAAGTGTTCTGTTCAAATAAGCGAATGGTCCTTAATCCACAGGCTGTGGGCCGAACACATTTGTCAGGCCTCCTGCTGTAGAAGTGACAGAGAATCTTTGAAGTTTAAATTAGAGTGCTGATCTGTAAATCATTAGGAAGGGCACTAGACGGTTGGACACGCTCTTTGGGAGGCGGCTCTAAATATATCATCCTGTCATTCACTTGCTTACTTCCTCCAAACGCTATGGAACTATGATGTCTACGTTTGAATGAGCCTCCTGAAGCTGCCAGCCACATCTTCCTAGTTTTTCCCGGTTGTGATCCTAAATGGATTTAAGCGTTTGCCAGAAGGCAGCCAAAAGGTTGTGAATACACAGATTACTTTTAGGAGACCGCAGTGTGACACGAGCATGACACTGACTTTGAGGAAACCTTGTAGAAAACGTCTTGGGTCACTCTCCTCTTTATTAAGTCACTATTCGATAGTAACTCAATAGTAACTGTAAATGATTGCCGTAGCATCGCCGTCATAGCTCTGGAGGTCTTGATTGCAGATTTTGTATAGCCTGGTCCTCTGACTTTGATTTTACGTCAGTGTTAAATCTATTGGCTCCATTACATCATAACCAAAAATTGAACTTGCAGGTTTTAAATATTCTCCATTCATACAAGAGTTGCGTTTTTACAAATCTTCCTTATTTTTAATTTGTTTTTTCTTGTTTTGAATGTACATCTTAACTCGATTGTGTCTGCATTCGCAAATTACTTTCTAACATTCCTAACAGAAGTTCAATGTGTGTATTTAAGCTTAGTCTTGTGTTTGGCGGGAGTGCAGTGTGAGTGACAAAGTTAGACTCGCGCCACATCATATCATCAAATATTTGTCATTAGAACATGTGCTTCTTATCAGCCAGTCTCTGTGTGGCATTTCAGCTGTTCCCTGTTAATGCTGACGAGTAAATCCTGGGATCTTTCTGTGAAGCTTTGGCTGCAGGCTGACAGGAGAGCTGACAGTGTGAGTGTGCAAAAAGAGTGCAAAAATGTTCGTACTGTAACACACTTTTCGTTCTTTATCCATCATTCCACAAGTTAAGCTGACAGACCACGGCTAATTGTGAAGTCTTTCCCTGTAATTTTCCCTCCAACCCTCTTGTGGAGTTGTGAATGAGTATAAACACTGAATCTCTACATGTGGAAACTGGATTGTCTTTAATATATCCAGACCTGGCCTCCCCAAAGGTGTCTAAGCAGCGAGTTTGGTCTCTGCCCTTTCCGATGGTTTTATAATTAAACCAAGATGTAACTCGGGAGATTCCTTTGGTAAACCAGGTTCTGAACCAAAAACCCCCGGGCTTTCAGTGGCTGTAGTCGGTACCGTGTGTGCATTATGTTGATGTGATGGTGATCAGAGAATAGCTAATTGTTTTTGACATTGTGTATAATAAGAATAATAATAACAACAAAATACAGATCATCCTTCTGGCTTCATAAATGTCCTTGAGAAAAATAAAATGGTTCAATCAACACGTTTGCATTCGTTTCTGATTGATATGAATTTTTGTGGTTTCGTTAACTCTGCTGTGTGTACTCTGCTTTGATATGTGAGCTGTACTTTATGCACTGCAAGGCCTGCGACACTTGTCTTCCATACTGTAGTGTTCACTTATTTCCACTAGATGGAGCAGAGAACCACAACATCTGTCCTACAGACTCCACTGGTGCTGTATACAGTAGCTAGATGAATCATCTATCTATCTATCTATCTATCTATCTATCTATCTATCTATCTATCTATCTATCTATCTATCTATCTATCTATCTGTCTGTCTGTCTGTCTGTCTGTCTGTCTGTCTGTCTGTCTGTCTATGCTAATTTGCAGTAGTTAAGACAACATTTCTGAATATTGTTTGAATGCCAGATGTTTTACAGTAATTTTCAGTTGTACCAGCTGACTAACAGTATCTCATTCCCATCTTAATGACACCACACTGAATAAACACGTTAATGTAAATCATATCAAAACCAAGACCCTGTAACCAAACTGTTGAATAACAGACTAAGAGGACAGATGTGGTCATCAAAGCTGAAATATGGCAAAATGTTGTAGGAAGTCCGTCTGCACTTCAGTAAAACTGTAGTTAGCATTTGATACCAATGCATGTTCAAACAGTCTTTAACAAATTGCGAACCATAATTGTGATTTTTAAGTTAGATGCCAGATGTTTTAAGGTGATATAAAAAAAACTTTAATAACTTAGTCCCTTTTTAAAAAGACCACGTGAAAGTACTAACCTTATCTAAAACATCATGATCTAAAATCGTTTGACTGTATAGGTTGATATGGAAAAATGTCCTAGTGAACAAAAATCCTTTGACTAATTAAATCAATTGAGCAAAAATGCCCCCCCCCAAAAAAAACAAAAAAACTTTCAAATGTGTCTGTTCAGGGTAAAAAGAAGTTTGTCTCTTATTAGTTAGTTAGTTAGTGACTCTTATAAGGCAGGCTTCACCTCTTCATGTCTGTATATTTGGACAAATGTGCATTATGTTGCTTGAAATGAACAATACATTGTTATTTTTTAGACAATTTTGAATAAAGTCCAAGCTTTACGTGTGAATATCATTATAATGAACAAAAAGAGTATGCTTGTGTAGTGATTCATTATTCGACCATCGAGTAAAAAGGGAGCAACCACGCAGACCGTGAGAACTGACATCTAAAATATAAATGTGAAAAGCCACCACTGACGTTAAACGCAACTACAATGTGGAGTTGTCATATTTTCTGTTTTGACATTTGTGTCTTTTCTTTCTGTCTAATGAAATATCTATTTATTTAAAAAAAAAAACTTTTATTTTAACAAAAAAGTGAGCTCCTTGTGTATTCGTGCGTAGAAGCCTGTTATGAAATGATCAGACGGAGTAGCAAGAAGCAGGAGAATGTTTTTTTAAGGAAAGAAGAAGAAATCGCGTTTTTCAGGACCACCCGGGCTTCCGTAGGCAGCAGGAGCGAAGGGGACCTGCTCGCTGCCTCAGCCTCAGAGCATCCTTTTTTTTTCCTCCTCCCTTCGCCTTCTCTCATCATCCCCAACCACAACACAGCGGGATGACGGGAAACCATGAGGAGAGCGTCTCTCTGCTCGTCGGCTTGCGGTAGAACATATCGCCACTGGGTTGCGTTTAGCCGCTCGGGCTAGCGCGATGCTACACAACATGAAGCTGTTCGTCTCCTGATGGATGAGGAGCTACACAATAATAGCCTGCCTGTCTGTGGGAGCGAAAAGGAAAGATAGTTACAGCTGGGCTCAGCCTCTTCGCTTTCACTGTGCGATTTTACAACATTTCTTTTTTCTTGTTCTTTCTCTCTCTCTCTTTTTTTGGCTCACAGAAAGCTTTATTGACAGTTTTATTTTATTATTGTTAACATCTGCCTCGGTTGAATTGAACCAGCGGTGCTCCAACAAAGAAGATGCGAGGAGTGACAACGTCAAGGTAGGATCTCTCTCTCTCCCTCTCCCTGTCTCTGTCTGTCTCTTTCTTTTTGCTTCCTGGGACGCATTGTTTCATTCAGAATCGCATGCACGCTTCTTCCTCCCCCCTTTGTTTCCATCCAACACTAGCCTCCTTTTACATTTTCTCCCTCTTGCCATCCTGCAACCTCTCTGCTTTTAATTTAAGATCTTGTAATATTGCGTGTGGGGGGAAAAAATGGTCGCAAGCGCTGGTTCCCTTTTTTTTGTTATCATGCACATTTCCATAAACTAGCAGCAGCAGCAGCAGCAGCAGCAGCAGCAGCATCAGCATCCTCCTCCTCCTCCTCCTCACACCCGCCATACTAAGCTTCACTCAGCCTCCCCTTGCACTGATCTCATAACAGTGCATGGACCATCCCAGCATTACATGCAAGTGTGCAGGGAGAGAGGATGACTGGCGTGCATGCAAGCTTTCAGAAACACACTTTCTTTTTTCCAGCCTCAGCTGTCTAGAAATTGCATGCACTTATTTTCTCAATTGCAAAAAAAAAAAAAAGAAAAGGGGGATTGAGCTCCATCCTCTTCCTCTCTCCTCTTATGGTTTTGGTCAGAGAGTACCAGTGTTGCACAAGCCACCAGCCTCACACAGGGGAAACAAGCGAGAAAGAAGAAGAAGGAGAAGAAGAAGAGGAGGCAGAGGAGTGAGGGAGGGAGGGGGCTCTTCTTCATCACGATGCTTAAACTAACCAGGCGGTTTACACAGAAGCTACCTAGACCGTAATCTAATCTGACACCCTTCTCATTTATGACACAGTGGCTCTTTAGGGCTCACTGCTGTAGAGGCTGTATTAGCAAGTGGACTGGAACTGCCTCGCCTTGTGCTCCGACTAACTCAACAGCCCTCGGTGTAGTGAGTTTCGCCGTGTGTGTGTTTCCCTGTCGACGCCGTGCCATGTAAAGAGACTCATGCTGTCATCTTGAGGTCGTGCTCACGAGCCATCTAGCGAGTTTTTGAGTGGTATAATTTAGTGTGAGTGCAAAGTCTGCTGCACTCGTGTTTGGGATTGAAGAGTGAGGTCGGGTTCCTGCAGGAGTATGGAGACAACACAGCAGTTGCTGTCATTATTTATTCATCTGCTAATCATTTTCTGATTATGTCATTTTCATAAAGTGTCCATCACAGGTTCCTTCAGGTCCGAAAGCCCAACCGACACCTGCGATGTATGAGACAGTGACAAAGTCTGATATCAATATCAGGGCTGCACGATGTTAGAACCAAACTGACATTATGGTGTTTTGGTTTTTCTGCAATTTATGTCGCACTACTGATGAAAAGACAGGAAATATAACTTGAATAGTTACTTTTAGAAAAACCCAGTTTTGGACTTTTGCTTTTGTAGGATGACATGTTTAAGTGTGACTATTGCATACATCATGAGGGCGATGCTGTAATGATGTATGGCAGACCTAATCAATATATCAGCATCATAATCTGTGAAAAAAAGCTTCATATCTGACACCTTATATGCTGATGTGATATATCTGTCAACATCTAATCAATATTTCGGTCAGACTCTACTTGCTCTGGCTGATCAGTCCAAAACCTTAAAGGTGCACTACGTAGATTATGTAGAACGAACTTTTTTAATGCCTTAACAAACAAAATACACAAACTCTCTTTGTTTTCATGACTGAGTAAACAGAATAAACAAACTGACTTTAAAGGACAACATGACTGTTTTACTTTGTTTATATGTGGTGGACCCTGCCGCCATTTCTAGCTTCAGACACTGTTTTGGGACCTTATTTTCCACTGAGAACAGCTTGTTTATTCAGTAATGAAAAAAGTAAAAATATTTCTGAGTTTGTATTGTTACCTCATTTAAATTCTGAGTTTGAATTACTTACATAATGCCCCTTTAAGACATTTTAGGCTATGATCAAGTAAGACAAAAGGACGGGGAAAAAGTAACCATAGCGCCAGAGAAATTCTACTTCTGCTGCTTTTGACTGTATCAGAAGGTCGACGCGGCTGTCGTGCAGGAAAAGTACGGGTGTGATAATAAAATGAATTCCATTTAGCTGCTTCGCTGGCATGTCGCACTGGGAACACCTGTGCTTTTCTTGCTATTACAAGACCAAATGTCTGCTGTGACGCGAGGTCCATTGGGTGGAATTTATTGACTGTGTGATGCAGTTGAAAGCTCCAGAACAAGTAGATGTTGAGTGGGCATAGTTTCAGCGTGCTAAGTACTAAAGTTCACTCATGTGGATGTGTGATATCGCAGAAGCATCTTGTGACCATCTGCTGTGGAAACCTGTGCAATCAGCTGACTTGACTCGAGGCTGATCAGGTAGCAGGGAGGTGGCTAAGACATGTGGCTGTTTCATCGCAGGTGGCAGGGAGGTCTTTCATCGTTTTCATGGCATTCTTTGCCTGTGTGTTTGTTCGTGGTGATGTACAGCAGACGTATAGGCATTTAACTGCTTTCTGTCTTGATGTTTTGTCCCCTGGTGTGCCGCCTTTGTGTCCCGACTTTGTTTCTGAGATATAAAGACACAGGTGGCGGGGTGTTCTCTGGCGTTAATCAGGCTGTCCTGGAAGCTGAGGGTCACAGCTTAAGTTGCCGTGGCACAAGTTGTTTGTTAAAGGATAACTTAATCCAAAAATTAAAATTCAGTCTCTGTCTACCTTTAGCCCGAATGACGGAAAGTATCTAAAGTAGGGTAATCTTTGTAGTCCACAAAACATTTCTGGAGCTTCACAACAAAATAGCATTGCAATATTCTCCTAAACAACTGAAGTAGATGGGGACTAAAAAGCAACCAGAAAAAAAAGCCTTCGTACAGATTTTTATTATGTTAGAAAACATAAAAATTAGGGGTGAATTGTGAACAAAATACTGTATGTGGTTCAGATTTTGTTCAGATTTCATGCACTTTAAAATGAGTAGGAAATATCAGGTGAGTGCTAAATACCATTTGTAATTTGAGCTACATGCTACCATCCTGTATTATATTCTCAATATTTATGTGATTGTTAAACAGCATTTCGATGAACGTCTGCTACGATAGCATGACATCTACCATGTTAGGCTACACTCTTCAATCTTAATTGGTCACGCTGTTTAGAATGCCACTGTTAGCTTCGTCAAACTGCTGTGCTAACAGCTAACAGTTACACCTGTCTGAGCGTAAGAACTTTGTAGTGACTAACTTAGCGGAGTAACACCTACCTCATGAGATGTAGCCTGTTTTTGTTTAGTGAAAACTTACTTTGCTACTTTTGGGTAATTTTGAACAAACCGTACAAAGAGTAGAAAGGTCTGTTTCTAAGTAAAGGCTTGTCCCAGTGGTATTTAAAAAAAAAAAAACAACAAATCCTCTGTGCTGTTCTGAAATATCTGACTGAGGGTTAACATATTTTTTCTGATAAAAAGAACTAACTCTGGACTCCCTGTAGAAATACTTTTTTTCCAGCCTCCTGTCGCCGGCTGAACCATGGACTGTTCTGTCACTGCCGCATGTGTTTGGATCAGCTTTGTGTAAATACTATGATTAGGTCCCCCGCGGTCATTTTTCCTCCATTCAGTGCAGTTGTACATGAGTTTGCTTCCGTCTTTCATGAAGCGGTGAAAGGCAAACAGCGTGTTTCACATTGGTTTTCCTCTCGTTCAGTCCTTCTCCTCACCTTGCCTGGTCCTGACGGTACAATCTCTTCTTACCTCTCTTTGGTGTTGGGATCCGTTGCCATGGCAACTGTGTGTGTTAGTGTGTGTGCGCCTTTTGTCATCAACATTTGTTTACTTTTTCTTTTCTTCGGAAGGTCAGAATACTAGCTTTTTGTCAGTGCTGTGGTATTCTGTCCTATTAAATGTGATGTTATTGAATTAGGACCTTCGGTATTTTCGAGCAAGCAGCTCGCGAAGAATGAGGTGTGTCTGACAGAGTGCTCCGCAGCTGTTATTTCAGTGTGTTGGATGCATACTGAAGCATTTTAAGTGACTAAGTAAAGCTCAGAAGAATGAAATCTGTTCAACCTGGTTCAAATCTTTATATATGCATTCTTTTACATCATATAAACCAACCACACACCTATCAGTGCACTGGAGGTCAGATTGGAGATTTAACCGCTCAAGTAAAACATTGGTGAGTTTTCTAAGATAACCCATCTTACAACTTTTCAGAAAACACAGATTTTATACTGTGATATCTAGATGTTTCTGTACTGGAAATGTAATGAATCAATCGTTCCTCGTCCGTGTTATACTTTCAGTATGAGCAGTGAAGACAGAAACAGGCATCACACTGCCCAGCTCTGCGTCGCTAGTGGAAAGTCCAATAGGAAGCCATTGCAAAGTGACAATTTTTTTGTCAATCATCCAAGCTGCACCATCTCTCTCTCTGTCCATTTGTTTGTTGGTTGGATGGTCAGCAGGATTAAACAAAAACTATTGAATGTATGTTCACAAAACTTGGATGGAGGATGGGCCTCAGCCCAGAAAATGTCCCATTAACATTTGCAGCTGATCCAGATAAAGGGGCAGATCCAGGAATGTTTCAACGTTTTTGTTAATTTTCAACTGTATTTTGATTGCTGGCATCTATGAGTAATAGGAACTGAAACTGTTGTGCCGATTGGTGGAGATATATTCACTACTGAGGGTAGTTCTAGGTCCATCTTGTTTTCATTTTAAAGAGACAAGATATAATGTGTTAAATTGTGAATTTAAGATTTTATATTGTAGATAATTGCCGAAGACAACCCCTTCCAAAAAGAACAAGATCCAAAGCCTACACAACAGCCTATGATCAGACACTGATCAAATGTTAGAGGAGACATGCTCTGATTTTCAGGTTCATCATTTTATTTTGGATTTCTATTAAAAAAAGTTTACAGGATTTAGTTCTCAAAACACAGATCAGCTTTCTCATACTGTCCATTGCTTCAGCACTGTATCCCCTCTCTATCTGAAACACTCTGTTTTAACACCTGTCTCTTTAAGAGCCCCCCCCCCAGAAAGCCCAGTCTGCTCCGATTGGTCAGCTCACACACGACTGAGTCAGCACCGCTTCCAACAACAAAGCAGCTGTGCATATCAGTTCTTATGTGCCAAACTAGCCGCCAGGCATAAACTGTGCATTTGTTAGATTCTGTAACGTAGTGTGATGCCACGATGTGGGACTGCTGACGAGGCGTTTCAGGAGCACTGTTTTCTGTGGGAGAGAGGAGCTTCTGTTGGTGCAGACTTTTACCCTTTTAACTTTGCTAGTCAGATATATGTTGTATTCTTTCTCACACACTATTAGCTATTCACCACATAGCTTTAGAAAAAAAAAAGAATCACATAGAAGGACAAAGGTTGATTAACCTGACTTCCACTGAAAGCATAATTGGACAGTAGTGGCCTTAAGCCTAATGTCCCACTGATGTGTTAAGCTGTAAAAAACAAAAAACAAAATGAAACAGACAAACAAACAAACAAAAAATGTATGTATATATATATATATATATATATATATATATATATATATATATATATATATATATATATATATATATATATATATATATTTTATATATATAAAACAGTAACCTCACCAAATCCTCATCTCACTCTCTCTACCCACAATCCCTCTCCCAGTGAAGTCTTCCTTCCGCTGAAGCACTTCATTTATTTCTTTGCTCCGCTGCCAAATGAGCAGCTGGATCAGAGATGGAGAAAGGGGAGGGAGACACAGAGAGAGAAAGAGAGAGAGAGAGAGAGAGAGAGAGAGGGGAGGGAGACTGATGTTCCCACTGTAGTCTATGGACCAGTGTAGCTACAGACGGGACTTTGTATTTGCATGAGGCGAGAGCAGCCTACGTGCTGAGAAACAGCAGACGTAGCAGCAGCAAAAAAATTCCTCGAATGGCTTTCAGCATCCGACTTACGGTGATAATATTTTCACAGCGTCTGGGACCGCCTTCGAATACTTCTCCCTGTGCCGTGATGTCTCATTGATTTCATCTGTTTTTTTTTTTTGGTCTGTTTTTTGTCAGTCCTATCTGGCTTAACAAATTTTTGACGAGAAAGGAAGTGGGACCTGTAAAAAGAAAGCAGGGCACTTGTTCTCGGATGAGAGGGAGAAAAAAGAGGAGCAGGGAGGCAGTGTGATATCAGACTTTTAAAGAGTCCAACCTCCTTCAGATCAGAGACAGCTGAGAGGCAATTTAATATCCGCATGGGCAGAGCTGAGAAGAGGAGGGTTGAGCACAGAGAACACTGGAGTTTTGTTCTGATTAGGTCTGCTTTTACTCTCTTTTCATAGTTGCTCTTTTCTGCTCCGCTCAGTTCTGTTTTTAGCTTGATGTCTTTGTGGCGGCAGTAAAAAGTCCAGAGGCTTCGCTAGGTATAATTTGTCTGTCACAATAATCAGATAACAGCACAGACCGGCCCCTCGTTCACTATTTCTTACATAATGAATACTGGAATACTTGACTCCATGTGAGCCACAAATTAAGATTTCAGATTCTCATGAATCATTGTCAGCTTCACTGACAGCAGCGGTGTCGCATAACAGTCATTTTGTGAAGCTTATAGGAAATGATATGACGGGTAATAAATAGAGAGGGCTTTCAGTCAGTCACAGTGAGATATATATTGTTACCGGCTGTTAATGTAATAGCATTTTGAGCCAAAATAGCAGCACTAGTTGATCAAGGGATGGCGGTGTGTTTGGTACACCTCTTTGGTCTGGAGTGAAAACTCAGAAGGGTTTATCCTCTGGGGATAAAAAGTCACCTGCAGGCTTCGGTGACGCACTGACTTTTCCTCGAGCGCCATCACAGACTTCGCATTTGTGGTTTTGTCGTAAAATTCTCTCGACAACTGTTGGGTGGGTTATGATTACATTTGTTTCAGTCATTTCATGTTTCCCTCAGGATGATTTGTAATGAGTCCGGTGACCCCTGGTGAGTTTTTATCCAGTCCAATTTTAGTTGAAAGCAACAATTTACAACACAATGTGAGAAAATATTAGTTTTTTCAAGTCTGCAGCGTTGCAGAGATATCTACGGGAGTGGATGGAATATTATCTGCTGTCATCATCCATCTTTGATCACTACATCTTCTTTTCCTTCCCTCAGGCGTGCATGAACTCCATGTCTGGGAACTTTCTTTTAAAATTCAAAAATGGGAAATGATCTGTTATCTTACTGCTATTAGCCGTGAGAAGCAGGTAATTATCAGTTATTGGTATCAGCTGAAAAATCCGCACCATGCATCCCACTTTTGTTGATGACCACATCTTACCTGCAATACCTGGGGCATTTGTATCAGACCCTGCCTCCCTTTGTGCTAAGTGCTATTTAGCATTTGTTAGTTACTTAGTTAACTTTATACCTGCTCAGCATGCTGATGATAGCTCAAAGTATAGCCTGACAGCAGATGAAATAACAGGACAATGACTGTAAACAAAAAAAAGGACTCATGCACATAAAGACACCCTTTGTATATTAGAAAAGTATTTTGTCTACGAGGCCTACAACCGGTTACAGTCCACAATGTTCCTCAGATTTCCACGCCTGACAGACAACACTCTGTTTTATTTTGCAGTTTGGCCAAAGTCATGATGTCAATTAGCCACAGACGATTAAATTTGCCATCTTCAGTTAGTACTGCAGCTGGTGAAATCGACTACCACCAGCTAAAAGATTCAGAGAGATCACAGAGGACAGTGTGGTCATTCTTCTCTTCTCTTCTCTTCTCATCTCTTCTCTTCTCTTCTCTTTTTTTCTCTTCTCTTCTCTTCTCCTCTCCTCTCCTCTCCTCTCCTCTCCTCTCCTCGCTGTGTATGAAAGCAGAGGATGCCAGTGGGGGAGGGCAGAGGTCAAACTCACTCTTACTTACCGCTCCTCTCCTGGCTTCACCTCTCTTACTTTCCATTATTTATCTGCTCTTTACGCTCTTGCTCTCCCTCTCTGTCCACAGCAAACTGTACTCTTGACCTGTGTTTCTCATTTGTATGTAAAAATATCAGCCTGTGTATCTCCTTTGAGCATCGCATGAATGATGGAGAATTGTCAGTATGGATCTGGTTGAATGCAAACACAGCGGCGTCTCAATCCTGCCTCCAGGCAGAGCAGGCAGGTGCATTCGGCGTGCACCTCTGGCAGAGATGCTGGTTATCGATCATGTAATCTTTACATCGGCCCTGAGTTAGCTGACCCATCTCTAAAAGGTTGTCACAGGACAGGATTTAGGTTTACTCTGTGGCTTTACTAAAGCAGACAAACAAGCAGCAAGGGATTTTTTTCTTTCATCTGACTTTCAGTTGTTTGCTACATCATTAGCAGAAATTGTGATCTATGGTGGTGTTGCAGCCATGGACGTATGATGAGAACTGGATGCAGCATCAGAGATGAGCCCTGTTTTAGAATTTTTTTGATGACATACATTGTTATTCAAAAAAGGATCATTCCCTCTAATCGGGAATCATATCGCAATCATGATATCTGTCAAAGTAAATGTAATATGATTTTTTAAACCATATCATAATAAAAAAATCCATCACTTTGGACCATGATATTAAACAGAGGTTATTTTACAGTTTAACAATAAACTTTGTTTTTAATTAATTAATCAATGCACTGAGACACCTGTGAACTGAATGACTATAAATGACCCCAATCATCTTTTTCTTATATATCTCTCAAAGATAAATGTTGCATCTGCATATTAGTGCATGTTGGCAGGCAATGTACAGCATATGCAACAGGCCAATATTGGCCAATAACGTTGTCAATCCAATACATTGGTCGACCGCTAAAAGAAAATAATAAATTGAGATACATGCAGTATAAAGTTAACAGCCAGTTCTAGTTCTGTAGTACAGACTGAAACAGCAATTGTTCATTAAGTTGTTGTGTAATGTGAACACAAAGCAAACCAGAGCTTTATAGGTTGCTTTGAGAAGAGTGAGGTCATGTTTGCTGATGGAGTCAAGAAAACAGTGACAGAAAAGTTGCCAAAAAAAGTCAACACTTGTGTTAATGAGATTGAAGCATCCGTTCTGTTTTTAAATCACAATTGCCATATTTCCTCATTAGACATGACATGGGTGACCGCAGCTTCCCTGTCAGTTCAGATAAAGTAGATGTGATTGATTCATCAGTCAGTACTGATACCACGCAAAGTCTATCAAGACAGATCCACTAAAGTCAGGGTAGAGGCCTTATTTATGAATATGATCTATAGAGGATTAAATACCACATATAATCCATAGAAAGGCTCTTTTAACCTACTGAGAAACATCACTCCAGCCTCGTCGATATAATATATTCCCTTGTTTGTTTGTTTCATCCCTCACTGGAGTGTCTATTGAATTTTTCTTTTTTTTTTTTCTGTAAGGATGAGGGATGAACCCAGCAAACCGTCGAATGCAGTCAGTTAATGAACAGTGAAAGGTCAGTGTTGTGGTGGAGAGGAGTTGAGTGGCTGATTCATTCATGATGGGCCGTCACGTGTCTCCGCAACAGAGAGGCTGAGAAAAAGCAGCCATGAAATGTTCCAATACTCGGTGACTGGCTCAAAACAATCCTTAAACAAATGAGCAGATTTGGACAAACTTTAATGGAAGCGTATTGAGTATTGTGGAGGAATGAGCTGATTTATCAGCAAAGCATTGGTGTTCATCTTGTCTGCCATCAGCCTGTCGGCAAATAAGATGATATTCACCGATGACGTTGGCCGCTGTTTATCTGACGTGTCACATCAATTTTGCGCTGGCACATTCGTGAGCTCCTGGCTTGTGACGTCTCTGCCATCAGTGTGTAAGACTGTGTAAGCACTGAAAATTATTCGCCGTGAGCAGGTAGTTGTATAACGTAATAAAGAGGCTTCAAATGTGACTGAAGGTTACATCAAAAACGTTGTTTGATAAATTTGTATGATCAAAGGGTGAATGAATCTAAAACAGTTCCAATTTCTTTGTTTCCTTGGTTACCCCTTTGGTTAGGTTGTATTGTCAAAATGGCACATGCTCATTTTGCGTCCAAATGTGATCCGTTCAAGGGTTTACTGGTTGGTCCCCTCAACAGAGAGAGCTCAGGAGGGGCCAGCTGTTGTATCTCCAGAGAGTTTGTCAGAGTCTGGTGCGACCTTTTGGAGTGAAGAATGCACCTGCCATCTTCTGCCAGACTAAAGTTGATGATCAAAGTGTCAGCCGGGCTGGATACCACTATAACTGTAACATCTTTATGGTGTATACTTATTCTTGGGTAGACCACATCAGGCATAAAAAGCAGTGGTCAACACTGCGAAAATCTGAAACCCCAAATGATTCAATATATTTTCAGATTGAAAAGAACACCACCAAATAAAATATGTTGAGTCTGTTCATTTCTGGCTTTTGTACTTATTAAAGGACTAATTTTGTCTGTTGATCGACACATTATACAACTCCTTGTTAGAGCTCTTCCTTGAAGGCAGAGAGAATGTGGGTAGATTTATGTGTCTGATATCTTTGAATTGTGTATGAGCTGTGGTCCTCTCCCTGAGATTAGACTGTATTATTTATTCCGGTTCCAGGCTGAAACAATGGCACAATATATGACAATAGGTCATTTTTTCTTAACTCTTGCACAATGTGCTGTATTGTTAACATCATGCCCTGCTTCTTAGTGACGTGACCCAGATCCTTCATAATGACAGTGTGTAATGCACTCTGTCTCCTCCGTCTCTCTGTTTCAATCCCTTCTCTCCCTTCCCCCCATCTCTTCCTTCATTTTTATGATATCACTCATTCGTTCGTGCTTTCAGCTAAGGGGATATAATTTTCAGCGCAGCCTCGGCTAGACTGTCGCTTTCTTTGAAAATTGATTTGTAGCGTTGAAAAATGATTTTTTTTTTTTTTTTTTTGTGGACTTCAGATGGCCTGAAATACCCCCTGACTGAATTTTAAAATAGTAAATAAAGATGAATAAATCAAAAAGAGACACGCTCCCTTTCAAGTGACCTCTTTATGTGTGAAGTGAACATAGATGCGGCTTCTTTTCACTCGTACATCGGACACATACTGTTGAGGCTGGTGGTGCCAAGCCAAAGATAACTTCTGTTGGTCCCACTGAGCACCGGCTTGTTTGTGGGAGATGAACTTGCCCACAGCAAGATGTGCCGGAGCCATGAGAAAGCTCTGAGGCGCCATACTATCAAGTGTAGTATGGCTAATGCATTTTTGATAAGGCCGGGCGGGCTGGGTTGTAGGTTAAAACGAAAGAGGCCCGAGGCTCAAGAGGCAGAGAGAGGGAAGGAGGGAGGAGAAGGAAAGAGAGAGAGAGAGAGATCGGGCTGTGATCTTCATGCAGCTAAAGATTTTACTTTTACACCCAGAGTCACTTTTTAGAACTTTCTTTTGCTTTTTTTAGCTTCTTTGTTAGAGTCAGAATATGAAGTATTAAATTCACCTTGTTTATTCCTGCAAAGACTAAGATTTTGGGGGCAGCAGAAACAAGCGGTGAACTCAACACCAACATATAATCACATTTTGAGGAGACGTCGACTGATTTGGGAGTGTTTTTTTTTTTTTTGTAACAGAGCTTGTGTGCATTCTCTACTGAAAGTCATAAAGGATCCCGATGATTGGCAGCTGTCAGAGCCAAGTTCCACTGATATCGATGTCCCATGAGTGCAGAGTCCAGTAATCGGTTGGCCTCTTATTTTAGCAGTTGCAAGCAATTTGCAAAAACGAGACAGAAATGTATTAAAGTAAAACTTGAATAGGCTGAGAGGTTCTCTGAAGTTTCACATTTACCAGACAGACATAAGAGTTACAATTGCCATGAAAGCAAATAAGCATAGCGAGCTTAATGTTCAACTATTCCCTCCAGCTGCTGCAGTCTGATGAGTCACATGATACGTCTCTGTCAGTTCATATCTAGCGACAAGATCCAAAGCTATAATTATCGTCATATTATCTTAAATCATTTTATCTATTCATTTTTCTAGTATTCTTTTTTTTTATTTATCTCATCTATTTGGCTCCATCTTAATTTAGTTTTGATTTGGATTCTTTTTAACTTTGTTTCTGTGTTGAAAACAGCCTCGCCTCGGTATAAGAATATTGATTAGGCTGACTTAAAAAAGACAAAAACAAGTGGTCAGAAGCAATTTTCCAAAGCTTTGAGACAGTCTGTTGTCTTCCACATCATTTGATTAAAAAAACTAGTCTAAACAAAACAAGACTTGCAGCCTCGAGGCCGTGCTGAGAACATCTGCTGTGGAAATGCACAACGCTTGAGACTCAGGCTGTACGGGGTGTGTGTGTGTGTGTGTGTGTGTGTGTGTGTGTGTGTGTGTGTGTGTGTGTGTGTGTGTGTGTGTGTGTGTGTGCATGTGTTTATGCGTATATGTGTTTGTGTGTGGTGAAGCATCTCTCAGTGCTGCTGGGAAGAGAGACGGCCTTCTGCTCTGTCGCATTAAACCTTATTATAAATGATCAATGACGATGTCGGTGACAGCACAGTCTCATATTCTGAGTTTATTTTAAGTGCTCGGCTCTCTGGTGCTGCCTGGAATGGATAGACACACAGTACAGGGAGCAGCGGGCCCCGGGCAATACAACTGTACTACTTATATATTAAAACGGCCGATCTTCACCGCATCTTCTCTGCAGTTATAGATTGATGTCTTTGCTTTTCTTTTTCTTTCACTCATCCTCACGCTCCGCCCGACTTCCTTATATCCCTCTTTGATCTTCCGCCACGTGCTGCATCAGGGTGACCTGTGTTAAAGCCACATGCGACCTTGTGTGTTCTGCCCTGCCGAGGTGCCCTTGAGCAGGACAGTGACGGCCACTCCGTACCGGAAACCAGGCTAAAACTTTCAAAAATTTCAGAAATGTATTTTGAGTTACCTGAGCCTGTCGCCGTGGCTTGAGGCTTGGTTCGCACGTGTTGCACCCAACAAAAATAAGTTAAACCGTAAAAAGTTAAATACTACAGATTCCAAACAACAGGGAGGTAAGATGTAAGGTTGAAGTTGTTCCAAAATGTTTAGGTGCAAGTATTTTTGATGAGTATCGGGATAATATCGTGAATCACACTTATGTTAAACATGATAATCATGATATGAAATTCTAATATTTTTCCGTGAGTACTCGTCACAGAGTTCCCTCTCCCCAGTGACCGCGGTTTTGATGTGTAAGCAAAGGTCCCGATTAATTTGTCTGTAAGTATGTTCATGTATGTAAAACTATGCAACTTGACGTGACTGAGCATAGTTACCATAACCCAAAGCATGATCCTGTCCAGAACCTGACCAAGCATCACAATGTTTTACAATTTAATAACAGTCCAAAAGTCAAAGTATGTCATAACTTCTGAAAGTTCTTTGTTTAGTTTTATTATTTTGAAAGTCTAAACAGACATTGCTTATGTATTAACTGCTAACTTGACCACAGAGCCCCTCAGGTCCAGAACCAATGCTGGAGGGTTAGGTTTAAAGCCTTAGGCCACTGACCGAGCTGTTGTCTTGTGCGAGCTGGCTGTGAGCATGTGTTGACACACTGATGCGCTCATGTGTTTTAAGAAAATGAATTTAAAGGAATATAAAAATGCCTCGTCTCCAGACTAAAAGTACTGGCACATTTTCCTTCTACCCGACTTATCTAATGCTTCTAGGTTGTACTGCAGGCAGCAGAGCTGCACTGTGATGTTACTGCAGTAGAGTTTCTGCGGTCTGTTGAAGAGCTGAAACGACTGGAAAATCAGGAAATTGAACAGCAACTTTGATAATTAATTGGTTATGTATTTTTTTTTTTTTTTAAAGCAAAACTTGTTAACAAAATAACCGTTCTGGTCTTGAGAGGACAGCCTGATGATTTTCTGCATTGACTGCTTTCCCAGTTGCACTCTCATTAATAATACCTATGTTGCAAACAAACTTAGACCACACAAACGTGCACATCCCACATATCTCGTTGACATAATTGGTGTTTTAAAATGCCGACTTGTGATCCCTTTTGTGCTCATGTCTCTGTGGAAAATGGGAAGCATGGCTGCATCTTTTAATACTTGACAAGTAGGGGTGCTCGTTTTGAAAGTGAGGTGAAGCGGTGCGGCACAGTGAAAGTAATCTGTGGAGGGGAACAGACAGACCACTGAAATACAGTGTGAGTGGATACAAGGGAGGATTTAGAAACCTTTTTTCATTTACTCTTTAAGATCCCTCAACCTTATTGTAATGCACTGAATCCGAGCTCTGCTGCAGACTGACTCGACCGAATGCGGTAACTTGCAGATAAAGGGTTGATGGTTAAAACTCTCCAGTACTTGTTTTTGACCCTTTGGCTCTGAATATACTGTAGTTGAAGCTGACCTCAACCCACAGAGGCTCCAGTGTGGTGGTTGACCAGTGGTTAACGGTGGGGGATTCACAGCTCTGCATCTATGGAGGACTGAAACTGCCACATTAAAAAAAAGAAACGGAACAAAAAAAAGCCTCAATAAATAAATAAAGGTACCATTAAATGCACTGAAAATAAGACTGAAAATAATTGAAGGCCTTCATTGATTTATGTATTTTTTAAATTAAAATATGTTCAATTTATTGACTTATTTATTTGGGAAGTATTTTTTCATTTCCATTTTTATTTTTGTATTTGTTTCTTTATTTTCCCTCTTGCATGTCCCCCTGAGCCCTTTGAATGTTTTTAAAAAAAATTTAAATTTTCATCCCAAAACTGTTTCGCCCCCCCCCCACTTTGAGTAATGATACAGAAATGCAAAAAAGAAATGTGAAAAGAAAATACAGAAATAAATATGTTTATGTAAACATATAGGGGGAAATGCAAAGCAAGCAATACATCCCAAAATACCAGAAAATGCAAATAAATAAATACATTAAAGAAATTATTAATAAATAAAAACAAAAGCAAACAAAAATATCAACGTATGTCACATTATATAAATTAATTACTGCTTACATTTTTTTAAAATATATTTTTGGTGCAGTGAGAGGCATATTAATGCATTTTGTGAGCCATTTTTTTATAGCTTTTTTAGTTTTGGCATTTTAAGTCCTCCATATACAATGAGGTAAACTTTAACAAAACCAAGCAACAACAGACAGGCGTGACTGTTCTATATGTCAACACTGTGAGCTCCAATAAACCGGAGAGAGCAGTTGTTTTTTAGGATAAAAATCCTTGATGAATTTTGTTGCTCAACATTTCGATGCAAGAGGTAAGAGGTGATATTTTTTCTTTTAGTCATCCCTTCGCATTATAAGTCCCCAGTTCTGCCACAGACCATAACCTCCTTCTCACATATGCTCAGGCCAGACTCGATGAATTATGTACCCTCACAAATTACCAGTCTGGCCGACCCGTCTGGCAGCCAATTAAAATTTTAAGATACAGATGTTGTCGACAATCTGCGAGCTTTAGACGGCACTTCAGCTGGATGTCCTTTTTGATGTGTGTGTGTGTGTGTGCGTGTGTGTGTGTGTGTGTGTGTTAAATGTGAAAGTGAGGCATCCATTACATTGATGCGACAAGAGCTGAAACTATTGAACAAGTATAGTATCTTGAAGAGCTCATTTAAAGCCTGCAAATGTTCACCTGAATGCAGAAGTGTTTCAGGGGGTCCTGTCAGCTCGATGCCTCAGTGCCACTGACTGCATGTCAGCGTGTGTGTCTGAACACTCACGCGATGTCAGTGAATCATGCACACGTCTTACATCCCTCTAGTTACTTACAGCGATGCCCTTGTGTGTCCTCTGTTGCTAAAACGACATTCGTTTCCACTTGGGTCGGGAGTTGCTGCACTGTACAGTATTATTCAGGTCTGCGAGAGTCACATCTGTAATTGTATACATGAGCAACTCTCGCAAAGCCAGAAACCACAGTAGTACAACTAATCCCTGCAGTGTTATTAAAATGTAAATTTAAAGAGCTGCACCTTGAAGGATGAACCAGAATATCAAATGTAAATAAATGTAACATTCAGAAGAGCATTTTTTTTTTTTAAAGGTCTAGTCTGTAGGATTTAGCAGGCACGATTGGCTATAATAGAAAATAATATTCATCAGCAGTATGTGTGCAAGTTACTCATGAAGCGTAACAAGTTAATGTATAATTATCACTCCATTAAAAAGCAATAATATGTCCTTACTATGGTCCACTTCACTTCTCTCCACAACCCTGACCCGCTCTGACCTGCCGTGCGTAGATGCCATTGTAAACTGACCCCGGACAAAAACACGAATCGCGTCCCAGCAATGAAAAAGTTTGGCGGCTGCTGATCTAAATTTCTAGTTGCTTGCACATAAAAATAACACTTCCACACCTGCCAAGATGCATGAATGCAGATCGTGACAGCACCAGCCTTTAGTCACATGTGGCTTGCGGTCTTTTAATCCCCAATAGCTATAAAATACATCCCTCGACTGACTTTCTGAACACAGTGTTTATTTTCTGGTGACGAGTACATCACGGTGCAAAGAGAATGTTTTTTGGGAACGTACAATCCCTGTGCCTCCTGTCGCCGCTGATGGCAAGAAACCTAGAAAAGGGTGTTGAAGAGTTTCTACTGATGGTGCATCTCAGGTTATAAACTTATAAGTAAGTGTCGAGTGAAAGAGGAAAACTAGTTTCCTGCACTTGCAGGCACGTCTGTCGAGGCACTACTCCTCCGACTGCATGTTAGTGTCTTTGCCGGAGTGTTAATATGCCTGGGTGTGCCGTGTAAATTAGTGTGTGTACAGTACTTGAGAAAATCTGTCATAAGGGCGTCAGTCTATATTTAAATTGTGAGTTCAAAGAGTTCATTCGGCTTGTAGTTTGTCAAAAACTATGATGATCACAGCAAGAAAGTGGCATCAACATTAAAATAAATTCACCCTACCTTTGCGAAAGGAAACAGAAGTGACAGTCCTGAAGGGTTTGATGTTTTTCTCTGTCAGTCTTTTCCCTCTCCCTCTGAGGTCAGCTTATCCCGTGTGTTTTAATATTCCATTAAAAGCTTTAGTTTGCGCGAGTCAACATCTGAAATTCTGGTTGAAGCGTTGCTTGAAACACTCAGCTCTTTTATTTTGTACCCGGCTCGTATGTGATAAAAAAAAAAAACCTCTAGATGTTCTGTGGAGTTTGTGGAGATTTTGAATTTGGGTCATCACATTCAGCATATCGTCAAGATGAATTCTTTCCGATGTCGGAATCATCAGATAGAGAGTTGAGAGTTGAGAGTTACAGCAAAGGTTAGAAGTTGGACAAATGCCTCAACAAGTTCACCAAAAATGATGAATCTGAAGTCTAAAACTCAAAAGATATTCAAAGTGCAACGATAACAAAATGATATAAGCAGCAAATCCAAATTTTGAGAAGCTTTTATCTTCTTATCCTTAATAACTTTAAGGCAAAAATAACTTTAACGTCTCATTGATTTACATTCCGTCAGTTCATCAGTGACGATCACAGACATTTTCAGCACAACTGACACATTGTGTTGTACACGTTAGTTTGCATTTGCTGACCCCTGACTAGTTATGTCCAGCTGTCATTTTTACTCTTCCGTTATTATATGGTTTAAATAAAAGGTGTGTGTGTGCTCTTTTCTGTGACATGTTCTACAAATAAACAAATAGGAACGGCGGTGAAATGCAAGTATGATGTCGATACGGCCGTCCACAGGTCATTTTCAGGTGTATTTTTGCTCTCACGTCTCCAGATGAGGCACCGCTGCAGCTGATGCAGGATGTGTGTGCTCCACCTGTAACTCAAGACTCAAGATGTAACATGTTCACCAGCGAGCTTTGGAGGTACAGGTGGATTTGTTGTTTTTACATTTGGACAGAGCCAATCCAACCCTTCCCCCCTGTTTCCAGAGATGTGGTGGTGGCATCAATCTTCTCGTCTGACTCTCTGCAAGAAAACACAATACTTGTTTTTTTCCAGAAAGTTCTTTTGAGTGGTTTTACTTTAAGTGCAGATTTAATTTAGATCAAGACATTTCTAACGCTGGTAATGAAGGACATTTCAAAAGGTTGCCGCTCGCCCTGCGAGAGGTGTCGCCCACACCTCTCGATCCCGCTAGCTAACGCTGACGACTTCCTCTTTCAAAATTCCTCCTTTGCTGTGTTATAATTAATCCAGGAGCCTTTCAACAATGAGTCTGCACGGTTGTTAACCTCTGTGACGGAGGCTGCACTTTTCTGCAGCTTTACATAAAGATTAGTGAGCCTCCTATGCTCTCTTTGGTGGGAGAAACACCCAAATCCTTACACCGCCGCATTGAGACGTAGCTTCTTAATTCTGATGAGGCTAGGAGGCGTGACGGCGTTTTGTTTATAATGTCCGTCTGATTGTCAGTCGCCTGTCGTCTTGTCCTCGGCACAACTGGGCCCTCCCTTCTTCAGTCAGCTCATTTAGAAACAGCCTTGACAAACTTAATGGAAGTGGAAACGAGTAGTTGCATTCCACCTCACATATTTTAATTTCTCCGCGGGTTCCTTTTTGGCAGACACGATCCGATCGGGGACTGTTACGAAATGTATTGCTGCTGTTAAAAAGGGAGCTGCAGGGATCCTTGAATAAACCGGTTACATAAAGGGCCTGCCTCGCTCCCTCCGTCACCGTGGCCATCCCCGCCTTTCCTGTTCCCTCCCCTTGATCTTTCTCCCCGAATCTCCTTGACTTACACGCCTCACAGACTTCACACGCGGACTCCCTCCTGGCTTCTGTTTTTCCTCCCCAGGTGACATTTCCATATTAGGTTGAAAGCGAAACACAACAAGCGCGTCGCCGTGTATACAATCCCTGTGAGATGTCCCGGAGAGGCAGAGGAAAAATTAAGGTAGACGGGAGCAGGGGAGCGAGCGAAAAAGCAGAGATTTCCTTTGCACCGTTTTATTGCCTTTTGTTTTCGGTCCGCTGACCTTTTTCAAGACCAAAAGAGAAAAAAAAAAAGAAGTCCCAAGATAGTCCTTTTTGTCTTGAGAAAAGTCAGTTGAGCGAAATGTCAGCAAATAAAGAGGCCGGGGTGCAGAAAGATTCGACCCCTCGTGGGCTTTACTCTCTAGACCCCACATGAGAGAACAAAGCATGGACGTGTGCTGTATCTACACTGATCTTGGAAAAAGTCCCTGTGTAGCCGGTCATCCGGAGCAAAAACAGGTTCTGGATCCAGTCCTCGGATTTATTTCCTGTGTTTCTCTGCCGCTGATTTGTCGGGCTGCACCATCTCATGGTTCAACACCTGTTGGTCACCGAGGACAACCTGCTTGCCCCTGAGCTCTGTAGTCGAAGCGGGAGAAATAGGCCAAGGCTCTTCTGTCCGTCTCGCTGATTATCTGTCTGACTGCCTCCGCCACATGTTTGAAAAAGTCAGCCGATACATTACACGGCAGCCGGTTCAGTCGCTGAAGAGCAAGCACGGATGGGAAATATATCCTGACCTGCACAAGCATAATGGTGCGACTGGCGTGCGGGTCCTTCGGTCAGCAGAAATTCATCTCATTAACTAGCAAGCTGCACACACACACACACACGCACACACACACGTTCGCATGAGCAGAAACACACACGCACACACATACACCCTTGAGGCTCAGTCTTGGCAGTCTTGACTTTGCTGCCCACAGACAAAAAAGTCAGAACGCAGCGGGAGGCTGCCAACTTTTCCGGACAGACAGCCGCCATCAGCCCAGTCACCCGACATATGTTTCAATTTGCTGCGCTTTGCCTCCACCTGTCTCAAGAGGCGACAGAGAAACCAAACCCACAGGAACCAGTCGAGCACAGATTTTAGCTCATGCTGCATTTTTACTGTGTTCGGGTTTGATGTTAGTGGACTTTGGATGCCAAATGGATTCCTTCTTTGGTACCTCCTCTTAGATATGCTAACTGGTTTGGTTGAATACAAGGAGCAGAAAATAGTCTTTTGCAAAAATCTTAATCAATTATTAAGAACATCAAAATTAAAAACAAGCGCACCGTGCCTGAGGGCCCAGACACACACTAGAAGACAGACATATAGAGGCAAATAGAAGCAAAACAACTGAATAGCAGCATAACAACAAAGGGCTGCCCCTGTGTCCAGTTCAAAAGCTGCATTTGAACACACCGCACAGACTACAGCTCACTGCCAGTGAGCTTCTACGATCGGCCCTTGTGCGCGAGAGGAAATAACTCCCAGTAACACCAGTTAGCCAAAGTCTGTGTTCGTCAGTCCAACAAAAGAAACCCCAAGGACTCTGGACTGTGCATATACAAGCTGTTGCTGTGTTAAAGCAGCATTTTCTGACCCCACTCTCACTGAAATAACCACTTGTCATCGAGAATATGTTGCAAACGGAGCTGGCGACGAGGCAGAGGAGAAAAATAACTGCACCGATTAGCTCAGCTAAACAGCCAATCAGGCCCACGTCTCTCACCGGTGGGCTTCGCTGCCCGTTTTAGACGCTTGATTGGTCTTCAACAACAGTTGACTAATGCAAAAAGTGTCTTGTGAAATATTTAGGCCAACTAAACCGGAGTATCAAAAATGAATGAAACAATAAAGCCCAATCCCAATACATCCCTTGCCACTTACCACTGAGCCTTACCCCTTCGTTTTGTGTGTTGACATGTTATGGTAGGGTGTCCTGATACTTGTTGGGATAGCAGGGTAGAGCAAAACGTTCTGATTGCAGGCTCTCCAGTCTGAGGTTTTTCAGAAGCACAGTTCAAGAGGAGGGTTAAGAGAACTCTGTCTTAACCATCTCCACTATTTTACTGATTACTTGGTGGTTAAATAGTGGTGGGAATTCTTCCATTTATTGCCATATATCCCAGAAGAGTCCAGCAGTGAAGTTCCTGCACTGGCAGAGTAGGAGCATATTATTGCAAGCGTCCGTGTTTTTTGCAGATGGCACTGTGACAATACCCGGATTGCCGCGGTAACGCAAGAGAAATCAATACAGCATATTGGAAGTGTCCGGTCGCCAAACAACAACTGATGTCGTGTGAGGATCATGAAGGATTGTCCTGTTTCATGGGAGAGATTACAACCCCCACCTCTTAAAAAACTGATCTTGGTGCGATGGTGCACTTAAAAACGAAAATTGGAAATGGGATTGAGCCTTAAAGACACAAAACTTGAGCAGTCTCAGGTTACAGATGGTATAAGCTCATGACTCACCCTCTGATCCTCTACGAGAGTCTATATTTTTATATTTATAATATTTCTGGAAAATCTAGGAATCGAGGAGTTTTCCCAGGGGATGTCTGTGGTGTTGAGCATGACTGGAGAAACTCTGAGCTGCCACCAGATTTAAGGTATCCGCCCATTTTCCAGTTGCCAGCCTCAGCATTTCAGCACTTACCACTCCCTCTCATTCTTTCTCTCTGACTCTGGTGGTTTGTTGTCAGAAAAGCCTGGGGTTGTTTTTAATGTCTCCTCCAACCTCATCCTCTCCTTTTCTCTCATTGATTGGAAAAGCCATAAACCTACAATAAGCATTGCCCCTGGGAAAACTTAAGTGGCCCCTCCGTCTCTCCTCTGCTTGCATGTTGGCTGCATTGTGTATTCCCACTTGCCGTCCCATTCTGTCATAAATGCTTTTTAAACCACTTGACTGGAAAATTGGCTTGCCGTGTCAATTTGGCCGAACGGCCGCGGTCAGACCTTTTTGTTTGTTTTGCGTCTGTAGATGCTTTTATTCTTGATTCTGTTTCTGTCAGATTCTCATGTTTGCTTCTCTTCCTGCTGAGAGCGAGCTAAATGTATTTCACCGCCACTCAGCCAGGCACATCGAATAAGAGCAAGGTCACTGAATAGTCTTAAATTGCGAGAGTAAGATCAATGATGCTTTGTTTGATTTTACCCAGCGTGTAATGCAGCGGGGCACTGTACTTGTTGAGAATTCACGGCTATGATTAATAGCACTTCACCTGCATTGGTTTAAGTAAGCGGTCAAAAACGATAGCGCACAGCCATCGTTAACGTTTAACATCTGATGAATCAGTGCAATTAAAACGCTTCTGTCTTTTATTTCCCCTCAGGTGCTAGAGACGTACCTGAGGTCAAGGGATATTACTGGAAATCACCAACCAACAAACTCAGAGCTGGTGCCCTAAAAAGAGGACATCTTGACTGAGGCATCAGCTGGCCATCAGCTGGCCATCTACCCTACACTCACGAATGTTTGTCGGCAGCTTCCATCATTGGGATCACGTGCTAATCGGAAGATCTAGGTGTTAGTCCTTGGACTTATTGGATTGGCGTTCAACAGTGGGACACCACATGGCCGCAGCAGAACCTTGACACTGGGATAATGACTCACATATGATCACATGTCTGTCAGCAGTTTTTTCTGAAATCGGGGCCTTATGTCTTAGATTACATCGACCTTATCATCAGTACTTTTTGTTATATCTTCCGTAGGTCCATGAGGGTTCATTCATCCAGGGATTGAGGCTGATTAAAACATTTAGGGACTTTTGTCATGCAGGAAACTTGTGTACGCACCAGAAACAAACTTGCGACTCATTCTTTAGGCGTATCTGCCCCTCTGTCCTCATCGATGACCCCATGACCCCTGCAGAAGTCAGATAGTCCGCTGTCAGCTAGCCACATGTCCCTATCACAGATCTAATAGCTGATATTGCTAACATGGCTGCCACGATGAGCGCATGCCTGTAGCGGCGTCCGCGTTGTCGTGGCTGGCCGTCGCAGGACGGTCATCTTCCTCGGCCATGACCCGGCTGATGTTGGGCCGGACTCTGGAGCGCATCTGTAAAGGTGTCCTGCTGCTCTGCCTGCTCCACTTCCTCATCATGATGATCCTGTACTTCGACGTCTACTCGCAGCGCTTCGACCTCTTCAGCCGTTTCAACAATGGCCGCAATGGCTCCAGGAATAACGTCAGCGGAGCAGCAGGGAACGGACATCATTTTTACTACTACAATCTCTCCAGGCCCAACGCAACGTTAGCCAGCTACGCGGCTACAGGCGAGCAGGTGGTGCCGAGTTTGCAGCCCGAGACCAATCAGACGCCGTCCCCCAAACCGCTGCCGCCGTGCCCTGAGAACCCGCCCGGCCTCGGTGAGTAATTACAACACATTGTCTTTTCCTCTGTCACCACCATTTCCACTTTTGTTTTTGCAAGATGTGTCACATGTCCCCATTAAGCCAAACATTTAAAAGGGTTGCATCCATGAATGTGACAAACCAAAAAAAAAAAGGACTCTGATCTGTACTCTCATGTTGTGTTTTTTGATGAGGTCTCCTCTCTGGTGCTTAGTTCAGTCTGTCCCTGCCATGTAACGAGCGCGAACGCCAGCTAGGGAGCAGTCTCCAGATATCAGGCTGGTGTCTTGTTGAGACAAAAATGGCCTGAGCAGATGTTAAAAAGACTTCTCTGCCTATAAGTGAATAACAGTGTTGTACTTGAAGCACTAACACCTACAGCTGTAAATGGTGTCGACATGTTTTTCACGCTGTACGACAGCCTCGCAGGTGTTGCAGGTCTTTTATTGCCCTTGATCAGCAGTTTTTCTCATGACATCAAAAAAAAAACCCATCATGTTTCAATCAAGGTTTTAGTGTTTTTGGCGATATTTCCCAGCCCTGTGTTGACTTTGATAAATGTTTCCGTTCAAGCTGAATCCAAACGGAAACAAAGCGCGTTTTCCCTTGTGTCTCACGCTTTGAGTGCAACATGTTTGGGCTCTCGGGCCTTTTTAAACAGTTACCCTGCTTCTGTTCAGTGCCGTAAACTCCAATTATAGCTCATTATATTTTATCAGTCACATAACACTTTTTAATCTGCATGAGTGAGCTTGAAATGAGACTTTTATATTTCAATCACTTTCTCCCATGCCTAATCGCCACTTCCAATCACTTATTTGCTGGATTTGTTTGTCCAGGCTCCCTTTCTATTTGTTCTTATGGCCGTATGTACTGCCTTGTCCGATAACGGAGGATTTGCACATCATCGATTAGCGTAATTAATCGGGGGGAGCTGAGACCTGGATTGAAGCCTGGAAGCTGGAGGGTACAATTTTATATTCAGTAAACAAATGCGTCTCCAGTCTTATTCCAATTAGCGGGAGAGCAAGTGTTGCCATAATTTTGTTTTTCCGGGTCAGCCCGCAACATAAAATGGATTTGATGTCAACGATTTACACTGTGGTATTTCAACCGTACAGACTCACAGCGGAAGCTATTAGCAGAGATTCATGTAGTCACACATGTAGCGCCTGCAGAAACACACACCTGAAACTGACACACAGGTTGAAGTGACCTAACTGATTAAAAAGCTTTGAGAGAAGCAGGTTGGAGACCAAGTGTATGTGAAATGCATATGTTTCCGTTTTTTAAGTTTTTTGCAGCGCTGTTGTTGGCAGCTATTTATTCACCGCTTTACAATGTGCGACAATCTGTCTTACCATAGATACAAATACCATAATGCTCTTTGTGTGTTGAGAGGAGAAATCCATACATCATCACTGTACTGTGAATGCACCGCGGGACTGTAAAGAGTCTGGGCTTGTTTTGTTTTTTTTCTCTAGCTTGGTATGAACTGCCTTCATCAGCGAAAAGCTTTTTAATGAACCAGCAGCGGCATTATACAGTGCACACAGCCACACACACACACACAGACACACACACACACACACACACACATACACACACACACACACACACACACACACACACGCACACTGAACTGTACATACATTTATATTGTATATTATGCAAGTGACACAAACACTTGTCTTCAGTAAAAAAAGTGGAATAATATGTAATGTGTTTGAAAAGTTCCCCTCTACACAAGGAGCACCTATACAGTGACACACACATACACACAAGCACACACACACACACACACACACACACACACACACACACACTCCTGAGCACCCACATGTCATTATCATCAGTATCCATCCAGCCAACAAATCAGAGGTTGAGTGAATCATGCTAAGCCTCAGGTTTTACGAAATCTATAATTACATAGTGGACACAAACATTATCTCACACACACACACACACACACACACACACACACACACACACACACACACACACACACACACACACACATGCACACACACACACACACACACACACATGCACACACACACACACACACACTACACATCACCCATCTCTGCCGCTCTCTGTCATGCGTACTCGCAGATAATGAAGCTCGATGGGAGGAAATAACTCCCGCTGTCTTTCTTTCACATAAGCCAGATCAGCTTCGACTGCTGATCTCTGATCTCTCAGATCAGCTCATCCTTATACAACGCAGGCTGAAATGATACCACACTGTATGTATCCTTGAAGGTATTGTCCAAGAATTTTAACCTAACCCTAAACTTATATTGAGTTTTGTTTTGTATTTTAATAGTAAGTTGTTGGTGCATGTTATGCTTTTATTGGACAGCTGACACTAAAGGAACGACAGCACACCTATTGTTCTGAAACCCCAACAGTCGGAAAGATTTCCCATTGGACCATCGGTCACATATCGTGTTATTCCTTAAACAAACCCCCCCACTGCTGGCTAGTTGTTCTGAATATATCTGATATCTGTTATCACCAACGTATGCATGTAACTTAACACTTCTGCTGTTGGACAAACGGGCTTTGGGTCCAATGGGACATTCTTCTAGATGGATGCATGTGGTTCATGGTTGACATGTTAAGCTGTGGGCTCCTGGTTCAGTTGACAGTAATCCATAACAAACAGAGAAATGCTCGTGAATTCTGTTCAGGCTGAGCTTGTTACTTCACTCAGATTTATCTCTCTTCTCCTGATGTTTATTGAGTAAAAAAACAAATAAATTCAGGCTCTGCTCAGATTTTGTAATTTCTTTTTTGGTGATTACAACTTTCGCCCCTTCGGCTCTTATTAAGCCTGCACCGTCTGCAAAGTTTTCTTTATGTGGGTTGTTTCTTTTTTCTGTTTGCCTTTCTTGTCTTCTAAGAGAGCTTCCACTGGGTCTTTATCCATTGATGCTGTCGATCTACATGCTCATTTCGGGCCTTTGCTCGTGATATTTGGCAATTCAGATAAATCTCATTTTGATCTGATTATGTTTCCATACAATTAACTGAGAAACTGTTGCTCATAGATGGCCTGTTAGTGCCGCATGCAGTTGTTGATATAAGATATTTATATCAACCCTTTGTCAGAGAAGACTTGGCAGCACTTCACTGTTGAAATGAAAGTATGTGTCTTATTTTCCCCCACCTGTTCCATCTGTAAATGAGCTTTGTAAACGTAATCCCTCGCGAGCGCCATTGTGGCGGCCTCGACATTTTTCTCCCATTCTTTTTTTCTTTTTTTTTTTTTTACCGATTGCTTTTCTCATTTGATAATGAGGTTTGTAACGTGCTTTGAAATTGGGAGTGTGAGATAAAGCTGTCAGGTTGATTTGTCTGAAGCTGAGGTTCGCTGATTCCATTATTTGGCCCGGAATTGGCTGTCACTGACTCTGGATTTGGCATTCATACCAGGCACAGGTGTACTCTTGTAGCTTATCTCTGCCTTTTCTCTGTGATGGAGTGGCTGCCTGGGGGCTGTAATGAGCAGGAAGGCAGCAGAGAAAGACTGAGCGGGTCTGTTTTTCAGTCACAGGTGCAGAGAAAAGAGAGTGCGGGAGCGAGAGGGAGAGGGGGAGAGAGAGGTCTAATGGATGGTGGTATGATGGTCGGTATGAAGTGAGACAGACAGAGAGGCGGGATGGAGCGAAGGAAGGAACAGCAGGTGGAGAGGTGTGGGGGTGCTGAGGGAAAAGAGAGAGACCTTGGATAGAGGTATACACATGCACACATGCACACACACACACACACACATTCACAGAGAGAGAGAGAGAGAGAGAGAGAGAGAGAGAGAGAGAGAGAGAGAGAGAGAGAGAGAAACAAACAAACAAGCCCTTGGCTGTCCCAGAACACCAGCTGACAGGTGCTGCCTGTATGAGTGGCGAGCATCCACAGTTTATATCCTGACTGTGTGTGTGTATGTGTGTGGTGTGTGTGTGTGTGTGTGTGTCTGTGTGAGCTGGCATGTGGGATATGCAAATCATCTGTTTATCAAAAAAAAACGCAACCTCGCCATTGACAGATATCGCCAAAATCGGTGTCGAACAGTCACGCCTTCTTCTCGGCAGAGGTGGAAAAATATGTGGGAGTAAATTGAAACCTGCAAACACATTAATTCTGTTTTTGAACTGTTTTTCTACCTGTCTTGTATAAAGTATGTTTCATGCCGCAAATTTGTTTTCTTAATTACTCTGTGGTGACAAACATAATCGCCAGCTCCTCAAATGTGAACGTTTGCTGGTTTTTCTTTGTCTTCTATGACAAAGGAGTGCATAAATTTGGGTTTTTGGACACCTGGTTTGCTAAAATCTTGTAATGTGAACGTGTCGGTCAAACTCTGGGAAATTATGATGGCGAGGTCTTTTGCTTTTTTTCAACAGATAATAGAAAAAGCAATTAATCATTTCATTTATTTATTTATTTGGCATTTTTCATGGCTTTAATTGATGAGACAGCTTGGAGAGATAACAGGGAACAGGATTGGATTGCTTTATTTATCTTTATTTATTTATCCATTTATTGAGAAAATGTTCATTCAGTTTGGTGGTGCATATACAAAGTTTGTGTGTACGAGGAAGGATTGACTGTTTGACTCAACACGGAAAAGTGAGGATAGAAAACCTGTGTTATGCTAAGTTGAGTAATCAAGAGTATATCATGTTATTAACATACACTCAGTTCATTCATCGCATGTAAGTAAAACAGAATAAATGCACACAAAATATATTCACTGAGAAATCAAACAGATAACAAGATAACACAGCTAAAAACACTTACATTCAAGAGTGGAGCAGTTTGTAATTGTGGTTTTGAATGGACCCTTGGGTGCAATGGTGTTAAGTTTTAATGCGTGTTGTAACATTTTCCGAGGGTGTGCAGCAATGAAAGCAGTTTTTACCAGATACGGTGTTTGCATGCAGGACTTGTATGAAATGTGTCCTTTATCAACTCTCGCCTGTGAATTACATATAGTCTGCATTGGGCGCTAGAAACTGCTTTAATGTGTTTCTGTGCGTTTCCAATAAGCAATTTTCCACTCGAAGCCAGTGTGCGCTACGACATCCGCGTGTGTTTGTGTGTGAGCTTCATCTCGAGCCTGAACCCTATTATTTATTTGTGCTATTAATCACTTCTTCCTACACACGAGACGCGTGGATGCTCGAGCGCACGTTCAAACGCACTGAGCTCAGTGGGAGGCGAAAAGCTACTTTCCAGGCCTTGTTTTAATTGGATTCTCTACAGGGGTTTCCCCAATCAAATGTAATTTGCGAGAATTAACCGTCTTTCTGCGTCATACAACAAGGTTGGATGCTCGGGGGGTTAGGGTTGGGGGGGGGGGGGTAGTGGTAGGGGACCTCAACTATGGCCCTCTCTTCCACCACTGTGCCAACGTCTCTGCCACCTCTCTGTACTTCATATCCTGCTGTGGGCACATCATTGGCACTGGCACTGATAAAGGCTCTAACGTTAAATATTGGCATCGGCCCAAAGTGAGCGTTTCTGCTGACATGACCAGCCATTAAGATGATGTTTTAATTACGCGCATGCCAGACAAATCGACTAAGCAGTTTGCTTACTTAGCCCAGTGAGGGTGTATGTTTTGAAAACCATTGTATGTCTGCCAGTGGGCCATCATGATAAGAGTATGCACTGTCAATTCCACTTCATGAGAGACCTGAACATCTGGTGGAAAAAAATATGTGCTAGTGGCCAAAAGTCAATATCGTAATTTTGGAGTTCCTTATCCTGTTGGCAACAGGTGAAGCATAGCAGACCATTAAAAACTGGTTAAAGTTGTCGTTTCAGCACTAACAGACGTGCACAGTTTGATAATCAACAATTTTCATACCACGGTATACCTGTAAAACGATATATCGCTGCGACTCTAGACTGGACGGAGAGTTGCAGCTCATATACACACTCGGCTTGTACGGCTCAGCGCTGTGATCCTGCTGCATCGCCGAGCTGCTCATCTATCATGCGCCGTCACACCAGTCAGGGTGAGATCCCCAGAGATCTCATCTCAGCTGCTCGTGTCTCATTCATTCAGTCACTGTCTAAAGTGTGTGACACCTGTGAGGGATGGAGCGAAGACTGACCGGCTTTGTTTTAAAGCTAGAAAATAACTCTCAGTTTTATCCAAACTTGGATCACATTGTTGCTGATAGGAAACGCATTGCAGCGATGCACTCCACGCGCACCTTTTTTTGTTTCGCTGACATTGGCGCGGTGGGTTCAGCTTGTTTCCTGTCTGACCAGGTGTGCAACTGGCTCCAGGGGTTTGGAGGGTGAGGGGAAGAACAAACCTTGTGGTAGGTTTTGGCAGTATCAAAGCATTATGGTACACCGGGGTGTTTAGAAATCCTGACAGTTTGAGAGCAGTGAGAAAATTTATTACATTTTCCACACATGTACAACCACACCGTTTCCCACTTTTGGACCAGAGAGGTTTGACCTTGTTTTATTCATGGCCGGAGAGCAATTTGAATGGAGTGACATGTCCCTTGTGACCCTGAACTTTACATGTGTGTCCCCTGAGGGGAAAACCATCATGAGAGCTTGAACCCTTTCACCTCCTCCAGTACCTCCCGGCCAATTGTGAAAACACTGTTAGAACCAGATTGAATCCTTGGAGGCCTGTCCCTCCTCAGACCTTCACCTTCCCAATGCTCAGTGAACAGTGAACGCGTGGCACAGCATGTTTTATGACCCGTCTCCTCCATTTTTAATGGAGGGGTTTAAATAGGACTGCTTAGGTTTACAACAATGGCCTGTGTTAGTGAGGGGAGCTCAAGACACATATGTTGTGTTTGGTTAGACTTCTAAAACTTCAGAATTATAAATCAGATTGTTTTACTTGAAGATTTGCAGTCAGCAGATTGTTGGGCCATCAGTTAAAGCATGAAAAGTAAAAGCAAACAGAAGAAGCTTGTGGCTGCGTGGACAACAGATTTGATGCCTTTATGCTGCCATATGTGGTAACAGATCGTCCCTCTAAAAACAGTTGGTGGTTTATTTCGAAAAGCTATTTCATCTAGAATTACAAACATGAAAACCCTGAAAAATGTGTATGAAGATTTATTATAAGAGGACCACGGCAGAACGTAGTTTGAATTGATTTCCTCACTGTGAATCATATTTCCTAAAAACAGAGAATATCTTTTTACACGAGGAACATGAGTTGAATTATATTCTTGTGTTTATCTTGGCACTGTGATGCCTTTTGGTGCCGGTGTATTTTATTTTGATGCTGAAATCAAGAGGTTTGAAGATGAAGTGGACTGATCTTGATTGACAGACTGATCGTCTTTGTGCATTAGCAGCATCACGTGGTTGAGGCTACAGTGAGTGGCAGCAAGTTCTGCTGCGTTTGACTGCACCTTTTGCCTTTATTAATCTTCTCTGGTCTCACACGAAGAAATAACTGATGATGACCATTATTAGTTGAAACCAGAGCTTTTAAAAAATTTACCTGCAGTATGTACGAATTGGCAACCTGTCGAGGGTCATTCCAAACAACTAAGGGGTGGGATATCGCCAGAGCGGGCGCTAACTGCCGCCCACTGATCCTCTTTTCTGTAGCTGTCTGTGGCTCACAAGCTGTCGTTAACTAGTTAGCTCAGTTAGCCATGCATTTAGGGACCCTTAGCTGATTCGAGTCTCCACAGACCCAGACCTCGTAGCAATGGGGTGGTCTTATTGTTACTCTGCTGGCAATTTTTTGGGCTGAACAGCATTTGTCTTTGAACTCAGGTTAAAAATAATATTTTGTCACATCCTCTTGCTAATTTTTGGTCATTTTTTAAAGTTTTAAACTACAATCCTGATATAAATATTACATATTGCACCTTTTATCATAACCTAGGCTGTGTCCACGCTCACTTTCTTCCCACTATGTACTGTCTGAATGTATAGTGAGATTTATTATGTCCTACATTGTTGACTCAATACCACAGCACATCGCTGATAGTAGTGTACAACCGATGATCACTACCTGGGAATTATATACCATCATGCATTGTGCTTGAGGGCGAAAATATGACCTTTGTGGTGTCAGAAGTGTTTTTCCACTTGACCGAGGAGCTCACTATATAGTCCACTACGTGATCTCCCTGGGTGGTTGATTGACACAACCCATGATCGTTCTCTAACCATAACCTGTATTAAACCTTACCACGGTGTAGTTGCCATCAATAGATATCATGGACAGCAAATATGTGTTAATCAATTAATCACTGCCATCATTCACACAATATTTAGTTTTACCGTGTGTAAAATGTGGATAAGTTTGAAAATAAGTTTAAGCTCAAGTAAAATAGCCAAGACTTAACGTTTTTTTTTTTCTTTCCCCAGTGTTTCCTCTTTTATTAGGCAAGAAAATAACATCATTCCGGTGAGAAAGGAAACAGCCTATTTTCTGCCCCGCTTTCAATCAAGCCAATAAACAAGGTCGTTCCCTTCAGAAACACATTGCTATGCACTCCCACGCAGCGAGGAAGCCGCCGACGCCACGGTCGCGGCGGCAAAGGGCTCTTGACAGCATAATGGCTGCCATAACTTCATTAAAATGGTCCCGTTTCCCTTCCTCAGTGCTATTCACATCCTTTCCACGGGACCATTCTGCTGTGTGTATTAGTTTCCATCCACGTGTGGCAGCATAATTTAATTTGTTCATCAATCTATCTGGATGTCTTGGTCATTGGGTGCCACTTTCTTTCCATCAGTCTTTGCGTGTCCTTCTCTTTCTATGCAAAACATCTATTTAGTCACACAAATCTCCATTCTTCTCATTCAAAAAACCGAATACACAAAAGCCCCATGAGCAGTGCCTGTGCTTTCGTTCAGTAAAATACAGTGCTGGAACTCGCGCGTTACAAGAGGTAAAATGCCATGTCCTCGATCGGCTCACTCTTGCCTATT